>NC_064289.1:11249940-11284738 GCF_019186545.1 Solanum stenotomum | reverse complement strand
TTTAAGAAAGAAAGGAAGACTTTTAAAACTCGTGGTCCAAAATGAAATGATAGAAATTTGTGTGGTTGTAAATCATTTCATTACAGGTAAAATAGACATTTTATAGTTAATTGTTACTTCATATAGAAATGTGACATTTTTTTTGAAATTGACTAAAAAGGGAAGTAAGTCACATAAATTGAAACAAAAAGTATATGTATAACCAAGAACAAAATAATAAATTCTAAGATGTTAAAAAAAAAGAGATTTTTCTACAAATCAATTACACTGACCTAGTACTTATTCCGTTCATTTACTAATTCATTATTTTAAAAATAAATTAAATTTTTACTTTAAATTGTTACTTTTAACATATTAAAAAATATAAGAAAAATAATAATCACGTTTTACCGTTAACATTTAAGCTTTATTATCCAAACCATTTTTCAAGAATTGATATTTAAATATTAATTAAATTAATACTAAATATTGTGATAAAATATTCACATCAATTATTATTTCTTAAATGTGGTGCAAAGTATAAAATAAACAAGTAAAATTAGAAGAAAGAAATATATACCAGTAGTATTTTATTTCTGATTTATATATATCCCGTATAAAAACATATTTTATTTTACGAACAAGTCAAAATGATATATTTGCCCTTGAAATGTTAGTTGATACGTTTTATGACTACGTAAATAGATATAAATTTATGAGTAAATTATAATGTTAGTGCATAAATAAATTTGAAGTCATACATATTCATTATTTGAAATGTTCTTGTTGGAAAAAATACCTATATACACAACTTATTTTGATCATATTTTTAAAAATTTATTATAATTTGTAAAAATTACAAAAATCCCTACTCTCTTCTATTTTATGATACATCACTTTACACAATGTATCAGTCGGATACATCAATTACGCGACATATTGGGACGTATGCGATGTATTGAGACGTTGAGTGATGTATCCGAAATTTTGACGCGATGTATCAGGACATTGAACGATGTATCCGAAATCGGGATGTGATATATCGGGACATTTTGGGATGTATCTGAATTCCACCAAATTTAAGGAATTTTTTTAATTTGAAAAAAAGTAGGAATATAATGTAATTAATTTTTAACACTATGAGATTTGTGTAAAATTCTCATTTTTTCTATTATTTATTTATAATTTAGAAATCATGAGATGGGCCCTCATTACAAAGGACAAAGGCTGGGCTGAGATCTTTTGGGCCTTAATTAGTAAGATTGATTCAAGTATAATATATAGGAATCACATATTATCAGTAATAAATAACATTCTATCCCTTTTAGTTTTCTATTTACCAAAAATCCCTTAGAAATGATGTTTGCGGGCTACATAGCATTGTGCACGAGATACATTAGGTTTGATACATTCCACATAGCGGGATACATAGCGTTGTGCATGGGATACATTAGATTTGATACATTCCACATAGCCGAATAAATAGCATTGTGCACGGGATACATTGGGTTTGATACATTCCACATAGCGGGATACATAGCATTGTGCACGGGATACATGCGAGATACATAGTGTTGTGCACAGGATACATAGCGTTTGATACATTCCACATAGCGGGATACATAGTATTGTGCGCGGGATACATGCGGGATACATAGGTAAATAAGGGATTTTTGAAAATTTTGAAATAAGTAGGGATAAATGGATATTAAGGTAAGTAAATGAGTGTAGTTAAGTAATTTGCCCTTGATTCAAATTATTTTATGATACATTCACTTCAAATCACAACAATTAGGGTGTTTATAATTTGGTTTGAGTTAATTTTTCCTTCAAAGAAAATTAAATTATTTTTTTAATATTAATATCTAACCAAATCATCAAAATTGGTTTTTGCCAAAAGAAAATCGATTTTCTGTTAGATTCTTTTTCTATAACTAAATATGACATACCTTGAAAAGTATATACTTTTCAAGAGTAATGGAAAATTATATATAACTCTAAGCGCGGAGATTAATGCCCGATCCTAATCTAATAACGATAAATGTTGGACATGCCGCATGGCCATATATTTAGAGGTTAATTCAGAATTTAAATTTCATGAATAGAAAATTTTAGGATAACGATTTTAGAGGTTGTTAGTTGGGTACGTAAAATGAATAGTTTATAACATTATCTTTGTTATTGATGTTTAGTATTAGGTTTTGGAAATAATTTGGGAAATAAGTAATTAACGGTAAGGATAAAACATGAATTTTTTTTAATCTTTTTTTGATATGTTAAAGTAACAAGTAAAAGTGTAAATCTATATTTGGAAAAGTGGGCAAGTAAAAATGAATAGAAGGAGTAATTAGTACTCCCTTTGTTCTTCTTTAGTTGTCTATGTTAACTTGACACATACATTTCTTAAAAATAATTTAATTTTATCACCTTCGTTAATTATAAGTCATTTAAATGTTGAAAAATGAATTGTATTAATAACAAGGATATAAAATAGTTATAAAATAATAAATTATCTCGTAATTTTCTAATTTAACAAATAAGATTTGAACAATTATTCTTAATATAGTAGAGAAATAAAACGAAGGCGTACATAGTTGAGTGCGCAATAGAAACATATCCAAGTTGTAATGTCAAAGTAATAGGTTATCAGTTTTAGGGGCAATCTATGTATTTGGATCTTTATAGAACCTCCCAAATTCAAACTTGAAATCAAATACTTTTTATATTTATATACTTTTATTTATTATATTTTGATTTGACGCATTTATTAAAAAAATAGTAATTGATATGACTATTATTATACATTATTTTTATTAATTAATATTTAATATTAGATTATAAAAAATAATTTAAAAATAAATAATTAATATTAAAAATATAATATAATAAAAAATATTTTAGTTTTTTTAATATATTAAAAATGATAAATACAAATTTATTTTTGAATACTGAACAATTAAAAAAAAGGAAAAATAGCTTAGTACTAGTAGTAGTACCAAATCCTCCTCTGGTATCAATCCTCAATCTTTGAGCCGTCCAATAGGCTGCTCAAAGTCATACTTTATCAATGTTTTCGAAAGTTAATTTGATTAATTTTTTAAGTTAAATTAAATTGCTTTAATTTAATATTTTATATGACAAATTTAGATATTCAAAAATTATACGAAAAATATTATAAATTGGAATTTTTTGTATATCAATATGATGAAAAAGTACTTCGTAAAATGTTAGTAAAAGTTTTTATCCTTTGACTTTAAAAAAAAAAATAATGACAACTAAAAGTGGACGAGAATATTATATAATTGTATTATTATTCTTACATAATATGCACGAATACCTTAACAAAATATTCGTTCATCTTTTTACTCTTTGAAAATAAAAATGACACTGAAAATAATTATTTAAGTTTTTAAATTTTTAACATGCAGGACTTCAATTAACTAATTATTTATTATGAAATCTTTTCTTATATAAAATATTTAGATATTTAAAGTTAAATTTTCTAATTCAATACAAATGGATAAACATCATTTTTTCCTTTCAACTTTGATTTAAAAAGCAAATACCCCCAAACTTCAAAGAGTTGACATTTACCCTATCTTATAGTACTATAAAATATGTATGTTTCCTTTCCCCATTATTAATCTCATTGACTTTTTTTACATATTGATGAACCGTAAATTAAGTACAGATTTGAAAACTCCATGAATGAAGGTTGATTCTTAGATCAATTTACAGAGAGAATAGAAGAGGAAGAGAAAATGTATTGAATATTATTAACTTTGTTACATTGAATCTATACCACTATGCCTTTTATACTTGTACAATAGTTCACAAATACAAAAATATCTAAAATTGTTATGTAACTAACTATTGGCAGCTCAGCATTCTGTTTAGTTGACTACACTTATGGTTTAGCTAACTCAATCATTCAGCTTGTTAAATCTATGCACTAGTTAACACTTCCCCTCAAGCTTATGGTTGAAAGACATTTTTCATTCCAAGCTTGCTCATTAGCAGTCCATGTTGTGCTTGTCCTAGACTCTTAGTTTGTAGATCAACAAGTTGATGTTTGGTGTTGATATGTTCAGTTTGCAGTATCCCTTGGCAAATCCTTTCTCTAACAAAGTGACAATTAATGTCTGTGTTTTGTTCTTTCATGAAATATAGGATTGACTGCTATCTGAATGGCTGCCTTGCTATAACATACCATCTTGATAGGAAGTGTTAAGCTGACTCACAACTCTTTGTATAGACCTATTATCCAGGTTACTTCAGTTGCACATGCAGCCATGCCTCTGAACTCTGCTTCTGCTGAGCTTCTTGAGACTGTTCCTTGCTTCTTAGACTTCTAAGAGATTAAACCTCCTCTAAACTTCACAAGATTGCCTGTAACAGACTTCCTAGTTTCTAGGCATGCACCCCAATCTGAGTCACAATAAGCTGTTAGTTGTGTGGTCTGTTCTGCTGGCATTAATAATCCTATACCAGGAGATTCCTTAATATACATCACTGCTCTCAATGTTGCTTCCATATGTGATTGCTTTGGACTATACATGAATTGGCTGAGTACTTGAGCAGTAAATGCAAGGTCCGGCCTGGTCATAGTTAAGTAGAGAAGCCTTCCTACTAACTTTTGATACTGTGTAGGATCAGTGAGTAGCTCATCACCTTCAATCTTTGAACCAGGTACCAGTTCATCATATTGTACACTTGAGAGTTTCTTGTTTAGTTCCAAAGGAGTGTGAACTGATTTAGCTCCCCCTAGGCCAGTTTCAGACACAACTTTTAAAGCATATTTCCTTTGTGTCATCAATATTCCCTTACTGGATCTAGAAAACTCAATTCCTAGGAAGAATTTTAGCTCCCCCAGATCATTCATCTTGAACCTTTTCTGAATATCTTATCTGGTCTGCACAACAGTTCATGACTGCTTCCAGTGATTAGAAGATCATCTACATACACTAATATCACTTTACCACAGCATCACCAGTTTGCTTTGTAAAGAGAGAATAATCATAGTGACTTTGTTTGAACCCCATCTAAACTAGAGCCTCAGTTAGCTTCATATTCCATTGTCTAGGAGCTTGCTTTAAACCATATAAAGATTTGTGTAGTTTGCAGACCTTTTGACACTCCCCCTGTCTAGAAAACCCACTAGGAATGACCATGTATACTTCCTATTGTAAGTCACCATTGAGAAAGGCATTGTGGACATCCATTTAATAGATATACCAACCCCTGGAGGCAGCAAGAGCCATCATTGATCGCACAGTCACTATCTTTACTACTGGACTAAAGGTTTCCTCATAATCCAGCCCTTCTTGTTGACTAAAACCTTTAGCTACCAGCATGGCCTTAAACCTCTCAACCTCTCTTGAGGCTAGAAATTTAATCTTATAAATCTATTTGCAACCTATGGGCTTCTTGCCAGGTGGTAAGTCAACTATGCTCCAGGTTTTGTTACTTTCCAGTGCTGCAATTTCCAACTCCATGGATTTGACCCATGCAGGATCAACAACAGCCTCTTTAAAGGACACTGGTTCAGTAAGAGCTGAGTAGGCTTTCAAGACTTGTCTATATGCAGGAGACAAGTGATCATAGGAAAGCTGATTGGCCAGTGAATAGGTACAAGTATTGCTCTTAGACTTTGTGACAAAATCTTGCAACCACAAAGGTGGTTTACTTGATCTGGATGATCTCCTAGAGGGTACACCAATAGTAGATGGAAGAGAAACAGGAACCACAGGGTTAGACATATCTGGTATAGCATCAGGTGAAGATGAACTAGAGCTCATAGGAGGCACATCAGTGGTCTCAGTTTGAGAGGGTATACACTCAGAAGCACTGGGAACATACTCAACTACTGGAAACATTGGATTTACAAAGGCATGTAGATGTTTAAAAGGGAATATATCTTTCTAAAAGACCACATGTCTATTAACAAAGAAAGAATAAGCATGAATGTTATATATGATGTAACCTTTTTGTGTAGAAGAGTAGCCCATGAATACAGCAAGAATGGCCCTTGATGAAAACTTATCAAGTAATTTAGGACAAGCAGCATAGCACAGACAGCCAAACACCTTCATATGAGATAAAGCAGGAGAATAGAGATACAATTTTTCAAATGAGGACTTATAGTCCCATAACATGGAGAGAAGTCTATTTAAAATATATACAGCAGTGGTGACACATTCACCTCAAAACCTCAGAGGTATAAATACCTGAAACGTTAGAGATCTGGCCATAGTCAGAACAGTTCTGTGTTTTCTTTCAGCAATACCATTTTGTTGTGGTGTATACACACAAGTACTCTGATGTATAATGCCCATTTCACACATAAGAGTTTGAAAGTCTTTACTGAAGAACTCACATCCATTGTCAATCCTGAATGTTTTTATTGTAGTAAAGAAAGCATTTTGTACTTGAAGAAGAAAGTGTTTGATTACAACAATGATGTCAGCTTTAGAAGTAACTAAGGAAATCCAAGTGTATCTACTATAGTCATCCACAATAGTAACAAATAACCTCTTCCCATTATGAGTGGGCACTTTGTAAGGACCCCAAAGATCACAATGCAAGAGTTCAAATACACCTGTGGACTTATGAGTACTTAAAGCAAAAGGAAGTTTATTCTGCTTGGATATATGACATACAGTACAATGAGACTGATATTTATTACTTAAGTATCTAAGAGACTCATGCCTCTTTATTACATCAATAGGAGAATGGCCTAATTTTTTGTGCTAGATGTTACTAGATTCAGTCTTTACAGAATTAACATGTACTCGACTATCATTAACCAGCTTCTTTGGAGTGCTAAATGGTCCATCATTTAGTATGTAAAGGCCATGCTTTTTCTTACCAATCCCATTCACCTGACCAGTGGAGAGGTCCTGGAAAACACAAAAGTCAAGGAAAAATCCTACAATACATTGTAATTTCTTAAGATCTATTGTAATTTCTTAATAATCTTAGAGACTGAGAGTAAGTTAAACTTGAACTCAGGAAGAAATAGAACATTTGATATAGACTGATCTTTGAACATTCTAGTGTTACCAATATGAGATACTGACACAACTTTACCATTTGGTAAGTAAACTCTGCTAGCAATATGATCAGAGGCCTCATTAGCTTTGTCAAGTACATCAAGATTAGAAGTGATATGATGAGAGGCTCCAGTATCTATTATCCATTTTCGACTTGCATAACTACAAGACAAAGTTGTAGAAGAGGTACATGTATCAGCAACAATTGCTATATTGACAGATGATTCAATGACAGGTGCACCACCAAGTTTTGAGAGCAGTTGAAGAATTTGATGATACTGATCTTTAGTAAAAAATGCTCCATTAGGTGAACCTGCAGTAGGTACTAAATGAATGTTAGTGTTTGTTCTAATTTCTTGTTCAGGCTCATTTGGTGTTGCTACCTGATTTGCATACACACTAGGTTTCCTCCTAGATTTGAAGTCTGCAGGGTAGCCAACAATTCTGTAACATTGATCCCTGGAATGACCTCTGCAACCATAGTGTTCACATATGAGAAAATGTTTCTTAGCCTTGTATCCAGCTCCTGAGTTGCCTGCATAACCTCCACCTGAAGTACTAACACCAATATATCCCTCACCAAAACTACCAGATCTACCAGAAAAAGGACATTTAGAAGTTCCTGCACCACTTCTGTAGGTGTTACCTTTATGAGAATATAATGTTGTGCCTTCAATGAGCCCTGAGCTAGTGGAAACAGAACTAGCCAGAGTCCTCTGACTCTCTTGATCAATGATCAATGCATAAGCCTTGTTAAGAATAGGAATATGGCTCATCATGAGTATTTGGCTCCTAGGAGGGGAGTAGGACTCATTCAGTCCCATTAAGAACTGCAATAGCCTCTAATAATCACACTGCTCCCTAAATTTATTTGACTTAGGACAAGGACAACTAGGACATGGCATAAGAGAATCATATTCATCACATAGGTCTCTTAACCTAGAGTGATATTCAGCAATAGACATAGTACCCTAAACTAATGTATGAATCTCTCTATGTAATTGAAAGATTCTCGATCCATTAACTGTATCAAACCTTTCTCTTAGATCCAGCCAGACTTTGCGTGCATTAGATGCATACACAATAGAACTCAGAAGTCCTGGCCTTACTGCATTCATAATCCAACTTAACACTACTGCATTACACTTTTCCCACTGGTCATGCAATAATGGTTCAAACATAGATTTAGGAAACCTTCAATCTATGAAACCTAACTTGTTTTTCCTAACTAAACCAATCCTAAATGATCTACTCCACAGAGCATAGTTCTCTGACCCTGTTAACTGAAGAGAGATTAGAGAACTACCTGGAGTGTCTGTGTGTTGAAGAAATAGTGGATGATTGTGATCAATCACTGGAAATGTGACTGGGCTCGTAACTTTATTTCCATTTCCAGTACTAGTACCTTCAGCTGTAATTCCATTCGTCATTTGAGCCAGCTTAACTTTTGATGCTTCCTTTTGATTCACCTTTAACATATGATGAATCTGAGCACCTGATAGTTGCTGCTATGAACTCAGAATCCTAAGATCGAGTGCTCTGATATCATGAAAACTCTATGAATGGAGGTTGATTCTTAGATCAATTTACAGAGAGCATAGAAGAGGAAGAGAAAATGTATTGAATACTATGAACTTTGTTACATTGAATCTATACCACTATGCCTTTTATACTTGTACAATAGTTCACAAATACAAAAATATCTAAAACTGTTATGTAACTAACTATTGGCAGCTCAGCATTCTGTTTAGATGACTACACTTATGATTTAGCTAACTTAACCATTCAACTTGTTAACTCTATGCACTAGTTAACAAGATTACATATATAAAATTTTCACCTAGCTAGTTCCTTTCGTTATAATTAAAGTTAGACTATATGTTATTATATATTGTAATTTAACATCATTTTTTTAATCTATAAGTGGAATAATTCTTTTAATTATTTTTTTTACTTTTCAAGAAAAACAATCAGCAACTATCATTTATGATGTTATTTTAATAGGGGGAGGGGGATCCAAATATACCCCAGTATTATATGATTTAGAACAATTTTTTTCTTTTAACTAAAATATATATTAATTTAAAACATATAGAGAATTTTATACGTAGGGTTGGTACATGTCGCAATTGAGCGGGTTGAGATAAATTTGGATTGGTTTTAATGAGTTAAGATAACAATCGGATCAAAATTCAATCCAACCCAAATTTGTTTGGTCAAAACGGATTGGTGAAAACAGATTAGGTAATTAATGAGTTAGATAATGAGTCAAAAAGACTCAATCCAACCCAACCAAATTAAACTTTTATGATTGTTTTATTTATTCTTTTAAACTATTTTAGTATGTAATAAAATTATTATTTTCTTTCTTATGGCTATAATATAATATAACAAATTGAAAAATAAAAGTTTTTTAAAAAACATTTTGACAAGATTTCTCATGTTTCAATTTGAGTTACATATCAACCCGATTTTTAATGAATTTAAATGGTGAGCTAATAAATGGGCGAGTAAATGACTGAGTCAGTCCTCAAACTTAAACAGATTGTGCGAATTGAACGGAATGAGTTTGATTTTGCCCACAACTCAACCTAATCCTAGTTAGTACCCCCTAAATTTGCATCATTAATTAATCTCTTAACTCCAAGCAACGGGGACTCTATAAAAATATTACTAGTTCATACATCTTAATTAATTAATTAAGTCTTGCTTATGAAACTCTAACTATTCAGTAATTAATTAACACAATGCTCAATAACAGTAACATTTGTGCTAATCAGCTAATAGAAGCTGAAGCTCAAAGTTGGGATCACATTTTGAGTTATTTGCGTCCATCATGTATAAAATGTGCGATTCAATTAGGAATTCCTGATATCCTTCACAAAAATCCCAATCCAATAATGTCTCTTTCTAACCTTATTGCCGCTTTGCCAAATTTGAATCCTTCAAAAATTACCTTTATCCCTATTCTAATGAGAGTTTTAGTTGATTTTGGCCTTTTCAACTACCATCAACAAGAAGGAGACGGCTATTCACTCACTAGTGTTGGCCGTCTCCTTGTTGAAAATGACCTCTCTGGCAAGAGGTCATTTTTCCTTTTCGCCCAACATCCCGTTGTGCTGAACACAGCGGCTTACATGGGTGATTGGTTACAGGACGATCTCTCTACTGCCTTTGAAACTGCATATGGGAAATCCCATTGGGATTATTGCGCTGAAGAACCAGAGTTCAATGGTGTATTCAACGATGCAATGGCTGGTGATTCGAGATTGATCTCTAATTTGTTGATTTCTGATTGTTGTGCGGGTGTTTTTGAGGGATTGACGTCATTGGTGGACATCGGAGGTGGCACCGGCGCTGTGGCGATGGCTATTGCCGGAGCTTTTCCGAGATTGAAATGCATTGTGCTTGATCTCCCTCACGTCATAGGTGATCGAAAGGGATCTGGGAATTTGGAGTTTGTTGCTGGGAGTATGTTTGATGAAATTCCTCATGCTAATGCAATCTTACTCAAGGTACATACACCCATTTAATCCTAAATGTAAATATTCCTAATTATTTACTAATAAATTAATTGTTATTTCATAGTGGATTTTGCACAATTGGAGTGATGAGAATTGTGTGAAGTTACTGAAGAAATGTAAAGAGTCAATTCCGAGCAAAGAAAATGGAGGAAAAGTGATAATCATAGACATGGTAATGGAGGATAATTGTAGCAATGGGCAACTTGTTCAATCACAACACTTGATGGACTTATTAATGAGGATTACTCATGCTTCCAAAGAGAGAACTGAAAAGGAATGGGAAAAACTCTTCTTAGATGCTGGTTTTAGTGGATACAAAATAATTACTTCTCTTGGATTTAGATCTCTAATTGAAATTTATCCCTAAATAAGGAGTACATGTTTTCCCTATGTTACACATTATATGTGTTTTAGGGAACATGATTAACTGACAAAATTTGACATGCACTTAGCTCCTTCTGAAGAATGTCAACCTCAATTATCACTAGATTATCCCTCCCCTTAAACTATATATTTATTACTTTTAATAAAGATTGTTCTGAAATTGCTTTGGCAAGAACAATCACCTCTTGTAATCGAATTTTTACTTGTCGTTTACGTAGAAAAAAAAAAAGATATTTGGAGTTGTTACGTTACTCTTAGTCCTTCCATTTTTCCTTTTGTCTAAAGTATATGAAGCACTTATGTACATGGGCCAAACACATAATGCATTCCTAGACCTTTGTAAACTACAAGAGACAATCACCTACAATAATCAGTTTATCTACGCAATATTGTAGAGACACGTTCGACTACGTGTTGGTTGAACTATTTCGAAGTAGAAAGATGAGTGAATGAATGCACGGTAAGTAGTAGTGAATATTTTTTCCATGGCTCCGACAGAAAATTATTTTCTTATTGTTGAAAGCGATCAGTTTTTTTTTATCTTGTTCCATTGTTCGGGATTGAAAAAACTTTCTTTTTCAATTCGAGAAGTGGAGGAGCCTATGTAGAAGAGGTTGTAGTAAAGCACCATCTTCATTCCTCTTTTATGATGATGAATGGAACTGGCAAATATTTACTAGTAATTTATATTATAAACGGATTCAGAATTTGAAGTTAAAAATTTTATTATAATTTTTTCATAAACACAAAAATAATTAGATTCACATAGATTTATATATATATTCAGTTCACCCTAAATTCGGGTATGTCTCATATTTATATCAAAACAAAAGATTAAGGTATTAAAGTAAAAATACATATTATCTAATCATGATTAACTAATAACTACAAATGAATTTGTAAATGAAAGACACGTATCTCGTTGGTTTGATGCAAAACTAATGTTATTTGGATATTGATCAGCTTGGAATTTGTTGTTGGGACTGTGATAAAATTCTCCTGCTAATACAATCTTACTCAAGGTACTTTTTCTAGCTAGTTATTTTAATCATTTTTTCAGGGAGTTAATTTGGGTATTGTCATTACTTAAATTTTTATTTTTTTATTATATAGAGAATTATAAAATTAATAACTTTAAAATATAAATAAAAAATTTGATTGATTCTTAAAATTTTATCGGTGTCACATAAATTGAGATAGAGAAAGTGATCTAAGAAGTACTATAAATCACAATAATTAGCAACTTGATATTTAAAAATCGTATAAAAATTTGAATGACTCTCTAAATTTCATTTGTGTCGCATAAACTGAAATAGAAAGAATAACATATATTAAGTATGTGCTGACACAGACTCTTGTACAATCTAGTTTAACATACAAAGCTTTGTAACCCAATTAAACTATAGGTATTTATAATTTGTTGTTATCCTGTTACATTCTTTTTGTTTAATAATTTCCTTCAATGAATTTTTGAACAATAAGATTAAGCGTGTGCTAATTATATAACAAGAAGGGGTGTTTGTTAGTTTGTTAAAATTATGTATGGATTAGTTTTGAATCAATTTAGGTAACACGTCCAAGTTATATGGTCAAAGTAACACTAATTAAAAAAATTAGAGGCTATCTATTTGTTGGAATCTTTATTGAACCTTTCGAATCCAACTTGAAATCAAATAGCATAATACTCCTGTTAAATGATTTTTTCAGATTTTTTTCATAATTTAAAAGAAATAAATTATTCAAATCAAAGTTTAAGAAGATTGTTGGGATTTTATTAGGGGAACTTTCACATATAGCCACTCAAAAATAGTCTAATTACTCTCCATAGCTATAGTTTGATAATTACAATTCGTAGCTACATGTTATATGGAGGAGAGAGGTGAGCGAGACTGGGAGAGAGAGGAGAGAGGCGAGAGAGAGGGGGCAAAGAGTGGAGAGAGGTGAATTGTATATGTATATAGGTTAGATAATTGTATATTATACATGTGTATTTGTATATTCTGACGAATTATATATATACAAACATGACTAATTATACAAATTCGAAGTCAGCCCGCGTAATTAATGTATAATGTTAGTCGTGAGTGGTAATTATAGCAAACTATAGCTATGATGAGTAATTAAGTAGTATAAGTTTGCTTAACCGCGTAATTTTCCTATTTTATTTCCCCTCTATATTATCCTTTATTTAATGAGGTTTCTAATTACTTTACATTTTCTAGAATTATAATTTGAGAATACTTAAAAAAATAGTGAATTATTAACATTTAATTCATGAATGTCCTTAAAATACAGGGTTGGATAGAGATTTCCAACCGCCAGTACCCGACTAACAAAAACAAGGCATGTTCCATACTCTAAACTAAAGTAATTAAACTATTTTTTAAAGAAAGATATATACCCTAACAATTTACTTAAAATAAACTATTATTATCTTCGTCCATATTTAATTGTCATAGTTTTTTTTTTTAGAGTCAAGCGATAATAAGTTTGACTAACATTTTACGATTTATTTTTTCATCATATTAATATGCAAAAAAATGTAATATATAGTACTTTTCGTATAGTTTTTGAATATCTAGATTTTTTGTTAAAAGAAAATCAAATTAATGTAATCTAATTTAATTTTAAAAATTAGTCAAATTATCTTTTAAAAAGTGTAACATAACAATTAAAAATAGACAGAGAGAGTACATGAAAAAAGTATAGTAATTACAAATCCTCTTGGTACAATAAATTCAATGTAGCATGAATGTTAGATGCTAAATTCGAGGGTTGGGAAAATTGATAGTCCAAAAGTCAAATCTCCTTTGGAATATTCAATATTTTTCTAAAAAATACTCTAATAATTTGTACACATATCTTTAAGTCTAATTGATTAAAATTAGGAATGACGATAAAACGGAACAGAACAAAGGGGCGCAATGCAAAGCCTTAATGGGGCAGGGCAGCGGAGTATCTAAATAGAGCGGGGTGGAGTAGAACAAAACTCAATAAATAAATTTAATGGGACAGGACATAAAACGGATCAAAAAAAATTTGACAGCAAATCATAAAATAAAGTAGACAATTTTCCTAAAACGTTAAAAGCCATAAAATACTTCAACTCTTTAAATAACAATAATTAAATGTGAAATGTGATAGTAACCTGCATTTTCCCTTAGCTTATCCTATAAAATATCCTTTTTTCCTTTGCCATTATTAATCTCATTGACTCTTTTTACATATTGATGAACTTTAAACTAAGTACTCATTCATATATAACATTTTCACCTATCTAGTTCCTTTCGATATAATTAAAGTTAGATGTATTTTTTGGTGCAAATTTAAATTTAGTCGGGCTAAAAAAAAATGTTAGACTATATGTTATTATAAGTTGTAATTTAACTTCATTTTAAGTATAGTTTTTTAAAAATTTTAAGTAAAAATCAGCAACTGTTATTTATGATGTTATTTTAAAAGGGAAAAATGTCAAAATATACCCATGTGTTGTATGATTTAGAACAATTTTTTTCTTTTAACTAAAGTGTGTTTTATTCTATATTGTAGGGTTGGTACTTGTTATTAATGGCTATGCAACTCAACCCAATCCTAAATTTGCATCAATTAATCCCTCTACAACAAGCAACTGTGACTCTCTATAAAAGTACGTACGAATTCATACATCTTAATTAATTAACGCAGTATTTCTTATGAAACTCTTTCTAGTTATTAATTGACACAATGCTCAATAACAACAACATTTGTGCTAATCAGCTAATAGAAGCTGAAGCTCAAAGTTGGGATCACATTTTGAGTTATTTGCGTCCTTCATGTATAAAATGCGCAATTCAATTAGGAATTCCTGATATCCTTCACAAAAATGTCAATCCAATCATATCTCTTTCTGACCTTATTGCCGCTTTGCCAAATTTGAATCCTTCAAAAACTACATTTATCCCCATTTTAATGCGAGTTTTAGTTGATTTTGGCCTTTTCAAGTACCACCAACAACAAGGAGACGGCTATTCACTCACCAGTGTTGGCCGTCTCCTTGTTGAAAATGACCTCTCTGGCAAGAAGTCATTTTTCCTTTTCGCCCAACATCCCGTTGTGCTGAACACGGCTTCTTCCGTGGGCGATTGGTTACGGGACGATCTCCCCACCGCCTTTGAAACGGCGCACGGGAAATCCCATTGGGATTATTGCGGTGAAGAGCCGGAGTTTAATGGTGTTTTCAATGATGCTATGGCTGGCGATTCGAGATTGATCTCCAATTTGTTGATTTCTGATTGTTGTGCCGGTGTTTTTGAGGGCTTGACGTCATTGGTGGACATCGGAGGTGGCACCGGCGCTGTGGCGATGGCTATTGCCGAAGCTTTTCCGAGATTGAAATGTATTGTGCTTGATCTCCCTCATGTTATAGGCGATCGAAAGGGATCTGGAAACTTGGAGTTTGTTGCTGGGAGTATGTTTGATAAAATTCCTCATGCTAACGCAATCTTACTCAAGGTACGTATTTTTCTAATTTTGTCAAAAATCGTACTTGGAAATAAGCAGATCATAGATAAGTTTTTTTATGCCTCGACTCTCCCTCGGTTCGTTTGGGAATCATGATAGTCTTTTCATGGAGATTATTGGGAACGGAAATGTGTCTGGGGTTAAGAACAACGAGACTTGTTGGAAATGTTTTCGATAATATTTTGATGCAAATTGTGGAAATTCGAGCCTTTTAGTAGTGTTATTATATTTTATCTAGTAGAAATTACAATTTTTTATTACTGTTATAATAACTGAATTTATAACATGAAAATTACATACAACCTTATAAACCCACTTTAGTTTTAATTTGTCACCGTAATGGCTAAATTTGATGAATCTATTGTTATAAGTAGGTAAAAGTTTTGTGACATAATGTAACTATTATAGCGAGTAAAATTTAATTCCTTTAATATGACAAGAATTTATAATGTTACTATTATAATGGAAATATTTCTAACTATTTACTTATTAATTGTTTTTATAATATAGTGGATTTTGCACAATTGGGATGATGGAGATTGTGTGACGTTATTGAAGAAATGCAAAGAGTCAATTCCAAGTAAGGAAAAAGGAGGAAAAGTGATAATCATAGACATAGTAATGGAGGATAATTGTAGCAATGATCAACTTGTTCAATCACAACACTTGATGGACTTATTAATGAGGATTACTTATGCTTCCAAAGAGAGAACTGAGAAGGAATGGGAAAAGCTATTCTTGGATGCTGGTTTTAGTGGATATAAAATAATAACCTCTCTTGGATTAAGGTCTTTAATTGAAATTTATCCTTAAAAAAATTATCTATATTCACTATTAAAAAACTAAAATTAGCTACAAACTTCATCGCTGGTCTGCTTCTATTTCGCTCGTAGCTAATAGAAATTCGTCACTAAATAGAATTAGCGATGAATTTTGTTGTTTACCTACAAACTTTGTCTGTCGCTAAATTGAGTTTTTTTTTAGTTATTTTAATTTAAGTTTCTACCAGAAATAACTTTCTCCGTTTGGAGTCTCATTGATCCAAGAGAATGGAGGTTAATTTATATGTAATAATATTAGTGCATCACTATGCTTCTCCTATGTCACTTTATAAAAATGTTGTAGCTTGTTATATATAGGTTCTTCAATTATTATTTTATGTTTGTTGTAGCAAAATTATATAGTATACGAAGCACTAATGTACCGTGGGCTAAACACAGTAAATAGCATATCATATGTTGTCCCAAACAATTTTTTTTTCTAACATTAACAGTTAAAGAGTAGTGTGAAAATACACGTGAGCTAATAGGGAGTCCGGAGTCAAAAGGGTAACTTTTTTCCTCTAAAAAACATAAACGGTATATCAATTTTTATTTTAACCAAAACGGCAAAATCGCTTGAGAGAGTGATCGCCGTGTACGCCGTTAAAAACTTTATTTAAAATCGCTGCTGGAGCAGCGATTTTATCCAAATTTTTAAATCTTTTTTTAGTAAAATCAACAGCGTTATGCTAAAAAAAAAAATCTTAAATCGCTGCTGAAGCAGCGTTTCTTCAAAAAAATAAATAAAAAATCTCCAACTTGAACTCGCTGCAATGGCAGCAATTTTCCAACCATTTTTTTTAAAAAAATCATCTTTGGCATGGCAGCAATTTTCCTTAATGTTTAAAGAAAAGAAAAATGGATAACGCTGCTGAGGCTGCCGTTTACCAAAAAAAATAATATTAGAAAAGCGTTGTTGTGGCAGCGATTTTACAAAAGAATTTTTTTTTTTTTTAGGGCAGCGATTTTTAATGAAGTCTTTAATGGCATGCACGACGTTAAAAGATATCACTCCCTAGGTAGCGATTTTGCCGTTTTGGTTAAAAAAAAATTGGTATACCGTTTATGTTTTTTTGAGGAAAAAAATTGCCCATTTGGCTCCGGACTAGCTAATAGATTTAAGAAATTTAATATGTATTTGAACAAAATTTAAGAAAAAAAATGGCTATTGCTCACCGTTATTGATCGTCTTATTATTTGAGTGTACGGATAAAATACAATTAAAAAAAAATAATTATAGCAACTAAATTAATACAAAAAATACTTACATTATTTAATTTAATCATGATTAATTGACGATTGAATACGTAGATGAAAGCGAAGTATTTCATGTATTAATTAAGAGTGAATTTATATATTAATTTAGGTAGATATTAATAATACGAAATTAGTGATACATACATTAATTATTCCACATTTTACCCTTGCGTACTACATAAATTACTTCATAACTTATACATATATTAATCATATAAAATTTTAAATTATCAACCAAACATTAGTAATTTAAAACACTTTTCCATTTAATAAACTTTAATGCATATAGGAGGACAAATAATTGATTTTACTCACTACTATTATATTAATTTAATTAATATTTTTATTTATAAAATTTTTCTATTATATTAATTTAATTAGTATTTTATTTATAAAATTTTATTTATAAAATTTTATTTTATTGAATTTAGAAAAATACTTTAACTTTTTTTAAAAAAATGGTTAATTTTGCTATCATTTATATTTTTCTTTTCATCATGCTTTAATTATATTAATGATATATTTGTTGACGTATATTGTCGGCATCAAATGACTAATTTCTCTGTACAGTAACTTAAATCTCCATAGCTGGGCTGAAGCTCCTATTCTTTTCTGTAGTAATTATTTGTTCTTTGACATTTTGTGCTTCAAATGGGTTACTATTTTTATGGTTTTAATGTTTATTTCTCAATTATTTGGTACTATTTTGTTTGTTAATTCTGAATAGTGGTGACGAAGAATCCCTGCAAGCTACTGGGGCATTTGCTAATTCCATATATTTTTGTTAGATGGGGATTGAACTTCAATTTCACAGGTTATGCTGTGTTCATACCGTCAAAAAATTGTTATCAATTTTTGGAATTGTTATAGCTGTTGTTGTGTTGATATCACAATTACTAGCACTTCCATATGAAAATTACATATCTCTTCTATCAAATGTGGATGGAGTTGGGGTCGAAGCTGAAACTGATTTGGCCACTGATGAAAAGAGGAGTAATGTGGAAGTTGATTCAGTGTTAGGGTTTCAGAAATTGGGCAACAGTAGTTATCTAGAAAAGAGATTGAATGCAAATTCAACTATAGGGTTTTATTTGAATGTAAGTACATATTCAAGTCTAGGGAAAATGAGGAATGAATCGGCTCAGATTTTGCAGGTTAAGTCACCTGCAGCTCGTTCAAGTGGTCGGGAGAATGTGATTGCAGATACCGGTAATAAGACGTCGTCGTTAATGGAGAATGAGGCAACAAGTTCCAATTCTAATATCTTACGAGCTGGTATCAACAGTAAGAGAAGAAGACCAGCATCAATCTCCTACATGAACACTTTAGTGCAGCAGAACTCTAGTATTAGTTTAGTGGTATGACCGTAGATATCAATTCTAACTAGAGTGGAGATTAATTACCAATTCATTTTTGTTATCTAACTGCTTGAGTTGTTGGTTGTAGAGATCACTATGGCGTTCTGCACGTGAAGGGGAACTCCGATATGCAAAGGTTCAGATTGAAAATGCTCCGATAATTAGAAACATTCCTGAACTTCATTCATCCATCTTTCGAAATTATTCCAAGTTTAGGAGGTAATTGGATTTGATTTTGATTCTTGTAGTAAACACTTATATCAATGTGTTCATACTTTAATGTATTGTGAGATGCTTTATTGGAGTTGATGTAATTGCAACTCATGTGGTCATTACCAAAATCTAGAGTCTTCCTGCTGCTGCAATATAGCTATTACATTGTTTTGTCTTACATGTTGTTTTTATTACCTTTTGCTTAGGTCATCGTATTATTTGTTATTGGTACGGTTCTTTTCTCCATTATTTTCAGCATGGTTTCTTCTTTGCTACTGTCATTCCTTTTCATATTGTTTTTTTATATATGCACTATTTATGCCGAAGGCCCATGAGAAACAGTCTCTCTACCTTGGCAAGGTAGGGTAAGGCTGCGTACACATACCCTCCCAAGACCCCACTTGAGGGACTATACTGATTACTGGGTGAGTTGTTGTATTGATTTGGCAGAGATAGGAAAAGCTTGAGAAAAGTTTATCAGCTGGGAAAATTGATTCCTCCATGCCAAAATATGTGATTTTTTTTTCCCCAGATGTATACAGTTAAGAAGAGCAATTACTTGAATATTAAAGCCTAAGAAAATAGTATCTCCATTTTCAAGTACAACTATATACTTATTTGCTTTAAACTTAGTTCCATGAGCTGACTAATTGTACTGTTACATTCTTTTCTGCTTAGTTTTGTTTCAAGTTACCCACCTGTTGGAGGTGGTATCTGGTGGTCAATGATTAGAGTTTTTGCATTTGTTGGTATGAGATTGTGAGACACTATTGAAAATGGAAAGACAGTTTCAATTTGTACTCTCATAGTCATCGAGTCAAATACTCAACCTTATTTTGGGGAAAAGTATGTTCTAGATGTTGAATTGTTTGATCCTTTTGCAGGAGCTATGAGCTGATGGAACGTGTCCTTAAAGTTTATGTTTATAAAGAAGGGGAAAAACCAATATTTCATCAGCCGTATATGCGAGGTATCTACGCGTCTGAGGGGTGGTTCATGAAACTGATGGAGAAGAACAAACAGTTTCTTGTGAAAGATCCCAAAAGGGCTCACTTATTTTATTTGCCTTTTAGTTCTTTGAAGCTACGAGAAGCTCTATCAAAACAAAACTTTACTCATCAGAAAGATTTGGAAAATCATCTGAGCAATTACATTGGAAGAATTTCTAGAAAATATCATTTCTGGAATAGAAGCAGAGGAGCTGATCATTTTTTTGTTGCTTGTCATGATTGGGTATACTTTTTCTTGAACTCTATTCCATTGCGAATGTTGCGTTCCATAGTGCTTTGGCAGTCTAATTGTGTCAATCTACTCATTCTCCCCAGAAACCTCTTTCTGACAACTTAAGGGAAGCGAAAGAATGAAGTAGTTTTTTTCCTTTTCAATAATAAGTTTATAATCAAAGCATATATATAGTTGTGTTTTTTATTCTTTCATTTCTTTGGAAAAAGGTAGAGTTTTGAAGAATTATCGGATGTTTTCTGAATCTGCAACTTGGATGGCGTCCTTTTTTACAAATCTGGAGTACTATCACCTTCAACACTTTATGTTGCTGTGAGGTGTCCATCTATCATTCTTTTACTAAAGTAAAAGTACGTTATAGGCACCCCGACTCACGAGAAAGAACATGGAAACCTGTGTTAGAGTCCTTTGCAATTTAAATATAGCCGGAGGCTTCAAGATAGGGAAGGATGTCTCTCTGCCAGTAACCTATGTTCGTTCAGCTGAAGACCCGCTCAAAGATTTGGGAGGAAATCCTCCTTCAGCAAGACCTGTGCTTGCCTTTTTTGCTGGAGGTATTCATGGTTATCTCCGTCCTATATTATTGCAACATTGGAGTGAGAAAGAACCTGATATGAAGATTTTTGGGCCTATGCCTCGTGATCCTGAGGGTAAAGCAAAATATAGGGAACTTATGAAAAGCAGCAAATATTGCATATGTGCGAGGGGTTATGAAGTCCATACTCCAAGAGTTGTGGAGTCCATACACTATGCTTGTGTACCTGTGATCATATCAGATAATTATGTGCCACCTTTCTTTGAAGTTTTTGACTGGGAATCATTTTCTGTCTTTGTTTTGGAGAAAGATGTTCCAGACTTGAGAAATATCCTCCTTTCAATTCCTGAGGAGAAGTACATGAAGATGCAGCGTAGGCTGAAGATCGTTCAACAGTATTTTCTTTGGCACAAAAATCCTGTTAAGTATGACTTGTTTCACATGATCCTTCACTCAATTTGGTATAACAGAGTATTTCAGGTAAAATCTAAATAAGGATGTCAAAGGACTTTGGATTTTGAATATGGAGGGACATGGGCACATGGGAGATATGATCCCGCAGATATCCCAGATGATTTGAACGATCATTTGCAGTACCAGATATGATCAAACTCTGGTTTCGACAAGAAGAATGCTCCTGCCTGGTAACTTCTTAAGCTTAACTAGTGAATTGCTATCACTCGCAAGCTGAACCAAGTGTTGATGCGATATTATCCTTGTACCCTGTGTATACTTGTATAATGCTTGCTCTGATAATTTACTTATCATTGTCATTTGATCTTTCCACTTTCTCCTTCTCCATGTAAAAGTGGAATTTTTTACCCCAGATGTATTACAATGTACTTAGGGGTGTGGCCCTTCCCCGGACCCTGTGGGATGCTTAGTGCATTGGCTTCGTTTATTTTTTTATTTTTTCCTTTTTATGCATTCCTTGCTTATGGATATAAAAAGATTGTTGCCAGAGTTGTTTAGCAGTCCATAATTCGCACTTACTTTCTACCAGAAATATCTCTCTGTTTGGCATTTCATTGATTTTTCACGTGGTTATTCATGGGAAAATTCAACCCACTTCAATATTCCACAATGACTTATCCTCTTTACTGCAGTCTGCATAGTATACACTTTAGGTATTTATAGAAAATCTTCCTTTTATGTTAGTGAGTTATTCTTTTGGAACCGTCGACGAAACATACCAAGTATATCTACTCTCGTGTCATAGCTTGCAAATTACACGTGAGATGGAAATTTCATTATGCATGTTCGCTGTGATGAGCCCAACTTGGCAGAGCTGGGAATTGATCTCTACCACCTTTATGGGATACCACATGCACCAACTCTGCCACACTTATGAATTATATTAGTTTTTCCTTTGATTAATCTTTCTATTTTTGTTAAAACCAAATAATAGGAGTACTAATAACTAGAGCTGTCAAAAAGGGCTGGCCCAAGCCTCGCGGGCCAAGGAATTTGAAGGGCTAGGGTGGGATGGCCCTTCATTTGGTAGGGCCTGAAAATGCTCAACCCAACCCTAGAAGGGCCAAGGGTTGGGGCGGGCTATAGCTATATATATAAAATTTTTCTTTTCAAACTTGTAATTCTATAACATCAAGAAAATGAGAAGATTTTCAAATCAAATATGGCAAACAATGGTGTTGTTTCAATAACATTAGCAAAAATTTAGTGTAATTAGCATGTATCTCGCATACCAGATATGCGAGTGAGATAAGAGAGTGACAAACAAGATGGGAGGGAGGCGAGGGAGCGAGATTTGTATATGTATCCTAGATACATGCGAATCTACTTTGATAGAGTGTATCTAAAACAAATTAACATAATTTTGAGTCCATATATTCTGAGATACATGTATATGGGTACGAAGATTCATAATATTACAACATAGTGTGTATTCAAATTATTAGATTATTTACTAGTGAGATTATTGTAAATTACTCTTGAATAAAAAGTTATGGCCCATGGGCCGATCCCGGCCCAGCTCAGATCAAGCCTCAAGGGCCAAGGACTTATATGGATTGGGCTTATAAGCCCTAGTTTTGAATGAGCTTGAAAAACCATATTTCAATCATACCCCAATTATTGGTAGGGTTGGGTCGGCCCCATGGACTAAGCCCATTTTGATGGCTCTACTAATAACCCTTAAATTGAATACAAACATACTCGTTACTCTCCCACCAAAAATTTTATATTCTTGTAAAATAATAACAAATCCTCTAATTGGGACACTACAAACTCAAGAAAAAAAATTCATGCTACTGTAGTTGATCAGATGTTTTAGTTATTAATGAAGTGTGATTTTCACATGAATGCTACATGATCAAACCATAGGTAACAATTAGTAAGAAACAGTAGGTATAGCACAACATAATTGTATTTGCACCTACCCCAAATCATGTTGAGCAAATGAACTAACCAAAACCAAAACCAAAACTTGACATTCTTTAAAAAAAAAAAAAAACACTATATATATGCATTGCCTAAAGTATAGCTAAGCATTGCAATATTACTAAGTATAGCATTTTTACATAATATATAGATATGGCAATGAAATGGCTAACCCTAGTGCTAACATTGATGGTCATATTTGAAGGGGATTTGATTATGGCTAATCTTATGGAGGTGAAATGCATAAAACATTGCATGAAAGATTGCAAAAAAGTTGGCATTCCCTCTGCTTCCTGCCTCAAATTCTGCCCACTTCACTGCATTCCACCACCACCTATGCTTTCATCTGAAGTCCGCCATTGCGATGTTCGATGCATTCTTGATCGTTGTCTTGACTACAAGAATGGTATGCATATCCATCTTCTCTTACAAAACGTTTTATTTTAGCTAGGAGAGGTTTATCGAAAAACAGTTTCTCTATTTCTATGATTGTATGACATAAGAGTAAATCACTTTGATCTTCAATGCACACATATTGTATATTAAATATGGTCTAAGAAAGAATTCATGTGTAGGTGAGCTCACTTTCCTCTACTTAGATATGCCTTAATTTTCTATAATATTAGTGTAATTTCACGGATTATCGCATTATGTATATTGTTATACATGTCTAAGAAGAGATCATTGGTGCACGTGAACTCATACTGCTCCCACTAATTAGATATTCGCATTTCTACAATATTGTATAATTTAATTGGTTACAAGAAGATAATAAGAAATATATGCCTTATTGTGCATGTGACTAAAAGATATTATATGTCGTTCTTAGCATGATAGAGCGATAAAAATGAGTTCAAGTAATATACGTCGTTAGTATTAACAATTTATTTTTGTATATATATTTTGCAGAAGCAGACAAACTAGAAGGGTGTGCATCCAAATGCAAGAACAATAATGATTACTGCTAAGTGTGTTTTCCCATCACAGGAGATTGCTACTTCAATAATGACAACTATACTTCTAGTCTTTTGTTTCTGTTTAGTTCTCTTTTAGTATAATTTTAATACAGAGTTTACATAATAAATGTAGGGCCATGATATGTATAAGGTGGAAAAGTACTTAATAAAATAATTAGTTTTCTTTATCATTGTTTTGCTCACATTTGTGACCGAATTTTAAAATTTGAGTTTCAAAACTCTTAGATGGAGGATTTTAGTGGATATCCTATTCAAATCTTCTTTAAACAGTTTCAAAATTTAGATATGAATTTTTTTTTAAATTTGATATATCACACTCGAAGCGGTTCACATTTACGATAAGTTAAACTTTAAAATAATCCAATCAGGCACGCATTCAGTTACCGATATCTAGTTTCTAGTTAGAATGATAAATTCTTAAATACATCGAAAGGAAGAAGACCACCAAAAGAAGTAAGAGAAATACAAATACAATTCCCTAAAATCATATACAAATTTGTGTACAACACTAATGAAACAACAATTTATATGGATGCGATTTTAAATCAGTACAAACATATCAAAATTTATAAACGATATAAAATGAAAAATTAAAATTTTACAAATACCTCTAATTGTTCAACAACATCGTCGTACTACGTTTCAGAATCAACATCATTCGTATCTCGACTTTTTGAATTCTGAAATTGTGGGGAGCACAATTTGAAGGGAAAACGCAAATTTTAAAATTTCAAATTAGACATCGATGAGTAAAATTAGACGAAAAATCAGAGAATGAAAGAGAGGAGAGAAAACTGATTTGATGTATGAAATGAAGAGAAAATGTGGGACAGATGAGATGTATTCTTTGTTTTGATACAATTGATATACATGGAATGGAACCTACATTAGAATGACTATATTAATTAAACAATATACGTGAATCGTTATTGAATTAAACCAAAATTGTGTTTAATAATTACATCATAAACATTTGGCATACCGAAACAAAATGACTTCGGCCGAAGGGGTAAATCAGTAATAAACAGTAATTGGGCTATTTTGTAAAGGAAATTTTGACTTAATGGTCATTCTGCGTAATTATTTCTAAAATTTATTTTAAAAGGTACCCATCCAAGTAATTTTAACATGCATCATTAATATAGGGGTGACAAAATCACAATTCATCTAGAGCTCGTTAGGCCATGCGATATGGTATCATGATACGGAATCATGATATAGTATCATGATATGGAATCATGAGATGAAATTGAAGTTTTGTTTGGACATGCGATATTGAATTTTTGTGTTGTATATTTCAGAAACATAAAAATCCAATAAGTTGTAGAACTATTAAAATAGCCCCAATTGTTTATTCAATCTTATCAAAAACAAAAATTTATAAAATCGCATAATAAATTATTACAAAGCTATTTGTTCTCCACTTAAGTAATTGTTTCATCTAACTTTAATTTAATTAAAAAAAATTGAACATAAATTGTACTGTACTAGTCTTTAATATAATCCTCCTACATAATATGAACAATTTTCTCACGTTGAACTTGCATTTCTCGATCATGTGACCGAGAAGACGAACCAACATTGTTACTTTGAGCCATTTATTGGTCAATATCATCCGCAACTATATTTTCATGCTCATAGACCATAAATATTTCATCACTTTAACAATCGGTTGGTATGAGTTAAAGTGACTATACGTTGGTGAGAATAATAAATTTTATGTCGGTGAAAATAATAAATTTTAAAAAGTAATGATGTGATTATAAATTTTATTTACATATGAAATAAATGGTTAGTAGATATAAATGTGGGGTTGTTTTAACAAAATATAAACTTGTGGATCAATTTTTGTATTAAAAATATCTCAAATCATGATATGGAATTACCATATAATTCCATATCATGGTTTTTGGAAAATATGGAATCACATCTCATGATATGGAATCAGCATAAAATTGCATGTCCAAACGCTGATTCCATCTCACGATATCATATCGTGATATGGTATGGCATGGCCAAACGCCTACCTAATCTATTTAGGTTTGAACGGATTAACAAATGATCTGCTTAGTTTCTTAATTCAAGTCATTTTAATTCGTTTGATTCAACTTATTTAAAAATTGAGTTAATAAATAACGCAAATTGATTTATGAGAAAATTTGCTAAAAATATTGTTTTTATTTATAATTTGATATTTATATATAGCTTTAAATATAAGAAAAAAAAATTTACTAGGCACTTAACAAATTATAGTAAAACAAACAAAGAATTTTAAACTTATAAAAAATTGAGTGGATTGGGTTATAACCTGGTTTTTATAGGTTTTTCAATTGCAACATTCTTGTAGCAAGTATAAGACCACAAGATTTAAGTTACTACACATATCTTTAGTTTAATAATTATAAAATTTAAAAGTCTCATATTATTCTTAAATTGTATAACCAGACAAACTAAGACGCCTTAAATTGTAACTATATTATTTTTCTAAGGGCAAACTACATAAATCCCACTAGTTTAGGTCCTAATTACTAAGATTCTCGATAGTATTAAATATTACTTCCTCTACCATATTTTATACTTAAGATACATGAGTTTGAATCTGTGAGATACGTGTATCTGTCGAATTTTAAAATCAAGATATGTATTTTATTTGTTTAAATTAATTGATTGTAACTGATTTCCTTAATTAGAGGAGTAATTGATGATTTTTAGAATATATGGGCAATTAATTCTGAAAATTAAATTAATCAAATCTCTTAATATAGGGCAAATTAAGGAGTGTATTTATGTTTAATTAATTTCATTTATTATTCTTTGAAATAATAAATTCATTAATATTATTATTAATAAAAAACAAAAACATGTATATCTTGGTCATGCAATTTGATTAATTTCATTTTATTACTCTTAAAATAATAAATTAATTGATTTGATGTATCTATTATCAATAGATGATGTATCCTACAAACTAAACACTTAGATACATGAGTATCATACANAAGTATTGGGTCACTTTTACCCTTACTATTAACAGAGGTCTGTTAAGTGCCATGTGGATGCCACGTGGACGCCACATGGACGCCACGTCGACGCCACATAAGCACCAAACAATTCTCACTGATCTAATTTTAATTTCATGTATCTTTCATATGTATCTAGTATTAATTTGATGTGTCAAGTATCAATTTCATACATTATATTCAAAAACGTGTATCTCGGATACATAGTAAGTTGTAAGCATATACATAAATTATGTGTATCTAAATATGGAATGTAATTGAAACAATCGAATTTAGGAACAACTCACGATGTTAGAGTATCTGTCTTATCACTAATCCAAAAAAAAAAGTAAAAAAATTCAAAATTCATCCTTTTTTTTAGCATCTGAATTTTTTCTCACAAATACATATAATTTTAACTTAGATACATCAACTCTTAACTAGATACATGTACATATGATGTGTATCCAACATTGTTGCATATCTAATGGTGTATTTATTATGTTAAGTAAAGCTTGNNGTATCCAACATTGTTGCATATCTAATGGTGTATTTATTATGTTAAGTAAAGCTTGACGTAACTCTTCCCTCTTGATTGAGTCGTTCCTATACTTAGATCTATTCTCGGCTTGAATGTTAACGGATGAAGAGTCAGTCCCTACAATGAAAAACTCATGAGTGAAAATAACAAATTGAAGTTGTTTGATTTAGTATAATATTGTTAATGTGTAGTACCTTTAACAAGAATCATCTGATTTTGAGAATGACCAGCCATTAAAGTATTTGAGAAACAACAAAATCAAAAAATATAAAACCTAATTTGTAGAACTTTTTAAAATTGAATGTCAGAACATTATGAACTTTAACTCAGATATAAAACCAAGATACATGAGAATAATAAAATAATAGAAACAAACATATATGTATAATGCTGATTTGAACATGCAAATATGTATTGAGAGGATGAAGGAAGAAAAAGGGAGAAGATGGAGGAAGAATGAGGGTTAGTGGACGTGGGGTGGGGAACGGCAGGTGTGATTTATGTGATAAAAAATTTGAGTTGTTAATGTGGACCTTTAATTAAGGAGATTAAATTTAAGATAATTATCCAATATCATATTTAAGGGATTTGTGTATCTAATTAAATCTTTTAAAATATATGGTATAAATATTAAAAGTGATAGTATATGTAATTGTTTTAAACTAGAGGTAAATATAGTATATATATATATATATATATGCGTAGTTAGGTAGTTTTTCGTTTTTAACTATTTTGCAGTGTGATGTTTAATTAGAGGGAACGAAAATGGCCAGGCCCAAATTCACAAAAGTTCTGTAAAGGCCCAGTTAAGTAGCGTCGCACACATCTTAAACCCTAAAAACTCATTAACATTCGTTTCTGTATATCAGTGTGTTCTTCTCCATCTAGGGTTTGTTCATCAGATCGTGGTCGCAGACTCGAGAGAAAAAAATGGTATGTTCTTTGCTATGGTTACATTTTCTCTTTACTATTCATTTTCTTGAACTTGTGTTCACGTATTTTTTCCTTTATTTCTGTAGGCTCCAAAGAAGGGTGTTGCAGTAGCATCAAAGAAGAAACCGGAGAAGGCTAAGGTGGTGAATCCACTATTCGAGAAGCGGCCAAAGCAGTTCGGTATCGGGGGAGCTCTGCCGCCAAAGAAGGATGTAACAAGGAATGTAAGATGGCCTCGGAATGTTACCCTACAAAGGAAGAAGAGGATTCTGAAGATGCGATTGAAGGTTCCTCCAGCTCTTAACCAGTTCACCAAAACCCTTGACAAGAACCTCGGTCAGTATACTCTCTTGCTGTAAATTTGTGAACAATTAGACAATTAATCCTCTATGTCCGATCCAGTGTATTTGCAACTGCTTCATTTCGATAATGGAGAATAAAGATTTTGTTTTTTACAATGTAAAAGCTAAATCTCTGGCTTCTATATATTCATTCCACTCGATTTTGATTTTGTCCAGCTACTTCCTGTTATTTTTTAGCTTTTATTTCAGTATGTTTTATGCTGCATGTTATCGATCAGAACTTTCATAGGAACTGGTGGCCTAATGAGTGGTATATGTTTGAACTATGCCTCGCTGTGTTGTATGTGAAACTATAACGTGTTTCCATATATGTTTGAACTATGCCTCACTACGAACTTGAAGGCAGTTGAATGATCGGTTGTTTGTGCTTGATTGTGGATTCTTATGATTCCAATTTTGTCACATCTTGTTTAAATATTGTAAACACCTTGTCTTTTGCATATGTACTACATATTCGGGCTCATTAACTATTGACGAACCCATAGTGTAGTTTCATTAACCATGTGGCTGGCTAATTGAGCTATTATTGTCCCTTTTAGAATCCACTGCTGCAAAATTAAATATGATCTCGTGAAGAACTACTTTTTTTTGGGAGAGTAGATTTAGCTTAGTAACTACTTATATAATATGATTGAATTATCATGCGACTGCTACCTTTTTTATTTTTACCATTATGCCTTCCCACTTCTTCAGTAGACCAAAATTGATAGTATTGTTTATCAGATCACACCTCATCTTTTGTTTTGGTCTACTCTCATGAGATATCTTATTTCAGTGAGACTGAATTGAATGTTTTTGTTGCGTTTGAACGTGCAGCTACAAACCTTTTCAAGATGCTTCTTAAGTACAGGCCTGAGGACAAAGCTGCAAAGAAGGAGCGTCTTGTCAAAAGGGCTCAAGCTGAAGCTGAAGGAAAAACTCCTGAAACAAAGAAACCCATTATTGTGAAGTATGGGCTTAAGCACATTACTTACCTTATTGAGCAGGTTTGTTTCGGTCTTGCAAATTCTCTTCTACTTTCAAGCGCATCTCTTTTCATCTATGTAGTAACTATTTTCCATTGATGTCTTTTCAGAACAAAGCTCAGTTAGTAGTGATTGCTCATGATGTGGACCCAATANTTGAGCAGGTTTGTTTCGGTCTTGCAAATTCTCTTATACTTTCAAGCACATCTCTTTTCATCTATGTAGTAACTATTTTCCATTGATGTCTTTTCAGAACAAAGCTCAGTTAGTAGTGATTGCTCATGATGTGGACCCAATAGAGTTGGTTGTCTGGCTTCCTGCACTATGCAGAAAGATGGAAATTCCATACTGCATTGTGAAGGGGAAAGCACGTTTAGGATCGGTAAGTAATACTAAGTCTGTATTCTCAATGCTTCTAAACCTATGAGATACTGATATTGATGACTATGCACACAGATCGTGCATAAGAAAACTGCTTCAGCCTTGTGTTTGACAACCGTGAAGAATGAAGACAAAATGGAGTTCAGCAGAGTTTTGGAGGCAATTAAGGTATCTATATTAATGGCTAGTTTGGTTTGCATTTTGCCGTAAAGCTCTTCTAGGATTCCTGTTGATGCATGTTTACTTTTTCAGGCTAACTTCAACGACAAGTACGAAGAGAACAGGAAGAAGTGGGGCGGTGGTATCATGGGCTCTAAGTCACAGGCCAGGACCAAGGCCAAAGAAAGAGTTCTAGCCAAGGAAGCTGCCCAGAGATTGAATTAAGAGCTTGCTGTGATATACACTGCAATTTAATTAGAGAGATGCTCTGCCAAGTTTTGTATTTGGTTCACATGCTTTACATTGTTAAAGATATCAAGTACCTTTATGTTTGCCTTGACAATGAATTATCAGACATTTTATTAAAATTTTTGTTTAGTATGTGTTTTTATGGCACCGAAATGGCGTTTTTATTTAAATTCCTACTCACTACAAGTTCTTTCTTGAAATAGTGCACTTAAATGGATGCTCCTCAAGCTCCATGATCTGAGTCTGTACTGTGTCATGTAACACCACCGAAGTAAATGAAACTTTTAGAGATATTGGTAATCAGTTCAGAAGAAGTTGAGTACTTCAGGGCACACAACCATAAAGAATTTTGAGTTTAATTAGCAACTTTTCTAGCGTACCAGAAAAGAACTTCCAAACACTTTCCCCAGAGTTTGCAATCACACTAATGAATCGAATATTAAGAAAAATATTTAGGGACAAGGAAAAGAACCTAATAAGCGGAGAAAAAGCTTTTCGAAAATCAAAGAAAGCAACAAAAAGTGATTCATAATTCACAATAATAGTCAATCTCTTTGAAATCCATCTTGAAGACAAAACAAAGAGTGAACCATTTGCAAAACATGGAGAAAAAAAATTAGGAGAAAATTTAATCTAAAGGCATAGCTTCAAATTTTAATTATATTTATAATCAGATTTTATTCCACATTGAATATGACTATTTCTCAACTAATTTGCAAATTGGCTATTATTTAAATAGATTGTCGGAAATGGCTAGGTCGTGCTAATTTTTCTTATTAAAAGGAAGGAGTCCATGGCCCAAATCCATACAAATTCGCTTATGCCTTATATAAGATAGGCTGTTTCTCCGGGTTAGTCCTCCGGTCGCCGTCTCAAGCAAAAATGGTAAGCTCTTAGCCATGGTGAACTTCCTTCTTCACAACTCATTTTTGGAATATGTATTCACATTTTTGTTTCTTTCTTTGCGGAAAATGTAGGCTCCAAAGAAGGGTGTTGCAGTAGCAGCAAAGAAGAAGCCAGAGAAGGCGAAGGTGGTGAATCCACTGTTCGAGAAGCGGCCAAAGCAGTTCGGTATCGGTGGAGCGCTGCCGCCGAAGAAGGATGTAACAAGGAATGTAAGATGGCCTCGGAATGTTACCCTACAAAGGAAGAAGAGGATTCTCAAGATGCGATTGAAGGTTCCTCCTGCTCTAAACCAGTTCACCAAAACCCTTGATAAGAACCTCGGTCAGTGTACTACTATTATCCTAATTTTTTCCTGTTGCCATTTTGGTTAATTAGTTGCTGTTGACAATTAGACAACCAATCATCTATGTCCAATCCACTGTATTTGCAGCTGCTTCATTGAGAATAATGATAATACTTTTTTACCTGGTCTGTACATTCATTTCACACTATTTTGTCGAGCTACTTAGTATTACTATTTGTTTTAGCTTTTATGTAGGTATGTTTTATGCTGCATGTTATCAATGTGAACTTTTACCGGAACTGGTGTCATGAGTAGCAAAGAAATTATTAGGAATTGAGTATTTTATTGGAATTTGGAACTATAATGTGTTTCCATAGATGTTTGAACTATGCCTCACTTACTGGAAGACAATTGAATGAGTTGTTATTGTGCTTGGCTTGTGGATTCTTATAATTCCAATTATGTCACCTCTCAGTGAAAGTTTGCTAAGACCGCGTCTTTTGATGGGCGAGCAATATGGATGACACCTCCAGGCTCACATCTCTGAAACTGTTGGCTGGCTTATTTTATTAGTTCATAACCAACTAACCAAGTGGCAGACTGAGCTATTATTGTCCCTTGTAGAAACTGTGAAGAATATATTTTCCCTTTAAGAAGAAGCTTTTTTGGGGAGAAGTACAGTTAATTCAGAAACTACCACTGTTATATTTTGTTGGAATTCATCATGGAATAATACATTTTGCATATTTTTAGTTCTATACATTTGTGTTGTTTCTTTAAGGGGTGTTAGATTTGATTGTACCAAATCAGATAGTGATATTTGTTCAAGACAATTTTTTTTCCAGCATGTTGGACTTTACTGTCTCTCTGCCTATAGAATCATGTTAGACTTTACTGTCTCTCTGCCTGTAGAATCATGTTATTAAGTTGTGGTCAGTGTATTTTTTGTCTCTTCATTTCTTATTTCTCATTTTCTTTTGTAAAATGGACTTGTGCTTTTTTGTGGTTTTGGAAAGTAAAAAATTTACTGGGACATTAATAATTGTTTGTTGCATTTGCTTTCACTGCTAACCTAACACCTGAAATTATCCTGAAAATCTATCGATCATTTTGTGGCAAAATACTTTGTTTTGGGAAAATGTTGTATTACCTTTTTGTGGTCATTCTTAAAAGGCTAAGCTGCTGCCATGTAACCATTATTTATCATCTCTCAACTCATTTTGTTTTGCTTTACTTGCATGAGTTATTTTATTTCAGTGATACTGCTTTGAATTTTTTCCAACGTCTTTGCCCTCTGAATGCAGCTACAAACCTTTTCAAGATGCTTCTAAAGTACAGGCCTGAGGACAAAGCTGCAAAGAAGGAACGTCTTGTCAAAAGGGCTCAAGCTGAAGCCGAAGGAAAAACTCCCGAGACAAAGAAACCTATTATTGTGAAGTATGGGCTTAAGCACATCACTTATCTTATTGAGCAGGTTTGTTTCGTTCTTGCAAATTCTCTTCTACTTTCTCAAGCACATCTCTTTTGATCTTTCTAGTAACTATTTTCCATTGATGCCCTTTTAGAACAAAGCTCAGTTAGTAGTGATTGCTCATGATGTGGATCCAATAGAGTTGGTTGTCTGGCTTCCTGCACTTTGCAGAAAGATGGAAATTCCATACTGCATTGTGAAGGGGAAAGCACGTTTAGGATCGGTAAGTAATACTAAGTCTGTATTCTTAATGCTTCCCAACAGATTAAATACTGATATTGATGACTTTGCACAGATTGTGCATAAGAAAACCGCTTCAGCCTTGTGTTTGACAACTGTGAAGAATGAAGACAAAATGGAGTTTAGCAGAGTTTTGGAGGCAATCAAGGTATCTTTATTAGTGACTAGTTTAGTTTGCATTGCATTTTACTGTAAAGCTCTTCTAGGATTCCTGTTGATGCATGTTTACTTTTTCAGGCTAACTTCAATGACAAGTATGAAGAGAACAGGAAGAAGTGGGGTGGTGGTATCATGGGCTCCAAGTCACAGGCCAGGACCAAGGCCAAGGAGAGAGTTCTTGCCAAGGAAGCTGCCCAGAGATTGAACTAAGAACTTGCTGTGATATTTACACTGCAATTGGATTAGAGAGCTGCTCTGCCAATTTTTGTGTTTGGTTCACATGCTTGACAATGTTAGAGACATTAGTTCGATATGTACCTTTATGTTTGCCATTAGCAGATTATTGCGCTTTAAACTTTATGAGAAGTTATTGTTAGATATTTTGTGAGTGTCTACTACTTATTCTTCGCTAATCTAGTGGTTACTGTTGTCTACGAAATTCTGCTCTTGTATGTTGGTTTGGTTCATGATTCATCTCTGGCCTTTCCATTTATCTGTTACTTAGATATGGAGTATTAGATATGTCAGTTTGTTCAAATTTACGATACGAAGATTCAAGAAAGAGTGATCTGTGTGCATTTAGCTCTACGATGTAGCACTGTGCATGTATGTCTTCTTGTTGATACGTAGGGTGTGTTTGGTATGAAGGAAAACATTTTCTGGAAAATGTTTTCTAATTTTCTCATGTTTGGTTGGGCTAAATGCTTTGGAAAATGTTTTCCAAATCAACTCATTTTCCTCAAATTTAAGGAAAATGACTTCCTTTCTAAACTTAAGGAAAACGTTTTTCAAAACTCTTCCAACTTCAAATTACAATAATTTTTTTGTTGAAAAAATTAATTTATTTTGTTGAAAAAATTAATTTATTTTGTCCCTACCCTCAAACCACCCCCAACCAACCCCCCCCC
>NC_064289.1:11202573-11249258 GCF_019186545.1 Solanum stenotomum | reverse complement strand
CCCACTCCCTACCACCCCCCACCCCCAAAAAAAAATTTAAGTTTGTTTTTAAAAACTATTTTCAATTTCAAAAATTATTTTCTACTCTAGTAAAAATAAAAGATATTTCTCAAAAATATTTTTCATTCATAAATCAAACACTAAAAATCTTTTCCGGAAAATATTTTCTACTCACCAACCAAACATGAAAAAATAAATCAAAATAAGTCAAAAATCAACTTATTTTTCAGGAAAACATTTTCCTTCATACCAAACACACCCGTAGTGTTAAAACTCACTTAGGATTTAAGTGCATATTCAATGCTATTATTAGGTGATGAGTCTCCTTTGTCTTTTGAGTTAATCTCCGTAAGCCAAAACAGATGCACATTTAACATTATAGGGAATCCCATTTTGGCCGTCTCACCTTTTTTTTTCATTTTGTGAGATTATTTGACTAGTTATCATATTAGATCTACAAAATGTTAAATTAAATTTCATTGTATAAGTTTGAAAATTGCAGCAGTAGAAAAGATGTAGAAGTGGCAAACTATATGTGGCTGTTGGAAGTGTTTATGTATGACACTTTTTAGCATATGTTTGGTGGACGAAGGAAAGGAATGACAGATGTTCTGTAAGGCAAAAGCAATAGCATCCAAAAGTTTAATACCTTTTGTTTTTCAAATCTGAACGCATATCGGAATGATAATTCTTATGCCGGGGAGATTCGACAACTTATATATATGTAAAAAATCATTTTTTTATTATTTATATAGTGTAATTTTTCAACAAAAGTATCACCTGCACCCCTCTGGCCCTTTTGACTCTGTATCTGACTTACTCAAATACCACGATTATAAAAAGAGAGAAGTATAGGAAACACTCTTAAACTAGGCGTGAGTTATTAGTTTTATCGCGAAACATTGACAGTCTTAAAAACATCATTTACTTGACTAACGAAACATAAATACACTCCCGATCTTGCAACACTCACCAAATTTAGGGATGTTTTCAATACTTCTCTCGACTTTTTATTAAAAGTCCCATATTTTTAAAAAAGTTTGAGATCATTTGTTATGTCGTGTGATAATCTGCGTCAAATTCACGGGTGTTTTAATAATTCTCTCTTAAGCATTTTGTCATTATCGTACTTCCCTTGTCCAATTTTTCTTCCACATCCACAAATATACAAAGATATTTTGTTTCCACTTGTCACCAAACCAAACACGTACCCATTTACGACGTCGTTTGCTTCTTTTTTTCAATTTGTTGATACACCCCTCACTCCCCTTCCTCTCTGTTGAATCAAGAACCCCAAATCCCCGCTGCAGAAGTAAAGACTTTTGTGAAAGCTATTGATGGCGTGTACACCTATATTTAATTCTCTTTGAAAAACGTAAAACAAATCCAGAAGATAAGAATATCCACAAAGTTTATTGTTTCAATTTTATTCACATTTCATCCCTTTTTTCTGTTCAACGAAACCTACATGATCCACCACCTACGGGGCTCAATTTTGTTTTTCTTTTGGCTTCGTTATCTGTGAATCAATTATTTTGCTCTTTATAACTGTATTTGTGGATTTGGGTTGGTGTTAAATCGGATAATTGAAGGTTGAAACTTTAATAGTGAAGAAAGAGTGAGAAGGAGGAAGACACAAGATGGTTAATCAGATTGTATCAAAAATTGGTTCTTGGACTCGTAACAAGATCGTTGATCCTCTTTATCACATCCTCCAAAGGTAGCTAACGTTTACCCTTTTCCCCTTCTCTTTCTTATGGTCTAGTCAGGGAGAAAAGAGTGCATTTTTCTAATTAGAACTAGTTTGGATTAGTAATAGCTTGTTTGGATGGTTGTTATGTATCATTTCATTGTGTATTTTGTTGTGTTGCATTTTGTATCCTTCTCCGTTTTATAATCTCACTCACCAGCAATTTAAAGAAATGGTAAAGTAGAAGGTAATTAAATACTCCCTCTGTTTCAATTTGTTTGTTGGGTTGTGATTTGATTCGGAGTTTAAGAAAGTAAATAAGACTTTTTGAATCTTGTGGTTTTAAACTAAACATATGTAGAATGCACCAAAATGTCTTTTAATCGTGTGCTCTTAAATATGTTAGGTGGAAAGTTGGAAGTAAAGAGTTGCCAAAAAGGGAAAGAGACATTCTTTTTTAAATTGAATAAAAGAAAAGAAAGTCAAATAAATTGAAACAGGGGAGTAATAAATTAAGGGAAAGAAATAGGGTAATGAGCAATCACACAAAACCGGTTGTTACATAAAGTTTTACTTTTCATTGTTACATAACAACAAATTTAACAATATGATACAATAAAATTTAAGTAGCAATCAAAACATACTTCCAAAGTAACAATAGGATACAATAAAACATGTAACAGCCATCCAAACAAGCTGTAAGCTTTACCTTAGGTGAGTTTTTTGTAATCAAGTGTCTGATTAATATTCAATTACTAGTAATTTTCTAATGACAAGAATGCAACTAAGAAGCTTTACTGATTTTTACAATGAATGGTTTTCTTGATTTGCTTTAAGGGGAGCAGAGCCAAAACTGTTGGCGTTCTCTGCGGCTCTCGGAATCACCTTTGGGGTATTTCCCATATGTGGTATGTTCTGTTAAGCTGGAATTAGTTCTTATAATCCCTGTTTTTGTAAATTCATTTTTACGGAAGCATTTCTTGTTTACTTTCTTAAGTTCGTGGTGTAATCTCTAACTATGCAGCCAAATCATATATTCCTAGGACATAGTTTTATGACAAAATAGAAGGTTCTCTTGACTGTAATTCAGTTATTTAATCAATGTGTTGAGAAAAGTGGGAGTGTTGAATGGCAGGTAGATGACAAAGGTAGAAGAATTATTAATAAGTCAAATCAGTGAAGTTTCTTTTAATGAAGTAGAAATGGCTTGAACCTTGCAAAATCAAAATGCTAATGAAATACTATATTATAAGATGGTAATTTGATAGCCTTCTCATAGATAATCTTCCAAACACTTCTGGGAGACTTCATCGTTACTGGTTTCAACATGTTTTACGGACTTTTGGGTTGTAGAAGTGAATCTAATGATTGGGATAAAAACCGACATGCTTGTACATATTACAACTTATTGAACTTCTACGTGGATTTGGAATTAATGGTCCTATGAATTGGTCAGCAATTGATTAATTGCCATTCAATGTCATTTTAAGAGCACCCATATGCATAGGCTTGATGTTTGAATTATCTTCCTTCAAAGTTCAAAGAGTTTTTTTTTTTGGGACATGCTGTGGAACTAATATGCTGTCTGGAGCAAAGCCAGCTTTTGTACTTATTCCTTTGGTATCAGGTTGGTTAGCTTGAATATCATCATCTAGAAACGTAAGTGTAAATTCATGTTTTTACTTCTTTTTAATGGTTATATGATGGAAATGTTCTTAGTTGATGAAGTATCTGGGTTTTCTTTCCCAAGAAGCCGACACAACTATGTATTGAGAAAGAGACAGCTGTTCAATATCTTCCTCTTGACTATGAACAACTCCAGCAGGAGGTGCGTATAGTTGTTTTTCTCCTGCCCCAAGTTTGTCTCTAGTTTTGAAATCCATGCAGTTGACCGTCACCTCCTTTGGCTTGCTTCAATCTGAGACAGATCTTCAGTAAATTGTGAACCTTTGAACCCCATATTCCTGATATATCTCTTCCACCTTCTTCCTCTTTCAGAAAATCTGCAATGTGCCCTCCACCTTTGATACTCATAAAAGTTCGCTGAACCACCCTTCTGATCATCAATTCTGATTTAGCTCTCAAACCTTTTCCTTTGTTCAATGATCATGTGGCACACCCTGCATGTGCTGCGTTGTTTAACTACCTTAAATTCTCTGTGGGATGAAGAAGGTCCATCTCTGCATTATCAAACTAAGTCCATCTATGCATTATCAAATTGAATCATGTAATTTAGAAGATTTGATTGCACTTCACGTAGCCATAGATATGCTTATGTTGCAGCGCACGGCAACCATATGTGGACTTAGTTTGGCGACCATAATGTTGCTGAAATTTTTAGACAGATCTATGTGTGTGTGATGAGAAACGTGGTAGGTAATAATTAACCAAATACATTGTAAATTGATGTAAACACAGTCTGTGACTCTGTGTTACAGACTTTTTTAAACTGAAAAATGATAATCTGCAGTTCAATTTTTTGTTGCTAGCTAGAAATATTTGGGTGAGTTGAATTCTGGCTTGATTAAATCCTATTGAATTTTGCTAAGCAAGTACAACTTATGCGCAATCTATTTTTCTCAACAGGTGTCACAGTATTCCTATGTGGGATCGCTATTGCATTGTTGGGGTCGTATTGTCATGCTCCTACGATGATGTTGGCTAACTTCATTGCTACTCCTATTGAGTTGAGGTATTAGCTAAGTTGTTTGATTGTTTTGCTGTTACTACTAGAGCCCTGATCTTTTCCCCAAAGACTATTCTCATTGTGCCCCCTACCTGGTCCAAGATCTCTTTTGTAGTTAGACATGTGTATTATAAAATAGGGTTTCTTGTTATCAGTTTAACATCTATTTCTGCCATAGTTATTAGTATTTCACATGCTTCTTGTCACCCACTTTTATGCTAGGATTTGTAGAACAATATCTGTGGGTTGTGAGAAATGGGAAACATACAAGGATGTGGCATCATGTTCTGCTTTTGGTTATTAGCATCAATGCTATGCGTTTGTTAATCTGTGGTCCCACATGATTTTAAGTTTTTTCAATTGCAGAATGCCTCCATTTGGACATAATATATGTGGGTATCTTTTTCCCTTTCATCATTAAACTGTGTCAGAAAGGAGCAATTTCTCTCTTTATTTTTTATTTTTGGGTCAGGGGTAGGGCGTTGTGGGGGGGGGGGGGGGGGATAGGGTTCTCTTATGTTCAAACTTTGTATTGAGAAGAAGCTTCAAAAAGTTGTGATTTCTTTTCATTTTTCAGTCCCATGTTTTGCAACCATACAACTTTTTGTGTGCAAGTAAATGTCCTTATGCTCCAGGAATCATTGCATACTTTCCGGTTTAATAGTGTACTTAAAATGACAATGAAGAGGTTTCAGGTTAACAAAAACTATTGAATAAATAAATACATTTCAAGTCTTTTTTTTTTTTGACAAAGGTAACAGTTTTGTGTACTAATCTTCAGCACTAAAGGCTGGGATCCCAAATTTACATCATGGAGGTACATACAGTTGTGTGTACTTAAAACAAAACAAATCTAGATCCTACTTCATCTTACAAAGGACCTAGGATATCTCCACGCTATAGGATCATCTACATACTCCGAACTGCACCAGTAGCAAAAAGTGATTATGCAGTTCATTTTAATCTTGTGTAAAGGACTAAAAGCATCTCATATTTCCCTCCTTCCATATGGTCCACCAAATCACTGCTGGGACAATCCTCCATCTGCTTTGGTCTATACTACCACTGCCTTCATTGTTCCAACTTTCTATAGCCTGACTTGCCCTTTGTGGTATGGTCCAGTTTGTGCCCCTGAAGCTGGTAAATAAGTGCCACAGTTGTCTAACCACCTTGCAATGAAGAAACAGATGGTTGATTGTCTCTGCCTGTTGCTCACAAAAAAAACATCTAGGACACATATGTATTCCCCTCTTCATTAGATTCTCCTGTGTTAGTACCGCCTCTTTAACTATCAACCAAGTAAAGACTGTCACCTTATATGGAATTTTGACTTTCCAGATAAGCTTCCAAGGCAAAAATCTGAGTTGAGTCCCCATTTGATTCAGGTTCTTGTAGGCAGAGCTAACTGTGAAGATACCTTTGCTGTGATGAATCCACCTAAGAGTGTCTTCTCCCTCTTTCAATCCTCCAAAATGGTCCAGGGTGCCATAAAATGCAGCTAGTCTTAAAAAAATCATGAGTTTAAGAATTTAACTTAGGTAATTGAGAAGCTATGCTTTGGTGAAAAATGTACAACCCTATTTTGTGTTGGGGGGTGTCGACTGTTGGGCCTGAATTTTCTTCACCATTACGTTTTAGGAATAACATCAATTACTTCTTCGCAAGGGTTTGAATATGATGCTTTATCCAGCTGGGTAGGTTAGTGTGCCCATCGTAATCTGCCTGTGTGGTAGATGATGTTTCCTTTGAGGTGAGGAAAGATTGTTGTGTTACTTTGTGTTCAATAAAGCAAGTCAGAGGGTAGTCCCAGTGAGGTTACACCGTGATCTGTCACTCTTTAGTTTAAGCTCTATTATGTCAGGCTTCAACGTCTCAGTAAACTTGTAATTTCATTTATGCTTAAGTCCTCACTTAGTGCTCTGCCTTCCACTTTGCAGTCTGATGATTCCATTTCTACGCCTAGGCGAGTTTATCACTGGTGGACCTCATTTTCCTTTGACTGCTGATGCACTAAAAAAGGTCTTCTCTGGTGAGGCTTCAAAGGAAGTCTTGCTCAGCATTTTCCGTGCGGTAAGTGAAGAAGTTTTTTCATCCGAGCATCTCTTCCTTCCTTTCTTTCTTATATCAGTATCATCTTCTCTGGTGAGGCTTCAAAGGAAGTTTTGCCGGGATTCTTTATTCCATTTATACTACATGCTGGCATTATAAGTACCAAAAGAAGAAGAAAAGGCATTTTTCTGTTATCCATTCTTTTTGGTTGGATATAACTTTGCCGTTCTTTGAAGTTCTGTAAAGCATCCATTTCCTTCATCCTGAATACTTATCAAAGAGTCACATGTTATGCATGAATATGTGAAAATATGTATTTATGACTTGATGGTGCGCAAAATTTCATACTTTTACTATGCGTACAGTTTTACATATCTATCTCTGCATGATGGATTATTTTTCTGTCAATTGCTAAAACTGATGCTGTTGTGAGCTCGTCGAAACGTATGCTCCTTGTTCTTCTTCTTCACATTCTTTAACTGACTTGTAGAAATAAACTTTGGACAACTTTTTCAGATGTTGGGCTGGCTTGTTGCTGTACCATTCATCATAGCAGGACTTTATATAGTGTTTCTGCCATGTTTTACGATCTTGGTTCGTAAGTTCAGTACCCGTCCTCCAAGCCCGAAGACTCTTCTCCAACCCCTTACAGAAGTCAGTGTTAAAGCCAGGGATGCATGATTGATAATTGTAGTTTAAATGTGTTAAAAAGTTTCTGCTAATACTTATTGCTTGTGAATAGGAATTGGGGGAGTCTAGCAGTTCTGTACTTGTATGAAGTTCAATATTTTTCCCAAAGTTCTTCGCTTGCTCATCAATTCGCAGCTTCGCCAGAAGTGATGAGGGGGGGAACTAGGGAAGGCCGACGACTACATGAGGTGGGGAAGCTTTACCCCTGTATCTCTTTATATAGTCAACGGGTTTAACTGAATCCATCATTTTCGACATAGAGCACATACATCCACGTGTGTGTGAAATAGCTTAGTTAAAGAAGTAGAACTAATTTCTTAACCTAACTTCTGAAGTGTAATGGTTTCTATGGTAAGTTCCTATAGGTTGAACTCGTTAAATTTAAATCATGGACTTGCATCTGCCTAGAGGTGCGTGCTCTCATCGTCTTTGTCATCTAAACAACTAGCTCTATACTTGATCGCATCGTTATGAAACCTAAATTAGTACATGTGTTAAATTTAAATCCTATAGGTTGAACTCGTTAAATTTAAATCACGGGTTCACGTTTTTTTAGACGCACATGCTCTCATTGTGTTTGTCATGTAAACAAATCACATTGTTATGAAACATTAATTAGTAGATGTGTGAAATAAGTTGTTGTATTTATTGCCCTCTATTCACATCATGACATTCACACGAAGTTAATACCCAAAGGCAGATGGAACTGGTATACTATGAGGTCGTCCACTGAATTCAGTATTTTCAATACGTAACATAGATATGTAGATATATAGTGAAATTCATATCTCACTAGTATTGCTCTACTTGTATTTACCAGTTAAGCATATGAGTTTAAGTTTTTATGTATTAATAAGTAAAACATATTTATATGGTAATTAGGTCACTCATGGATTAATTTGGAGTATTGGGTCAAACTAATTAATGTTATGTGAGAATTTAGACAGAGTTTTTAAACCTTTTTTGAAATAAAATTTACATGTTTAAACTAAATTAAAAGTACTATAAGTTGTAATAAAGTATTTGATTAAATTATGATTATCTTCTTTTTTTTAGAAAGCATGTCCAAATAATACAAATTGAAACAAAGTAATATGACTTGAATCCAAAAAAAATTCCTATTGCAACATATAGAAGACAATGGAGTGAACCAAACTATTAATTCCAACTAATATTAGAGAAAAACTTGCAAAACTTAACCCTAACTTTCACTAGAGAAAATAGAAAATCACTAATAAGTGCTAATTAACACTAATCAAGATGAATAAGTGTTAATTAACACTAATCAAGATGAGAAAAAAAAAATCCTAGTCTATATTGGTGTAATGTCTTCTCTCCTTAGTGAGCAAAATTTGATAGCTAATAAATCCTTTCACCCTATTTTCAACGCCATCAAGTTTCACTAATTCAACGACCCCCTCTCTCTTACATTGTACATCTGGCACTAGAATTGTAGCCCTTCCTACCACTTTTTCACCCGTAGAAGTTCCTGGATCGTTATAGCAATTTTCGCGAACCACCATCAACTTTAATTCCTGATTGACAGGATAATTTTTAAAACATATTTCAATTACCTCATTCCACACTGGTGCCGGTGTCCCTATTCCCCTGCTGGTCTTGAATTCTCTTCCGGTCTCATCGTTCACGATCACACGATAAATATTCGTAGAATATGGGAAAGTATCGTTCACTAGAATAATACTCCAAGCTTTTATTACTAAAAGCTTCATTACGTACACTTCTTCCCAATTATTGTTATTGTAGTAAAACTTGTTCATGGATCTCCTTGAACGGTTGAAATTTCTTAGTGAAAAATCCATCAGACAAGAGACAAGAAGTGAAACTTGTTTAGGTTTTTAGTTGTATATATAGTATGGACTCTTAAATAGAAGGCGTAATGTATAAACGTACCCTTTAATTTGGCCTTAACTGATATTTATGCCTTTTAGCTTTAGGTGTACGCAAATAGATACTTAAACTTATATAAAATTAAACAAATAGACACATTCGTTGTAAATGGAATCCTACATGGCAATTTTGTGTCCAACGTGGCGTTCTGCCAAGTAGGACATGTGTGTCTACTTGTTCAATTTTATACAAATTTAAACATCTACTTGTCTACATCCAAAGTTGAAGGGTGTAATATCTCAGATAAAGTCAAGTTAAAAGATATATTTATGTATTATGCCTATTTTTTCTAGTTTTAGTCCAACTATAAATCAATTAAGGTAATCTAGCATTAAAAATAAAAGTTAAAAGAAAGAAATATGTGCGTGGGGAATTAAATAGAGCTAATGATGCAGGAAATACGGTAATAAAGTCCTAGAAATACCAAAACTAAATATACGTTCAACATTAAAGTGACATTTATTAAAATAAAAATTATGGGGAGAGTATTATATAAATATTAAATAATTTAATTTTTCAACTCACTTATAATTTGAATAAAAGAAAATAATTCTACAAAAGTCTTCGATATTATTTTTAAGTAATACAATTTATTCAAATGACCTTATATAGAGATTTTTTCGTGTTATATTTAAGTGATACTACGAGGTCTTAATTATTTTTTTTGGAACAAGAAGTTGAGATTTATGGCAATAAGGTTTATTCTGTCCTAAATTAGCATATACCCACCCCACCTCACCCCCACCCACCCCTTTATTTATTTTTAATATTATTTTTTTGCTTCTTAAGTACTATTTTTAATCAAGGTTTAACATGGCCAGCTGTCTACAGATTTCTTGTTTTTTCGTACTATATAGTATATTCGTATACGTTTTATCACCGTGTTTGTTTATTGAGTTATATTTATTACTTGAAGAAAATGGACACTTCTATTAAATTGGAAGTCAAACAAATTAAAATTCTTTGTAATCTATTTCTTTTATATTTGCTATTTTACTCTTTAAAACATTTTTTTCCCGATAAGTGATGAAACGATCAAAACATAAGTTACCGTCTATGAGCTTAAAAGATTACAACAACATACTCATACTCAACGTAATTCCACAGTCTGAAGAGAGGGTATGATATACACCGGTTTTGTTCATATCTTTTAGGGTAGAAATGTTGTTTCTGAAAGAATTTCAGCTCAAAAGAAAAGTATCTGACGTAGGATTGTAAGAAAAAAGACAATAAAATAACAAGATACAAAACAATTGCAACAATAAATATGATACACTACGCGATAAAATATTACTACTGTAAAAGGACAAGGGGAGAGGAGAAGGTTAACCCACTCCCTCTCCTCCTTCACAAAATGGATAACACTCAATTATCTATTAACTTTATCATTTGAATATAAAAAAAAAAGTTTCTTATTTGTTATTGTCATATATCTCTTTGTCTAAAACGAGAAATCTCTTACAAAAAACACACACATTATTTTATAAACTAAAAATAAATGTAAACAGATACAAACTAATTAGCATGTTGAATGTTAATGAGATTCTAAAACTCGAGAATGTGTAAGTTTCTGAAAAGAAAAAGTTAATTATAAATTATAATGGATAGATATTAAAATATATGTTGATCACGTTGTGGATTTTGACTCACCCTTAATTTTTTTTGCAATTTGCAATAACAAATTCATCAACTAATTAAGAAAATCAGTTTTATTATACTAAGTCATTTTTTTGGCTAAATTTAATACTATTAAATTGCAATACATATTAAACAATGTTAAGTCGCCGCATATAACCGTAGAAGCACGATGAAACCTTCCCTGTGTCCATTATTTTTTCAAGTTTGAAAAAATGTTACTAGTAGTTTCCCTTCATCTTTTAATTAACTTTAAAAACTTGTCATGCTTATCCTTTGAATTTTTAAAAATATTCTATCAGTATATATATAAAATAGAAGATCAATTAAAAAATAGATTTCCTGGATCTAGGTACGTAAAATGGTAGATTTGGTTTCAGAAATCAAGTTAAAATTTGAAGTTTATGAATTTGAAACTTAAGTCTTCTAAATTAATAATTTGTACATATGCCATGAACGAGATGCATGAATGCCTTAATGTGGAGGGGTAGAGGTTGGTAATGGAAAAGTACAAGAGATGTATGTAGAGGCAGTTAGGTTGAAGAGGCAATATTAAGGAGAGATGATTAAACATGATATGTCGCAACTTTAGCTTCTTACCAATGACATGAGCTTAAATACGAGGTTACGAAGATCAGGGCACGAATTATGGTAGACTTCTTCACTCTCGCTCCATTTTTTTTCCGAACTGCTTTATAATTTTCTTACTTGACCAGAGGATCTAGTTGAATGTGGAAACAACCTATCTAGATAGGAGTAAGATTTGTGTACACACTACCCTCTTCAAATTTACTTGTTGAATTACACTAGATATGTTGTTGTTGAAAATATTTAATAACAATTACAAAATTTGAACCAAAATTATTGAATCCAACGAACTCATAAGTCGTAACCTCGTCATACGTTAAACTCCTAAGTATGAAAGCGACATAACCTCTAATTCTTTTCTTTTTTTGATTTTCTATTCAATGTTCAATACACATGTTGAAGTCATTAATTTCACTCGTGCATTGCAAAGTCTATTTCTAAAAACGACACTCCCAATAGGTCTTTTAAAAGCTCTAATTCCAACAAAGGCCAATACATGCATGTAGGTATATAGCCTCTAATTCTAACAAAGGCCAATACATGTATATACCTCTACCCCTTTTCATACATAACCTCTAATTATGTGTTGGACATTTTGGAAGCATATTCTGTTTTTTTGTTAGTTCTTTTTGGGAAACCCTAACCTCAGAAGGCAAAATTGGAAAGGACAAGGGTCACTAAAGGGAGTTATATACATGTTTGGCCTTTTGTGAAAAAAAAATTAGTTTTATTATATATTTATTGTTCTTAAATTCACGTTAGATTATATTATGGATATGTATATTTGATTAAGTCAACCAAATCTAGTATGATATTTCATTATTAATACTAAAGTTTATCTTGTTTGCAGATATAAGTCAATATTCCAATGCAACGACCAAAGTTGATACCAATGTTAAGAGTATAATTGACGTGCTAGCTGTATATGGAACATTTTTTAATTTTATATGTATTCTAACTGTAAAATGTTAGAAATCAGTCAATTTATGACGATTTTTAAATCAAATATCCTTCAAAAATGTACTCGTTTGATGAACTTTTTATCAGAAAATCCTAAATTTCTGATGAACAATTGTAATCAATTTTTTAATAGTGATAAAACGAGATCGATAGAAGAAATAGAACTTCATGATCTAAGTACAGATATGGTATTTTAGATTTGGCTTGTTTTTTTATTATTCTTAAAATAAAATAGATTATCGATATCTATATGTTTGAACTAGTCAACTAATTAATATGGAATACTATGATACACATTTTATAATTAACCATATTACGTTTATCTGTTTTCCTACCAATAAAGTCATTCCAATGCAACGTGGAGCACGAAACTCTGAGCAAAAACAAATAATTAAGTCCCTTTCCATCAAGATATCACAACATATTAATTACAATGAAGATATTTGAGATTCATTTTTATCTTTATAAAATAATTATCTACCTATCAATTTAGGGTGCATTGGATATTTAGAACTTAGAAGAGTTATAATGATAGTAGCTCAAAGAATTATATGATGAAGGGTGATTAGATTAGATGAAGTGGCGGATCCAGGATTTTCATTCAGAGGGTTTGAAAAGAATGATTAATTAAAAAAAAGGGGGTGGCAAAAAATAAGATTAATCTTAAGTTACTAAATTTTAACTCGCTTTGTCAGATTTCATCTTATTTAAGTTCTGCTTCATCGAGCCTATTTTTAAATTGTAGCTTCTTTTCAAAAGTTGAAAATGCAACTTCTCAAAAAACACTTTTAAAATTTTTGGCCAAACACAAATTAGATCTCTAATATTAATGGGATAAAAATTATATGGTGACGATTCGAACATTTTGAAACTGCGACCTAGGGGAAATACGAATAGGCTTCTAGTTCAAAATCTCCCCTGGTTAGATGGTGATGATTCGAACATTTTTCAATAGAAAATTACACGAAGTAATAAATTAAGAAATACTATTTAGATGATATATATAATTCAATCTTTAACGTTTTTAGAAATGATTAACTTTGACACTGAACAAAGTGTCATAATGGTTAAGAAAATAACTAAACAAGGGATATTATGAGACAACAAAAATAAAAGTAATAATAATGGAAAAAACATAATACATGCACAATTTTACATTGAAACCTCGAGGAAAAGAAAATCTACGACCAGTCACTAACTCTTATTAGTTCTAAATGAAAGATGATACAAGATTACAAATACACTAATTCGATTAAGTTTATATAAGCTGTGAAATATTAAAGAAAATCATGCATTGTCTTATTAGAAATATTTAATTTTCATAATGTGAACTACTATTTCGTGTGGGAAAATATCCTAAGGTTTAATTCCCATTTCCCACCTAACAAATTAACATTCATATTTGTCAAGATATTTTTCATGCATCAATTAGTTTATTTTGTAGATGTCTTAATTGAAGATCAATATTTTGTAATTTGTATAATTAATATATAAGGGACCATTAACCTACATTCTACTCTCAAACACATGTACACTAGAGGGGAAAAAGACAAGTTATTAAAGGATAAGTATAACAACAACCCTTTTTGGAATAATTAAATAAGATAAATGTGGACAACATGTGTATGAGCTTGATCTTAATTTAATAAGCTTGTTGCTAATTAATGGTTTTTGGCTAATTGACACATTAATTAATCTTTAAGTTTGACCATGGTGAGGGGTAAAACATATCTAAAAGAAAATCTTGCTTAGCTTTATATGGCTATTATTTAAATAAATAAACTGTTTGAGAATGTAATTAATAGTGATTTGGGTGAGCATAATACTTACGTTGATTACATGTTTGAAAAAGATAATCTTATCAATATCCATAAATTCAGAACAAATTGTAAGAAAAAATATGTTATTTAATTTCTGAAGTTAATTAAAGAAAAAATTATATGGATAAAAAAAATATACAGTTGAGTTTCGTAATTACATTCTAAATTATAGTAACTATTTATAAATTTTCTCCCAATAAATAATTTTTGAAAAATATCTAAATTTACTCAATTACTATATGAAATATATTGTAATTTTTTAGCAGTTATCAATCCTTTACTTATGACGGTTCAAATTCATTGTAGGAACTATATTTGATGAATAAGTAAAGTTTATTAGTGTTCAAATTTTAATTGTCTTACAAATAATTTGTATCATACATGTATGGAATTGAAATCATGAATGAGATGGTTTACGTTTTAGATCTAAACTCTGCAAACGCTAATTTTAGATCTTTATATTTGAAATTAGATTGAGTTTGATTGCAATTCATATTCAAACATGATATTAATTTGACGTTAGGCTACGACAAAGCCTAACTTCATACCAGAGGAAGTTAGGTTCTTTTATTTTATGAAAGAGAAAACGAGGAAGGAAAAATAATTGAAATTAAAACTCTTTTTAAATTATAGTATACCTTCTAACTGAAAATAGAAAACATAGAAATCAAAACTCTTTTTAGATAAATACATAGAGAAGTCAAAAATACATCAAACAATTTATACATTTAAGCAGGGGCGGACCCACGTGTAGAGTTTTGGGTGCTCGAGCACCCATTGACCCCGACGGAAACTTTATATATGTGTATAGAAAATACTAAAAATGTTATATAGTGTTTGTTTCAACATCCATTAAACAAAGTGTTCTATGGGCGCTATGGTTTTGAAGTAGGATTCTAGGAGTGCTGATGCCCTTCATTGAGGGTTCGAGCCCCTGCGACAGCATCTATTTTTTTTGTTGAAAAAAGGCCAACAGAAACTTCTTGACTTCTTTTTCATAATTTTGCTTATATTTCTTTTTGTTTTTTCACTTTCCTATTTTTTGTATTTCATTTATTAATTAAATTATAAAAATATTAGTAGTAAACTTCTAGAAAGATTTTTTTTTGGCTTGTTATAAGAATTGAGCACCCACGATCATCGAATTCTGGATCCGCTACTGCATTTAAGCCATCCCATACAAGTACTTGTAAGAAGGAGGAGCAACAAAGCATACAAGGCTTGAAGTTTGTCCCTAGTTAAATTTTAAATAGTGTGCTAAAATCAAATTATTCATATTTTAAAATTAGAATTTTAAGTTCTATACTGATAAATATAAGGAACCCCTAAAATTACAAATCCAATATTTTAAAAAGTTTTACTAATAAATATATTTTGGACCATCTAATAAAAAATCATACATGGTGTACGTATACTTCTTCTATTACCAAATCATACCAAATTAGTTTGATATGATACCAAATTAAACCCAAAAATGTACTTCTTCTATTCCACATTCTGAATTTGTGCATACTTATTAAGAAAAATATTTAAGGACATAATTTAAATCATATTTTTCATTATTATCCTTTGTGAAATCATATATATAACTTTGTAAGTATTCTTATACACTGACAGTGCACAAAACTTAAACTCTTCTAAAAAATATCAAACTTTATTAAAAGAAAGCACAAATATGTAATTCAAATATCCATCTTAAATTTTGAACAATTCAATTATTCTGAACAAATAAAAAAAGTCCCAATTTATTTTTTTTACAACTAATAGAAAGAGTATTATCTAATCGAACTTTTCAATACCATACCATATCATATCATACCGACCCGATCATCAAACTAAATTTAGGGAGGAAAATACTTTATTTTTGTCCATGTCTGTAATTAGGCCCCACATATTACTACTTCCCAATTTCCAATTCCAGATTTTCTTGCATTCAATGACTCTCACCTTCTATTTAACTGCGCAAATCTTTCCTACAAATCGTCCAAATCCATCCATCTCTCTCTCTCTCTCTCTCTCTCTTCTTTATCCTTTTTTTTTTCTCTGTTCTTACCAAAGATTCCATTTTTTTATCAAATTGTGTTAAAATTGAATAATAGTAACCGCCATTGTTGTTGATTGCGATGTCTCTTACTGGAAAAGGCTACCCAGATCCACATCAAGAAAGCAGTAATAATTATCATAATGCATCATCTAATTGTTGCTCAGAAGCTTTAGCTCAATTGAAGCTTTATCAAGCTTTCATCTTTTCAGTCCCTATTTTGTTTGCTTTTATACTCTTACTGTTATTCTACTTATTTTATCTTCGTCGTCAGAGAGTCGATTGGTCCTCACTGCGGATGAGGACATCCACATTGCACACTGCTAATGAATCCGATGAACTCTCAAGGGTATGTTAAAAAAAAGGATTTTTTTTAATTTTTTTAAAATTTGTTTAAGATTTAAAATCTTATTATTTTTTGGGGTTTTGTTGATTGTGGTTTTACCAGTGTGAAATGGGATTGAAGAAGGAAGTGAGGGAGATGTTGCCTATTATTGTCTTCAAGGAGAGTTTCTCTGTCAAAGATACACAGTAAGTTTGCCCTCTTTAATTTTTCTTATGTAATGAATCAACAGATCTGAAATTTAGAGTAATGGGTTATGATAAATGCAGTTTATGATCTTTTAAGTTAGTAGGATGATGGCATGACTTGAACTTAAATGGAGAACCGAGGATTCATATAGTCGACCCCGACCCTGCCCCTGATCCTGATCCCAACTTGTTTGGGACTAAGGCATAGTTGTTGTTGTTGTATACACCTTTTAAGTTCCTTTTGCATATGTATACATGATTCGAGACAATATTAGTGAGATGGCTAAATTGGCCATACAAAAGTGTGTCTCAACATTTCTCGGCTTCTTGGAGTCATCTGAGGACAAAAATATGTGATGCAATGTTGTTTAATTTTTCAATACAACCTGTAGTAGAATAGATGTAGAATCCAACCTGCAATTGTGGTAGATTGGGAATAAAGATTGTTCTCTTTGAGAGTTTCGTGGGAGGTGTTAGACTATCCGCTGATATTCTCCAAGATATAGCTGGTTGAGAATCATAACTTACAATATATGGTACAAGTGTAATCAGGATAAAGGGGTGTAGCATCAGAATTGGAGTCTCAAATTGTAATAAATGCCAACTAATATCACTAGATCTTACATCTCCCAAATCAATGAACCCCTTCCCTATTTGCTCTATTTGTATGAGAAGTGAGCTATGTCAAGTTCATGAGTGTCATGGCATAGGGGGATTCAGCTATAATCTTATCTAAAAGTAAAAACAGTTAGTCAGATAGGGGATTCAAGAATTGAACTTTATGGATTTGAGTTCGAGATTCTACCTTAACTCTTTGATTCATGGGGTTTGGCATCAACTATTTGTTCTTATTGAGTGAAATATATTAACACATATACAGGATTTGAGCCGAAACTACTCTGTCAAAGGATTAAGCCATAATATCTTTTTACACTATTTGCTCAATCTACACATCTACAGTTTTTTAGCCTGGCAAAGTTTTCCAAATCTATGTAATAGCATCTGCAGTAACTTTGGTAGTGACATTAGACACATCTGCAGATGTAAAAATTCAGAATGTAATCTTGAGATATGAATGAAACCTCACACTTCTAGATACATGAAAACATACCATTTGTATCCAAATTCTATTTTAAACCTCACACTTCTAGAAATTCAGAATGTAATCTTGCAGCATATTTCATTTTTGGTCTTAAAACCAGGATATCCTCACACCTTTAGTAATTCTGATGGTGGTTTCTGTAGCAATTGTTGCTGGGAAATGCAACACCATTTACATTTCTATTATGAAATTTAACTCATGTTTGAGATAACAGTAAACAGCGATTTACTCTTTTGGACATTAAGAAATGTCAGTTTGAAATTCTTCTTATTGACAAACTCTTTCAAGGTATGATCTATAATTGCACATCAATTTGCGAAGTTTTTTTCTTATTTATAAATTTGTCATCACCTTAGGCATGGTACCTTTGGTGTAAGGTACTGGCAATACCGCTTCTTAGTCCATTCATCAATTTGCAAAATACAAAGAGAAGAGGGGGGCATAACCTTGCATCCAAAAGACGTACACAAGCCAGTTACATACAGTCTTCAAAAAAGAAAGAGACTTATATATACAAGAACTCTTTCATTACTAATTATTTAGATCAACTTACAAAAATATTAGCCTTGTCGTCAAACCTTCTTCTTATCCTAGGCAATTTCTACTTATCAGGTTGAAATGGTCCCCTCATCCTTTCAGAAGATGTTGAAAAGAGTAATAGTAGGGTACTATATCCATTCGGAGAGGCCAATTCGGCAAGAAGATCAGCTACTTGATTAGCTTCTCTTAATTTAACTTTCTTCGCTAATTTAGTTCATTTGTTCACAAGCAATGACAAATGAAATAAATGTTTTATATAGATTGCACATTTAGATTTACATATTGTGAAGAAAACAGAAGGTTTAACAGACATGCATCCTAGAGACAAAAATTCAAATATTTAAACATTGTTTTCTAATGAAGTTTGATCTTTCCTGGACAGATGTTCAGTGTGCTTAGGGGATTACCTAGCAGATGATAAGCTTCAACAAATACCTGCTTGTGGGCACACATTTCACATGGTTTGCATTGACCTCTGGCTAGCCGCCCACAACACCTGCCCCCTCTGCCGCCAATCAATCCTTGCTCCACCTAACGCTTGCACTGAAACACCTGATACGAGCTCAGAAACTACTGAGAGTACTTCTAGTGAACAAGATGCTGATGAAACATCTCACCAAAGCAGCTCTGAGTGTTGTGGGGATCCTCTAGTAGGTCAATCAAATTCAGAGCCAGAACCCAGAGAAGAAACGGAACACAGATCGTCTAATGAAGAAGAAAGTGATAACGTTGACCACGACAGCGTCTCAAGAAATATTAGTTATGACACTATGCAGGAGCCAGAAGAAACGGAACACAGATTGTCTAATGAAGAAGAAAGTGATAACGTTGACCACGGCAGCGTCTCAAGAAATAGGAGCCATGACACTACGCTGGAGCCAAGTGATTCAGTCTGATGTTCATAAGTTAAGGAAGATATAAAATACTAGCCATACGCTGGCTAGATGTGATGCAGCTTGATGCATGTTAGGTGACACAATAGGGATGAGACTGCAGGATGAATATGACAGCATGAGCTTGCCCCTTTGTTCGGATTCCAAAATACCCCAGTCTTTCTGAGATCAAAGTTCATTGCCGGGCTCATGAAGTTTCGACTTCTCTCAGGAAATGGGAGGCAGAACGGCTCGCTTAAATCACCCATACGAGGTTAAGGCTTGCATCATTTCGCCGTCTGGGATAAGAAGAAATCTCAAACAATCCTTAGGCAAGTATACAGATTGTTGAAGTATCCGCAGAGTTGTACCATGTAACCTTTCTGAGTCATAAAGGTGTATAGTAATCTTTAATAGAGTTGTACCTGATAATGCTATGTTGTGCTTAGTCGTAGAGGAGAGCAATTTGAAGTTTATGGATTCATGATTTTTGTACTTTAAAATTACCGTGTTCTAAATTAATAATTTATACATATTTAGTGAATTTTAAAATACAAAGCAAAGAGCCTCTTTTAGCGTATCCCATCCGGATCACTTTACTTGTTACATTTTTCATTTACACACCTTTTAAAGAAATTGTGGTTTTGATTAACATACTCCTATTTATGATCTTTAATCAATCACAATATTAGAGTATGTCTTTCATTTAGATTTTTTAATGATAATTAGTCAATGTTTAGAACTTTCAAGAATAATCAATGTACTCAATTATATGTTGATTCTTCTCAACTGAAAACTATTTTAGATCATATATTTTCTATAAAATCAACAAGTACGATTGCATGACATTCTAATTACTTGCTCTGCCTCCGGTGCTTATCAACTTATCGTGATGAATAATCTTTAAAACTTCGATGTATGATTTTTATGCAACGAGTGCATAATAACTCAATTAACTGACTATTTAAAATTTAACTTATTGATGAGAATTCAATTTCTCACCTACTAACCCCCCTTCTATTTCCCTTACATGTACCCCCAATTAATTTATTTTAAACAAGTTTATTATATTGCCAGTTTCAAATTAGGACAACGAATGCAATTGTAAACATCAAAAGTGTTTTTCCAACTTTTGTTCTTTTCCTTGTGTAAATACTACGAAGTAATATATTGGGAAAAGGTCTGAAAAATACTTTAATTTTGGTTAAAATTGTTGTTACGATATCAAATTTTATGGAAAACCTTTTACCTCCTGCACTATTTAATAGTATATTTTAAAGGTATTTATGTGTCAACATGGACACGTTACTATTTATAATGATGTAATATTTATGATGTCCACATGAACACATATATACTTTTAAAATATACTATTAAATAGTGCTGGAGGTAAAAGGTCATTTCCAAAGTTCGGTAATGTTATAACAATTTCGGTCGGTCAAAGTTTAAATATATTTGAGACTTTTTTCCCTGATATATTACATTTTATCAATACTTTTTTATCTAATGCATCAATAGTTTATTATTAATCTGTAACTTCTTATTTATAAAATCACTTCCAACCATAAAAGTATTTTCAACACTTGAGGGTAGTTTGGTTACCGATCAATAGGGGTGTACATGACCGGGTTGGTTCGGGTTTTCAAATATCAAACTAAACTATTTGTGTCGGATTTTTAAATTTATAAACCAAACCAAACTAATAAAACTCGGGTTTCTCAACCTCGGGTTTTTTCGAATTTTTTTGAATTTTTCGGTATTTCAGGTTTTTGTATTCATACAAACATATAATTTACTTGTACTTCAAATATTTCTTTAGTCCTACCAAAATACAACTATCTAAGATGTTTCTTAAAAATATAACACAATATGATATGATTAATGACACTAAAATATCCAACAAAAATAATAATAATGAAATCGCGTAAAACAAATATTGCAAATTAACAAGTCATAATGAAAATAATCATAATTTAAAAGTACTAAATCATGCTAAAATTAAGTTTAATAAGTATTAGTTACATGACTAAATATTAAAGGAAATTAAAATTAGATTATGTATTTTAATTGTCTAAACCAATGTAAAATTAAAGAACAAATATTCAATATTATTGTCATTCTTAGTGTTGAATTGATTTCCTTTTTGCATTAGTATTAATTTGATTTTGATTAAGCTTTATTATAATTACCAACATCTATGGACTATAATCTTTATTGACTCATTCATAATTTTAAGTTTCAAACTTGAAATAATATATTAAAAGATAAAAACTATGAAAAAGTATAAGAAATATTTAAAAATTATATCAAAGTAAATATTTTTATGTATAAAATAAAATTTTAAAATTATATATATAATGTCGGGTTGGTTTTTTTTAGTTAAAACCAAACCAACCCAAATATAGTCAGATTTTTTTTTTCAAAACCAAACCAAACCACTAGTCGGATTTTTTTTTCAAATTGACTCGATTTACGGTTTGATTTGGTTCGATTTTATACACCCCTACTGATCAAATAGGAAGATGCCTAATTCCTACATAACTATCTCATACATAGCTAAAAAAATGTAATTAATTATTATATTAGTAATATCTATATTTATAACTAATGCCTGTATTATTAATATCAACCGTTCTGCGGCCTGCGCAGCAATCTAACTACCCCTCAATGTTTACCAACTAGTATTACTAATTTAATCAACTAGTCCAAATTTTATTAGTGTAGTCCATTTGACTTGGTCAATTCCTCTTTTTTTGTCTCATCATCAAGTTAACTCCCTCAGTACACTATTAATATGTATGTTTCCATTTTTGTTTCCTGTTTGACCTGATACTCTCTGTATTTTTCCGATCTGCTTTTTCTCCAAGATTTGAACTTTTCTTGTTTGGATTCATTGAGAAACGCTATGGGGTTTGTCCTTTCACCACTAAATAGGTACACTGATGGACTTTATTCTTGATCTCGACCACTCATTTTGGTACTCCATTTCTTTGAATTTCTCTATCTTTTTTTGGGATTTTGTAGCATTAGTTTACGAATAGTCTTGGCTACTTGTTATGCTCAATCTTGATTGTTTAGGGTCTTGAAGAAATCTCTCCAAAAATCTGAGCTTTTTTTACTTTTTCACACTTTGCACTGTGAATTTGGCTAATTTTAGTATATTAGCAGATGGCTTCTGTACAAAATTCAGTTTATTATTGTTCAGTATCTAAAGGAGGTCAACTTATATATGCATATAATGGTGGAGATCATGAGACTGAGAATTTGGCTGCATTGTGTTTGGAAAGGGTTCCTCCTTTTCATAAATGGTATTTTCAAACTATGGTTAAGAAAACTTTTGGGTTTTTGATGGAAGATGAAGGGTATGTTTACTTTGCTATTGTAGATGAGGGTCTTGGTAATGATAAAGTTCTAAGGTTTCTAGAACAGTTAAAGGATGAATTTAGGAAAGTGGCGAAAAAGGGTTCTTGCTGGACTATGTCGAATCTGAATTCGATTTGTTTACAAGGAGAATTAGTTCCTGTTATTTCACCATGTAACAATGCTACTGGGAAAATTGTTGAGGGTGGTGATTCAACAAATGCCCTGTTGTTGGGAAAGCCAAGTAGACAAGAAAAGAAGAAAAGGAATGATCATGTAATTGCTATCAGAGATGCTGAGTTGGAGGAGGACCTAAACTCAACAGAACTAGTAGATACGAACGATCAAGATACAGTAGTTATTCCAATTATGTCACAGAAAGAGTTGTGCTTGGTAAGGAACATAACAAGCTCTCAAAACTTCCAAAAGAAGTGGTGTCGCCATGTACGTGTTATCCTTGCCATTGATGTTGTGGTATGTCTTGTGTTGCTTGTGATCTGGTTAGTTATTTGTGAAGGTACAAAGTGCCTTCACTAAAGTTGTTCTGTTCTTACCTTATCTTAATGCTTGGAGCCAAGGAGGTTATTGTTCTAGCCTTTTGAAATACCTCAGCACAGTGTTGCATCGTGATAAGCATTTCCAAAGAAAGTGGATAATGAAATTAACAAATCAAGCAGCTGTCATACTTATATCAAGTCTAAGTTTCATTAAAGTATTGTTGGAAACTCATTTTTTGTACAGGAATCACTTTGTTTATGGATAGAGTGTAGGGGATGCAGTAGATTATAACCGATGAGGTTCTTGTTGTCTATTCTAGTCGTCTGAAGTTTGTTGCAGCTTCATTGTTCCTCCTTGTATCTACCACATGAGTGCTTCATTTTAATACTTTTGTGTTCTTTTCCTATTGGATTGAGACGGGTCTAAGTGGAGAAATATGGAGCCGATCCCAACTAGCTTGGGGTTGAGGCATAGTAGTGGTTATAGTAGTTTTTATTATTTTCCGTTGCCTCGTGTATATACAAATGCCTGGTTACATACAATTTTGGTACTTTTTTCTTCAGTTAAAAGTTTGCCTTGAAATAAAAAATACTCTACTGCATTGGTCTACTTCATGCAATGTGAACTATTCTTTCTCCATCTATAATAAGTCTGCTTGTTGTATAGCATTTTTTATGATCCCTTGAGCATAACAAACAAAAATGTTTAAAGTCCTGGTAAAACAGTATCTTTCTACTCCGTGTGTCTTCCTTTATATCTTACTGTTGATGGGAAATTGCTAAATTTCGGTTGGGGTGAGGGGGTGTAGCCCTTTACTTTGCTGGAGAAGTGCTGCAATGAACATCTTGAGAATTGATTGATACTCTTCCACTTAGAATGTTCTACTTCTACGCACTTTCAGATAGTAATATTTGGCAAGGCAATCTTCTTTCAAGAATTCAAGTTCATGAACAATTAAAATATCGACAACAAAGGGATGTTATTTCTCTTTTCCCATCATACTTATTTGAACTAGTACTTCACTGATTTACGTGCTCTTTTTCTCTTGCACAAGTTATGTTGGCCTTTTAATTCTATGCACAATGAAACTGTGTCTTTACTGGGAAAGAGGGAGTGAAGTTACTGAAAGTCATCTGTGTAAGTGCACAAGTTGGCCCTGACACCATGGTTAATCCGGAAAAAAAAAAAAACTGATCAACCTGTATTTCTTGGATGCTCAAAAGTTACTAACTGAAGCAGAATATTGTATTGAGGGACATACCATGAAGAAAGGGGTTTATCAAGCCTCAATTAGTTGTTTAGTGTAAGTTTACTGTGAAGGTGACTTCTTGGACTTGATTTTACCTGAACACTAAACCTTTATTTTGTTGATACTTCAATTTTTTAATGTTTGTAGAACAGGCATCAGTACAGATGAATAATCATCAACTCAAAATCCAGTTAACTTGGCATATCTCTGTTTTCCCCTCGCTGGGAATCTCATGGCAATTAAGCTCATCGCGAATTTTCATCGAGTTCCTTGAGATTCTGTCACAATTAGATGCATATGTAAGGCTTGAGAAGGATACCTTTTCATGTCATGTGAAGTTGTTAGAACCTATTTCAGTAACTCTTGCATTTTCCATTCAGCTCTTTAGCATCTTACTTCTGATAGACAGCACTCTACACAGTTTTGAGGGTTGATTTCTCACTCGATCAGTAATTAGTTATTATCTCAGAAAGTCTACTTTCTTCTTAATCCCGATATTCTACTACAAAGAAAGTGACTTTCTGAGATAACAATCTTTAATTGAGTGACCATCTGAGAAATCAACTCCAGTTTTGATGTTAAACTAAGCTACCTCTTCTTAAACTGTAGAGGAATTACACTATGAGTTTTGGTTGATTCATTACTCCTTGGTTGGAAAATATGTCTATGTCTACGTTTTCTGTTTGATTATTCTGAGAAGTAGATATGCACAAATTGTTGTGGCAGTGTGCTAATCAATTTCTAAACAACTTAATTATAACTTCAGTTTCTAAAGAACTTATGTCTCGCCAGAGATAAGTTTAGTTGTTGAATGACAAATATTAAAAATCAGTTCATTTTAAGAGCAATTGTGCAATTTCAATGAAATATACATCAATGTTTAATTGGGCTTCAATGGCATCTATAAATAGCGTTCACTGACCACTTTTCAGTCTATCTTTGAAAAATTATCATTGAGGTATATACATCAAAGGTCAATTGGGCTTCAACTACTTTCATAAATAGTGTCCATTGGCCATTTTTGAATCATATCTTCAAAAAATTGTTATTATCGTAGAATTTCAATTACAGGGTGCGAAAAATGTTTATTTGTATATTTTACACCTCGATATGTGAAAAAGGAAGAAGGAAAACTAGGATCACACTACCTCTAAAAAAACGTTTTGACTTATACAATAGCAATAATTACTCACAACCCCAACATATATTTTTAGTATTAATAATACTGTCGTCATCTTCCTAGAAAATTCAAAATAGCTAAAATTGAAATGTCAACTCATGTCATGCCACGTGTTCAATTATATTATAAGGGAAGAAGGATAGAAAGTCTGCAAAAGAATATGCAAGTCAATACTCGATTCAACCCGTAGCGAGCAGTAAAACATACACCAATTTTGATGTTCTTACTCGGTATTTGATATTCGTTCTGAGGTTCATTAATTTAGAGTTGTGTCGAAATGTCTCATTTTGGAGCTAGGTAAAATGTTTCCTATCAAAGGTGACTCCCTACTCAGAGCTCAATCTGAAATCTTTAGTTAGAAATGAAGAAATACTTATCATTTCATCACGTAAAACATACATACAAATGCACGCGTGCTACATATATTATTATCAGTCGTAAGCAATTACTTTAAAAGATTCATGAGCCTGCAACTTGTACTACAATAATAATATGGCCAATCTGCTTTATAATTAGTTGAAAAGTTCAAACATCATCAGGGTAACTAACTGGAATAAGTTTGTAACATATATTAGGAGACATTAAATAAGTACATCTAGATTTCCTTAAAGCTTGACTTGAATAAGGTTGTATTTGGTATGACAAAAGTTTTTTTTGTTTTTTTTTTAAGGGAAAAGGGACAAATATACCCTCGAACTATCATAAATAGTATGCAGATACCCTCCGTCATACTTTTGGGACATTGGTGCCCCTGCCGTCTAAAAACTAGAGCATATATGCCCTTCACTCTAACGGAAGACTAAATAGGGACACGTGGCGCAATCTTATCCGTCGATAAATGTCGGATCGGTGGATAAGATTATGACACGTGTATGTCCGTTAGTATAAAGGGTATATATGCTCTAGTTTTTGGACGGCAGGGGCATCAATGTCCCAAAAGTATGACGGAGGGTATTTGCATACCATTTACGATAGTTTGGGGGTATATTTGTCCTTTTTCCCTTTTTTTAATAATCGTGGTATTTGAGCGCTATTTATGTGCACTTTGATTAGTTTCAAGGGATACGTGTCACCTTCCACCATTAATAGGTATCAGGTAACATGGAAGTTGATGATTAATTTTCTTTAAAATGTTTGCTAAGCTCATATTTTAGCGTGTGGTTGATTATCAAATTAAAAATCATTTTTTTATATAGAAATTAGTTATTTAAGATTTAGTTATGTATATGTTTTAGTTATTCCATCTTTATCATGCATAATATAATAAAAAGAAAATTTTCTTTTAACTTATACATGTACTCTCTAATCTCTATGTGTAATATTTTGATTTGATATGGAGTTTAAAAAAGTAAAGAAGAATTTTGAATCTTATATGTGGATTATGGTCTTACATTAAAAATGTATCAAATGTACCAAAATGTCTTTAATCTTATAGTTGAAATTAATTAATTGCTAAAAAAAATAGAAGCATTATTTTTAAATGAATTAAAAAGGAAAGTAGGACAAATAAATTGAAACGAAGGTATTAGATATGCGGACTTCTAAACCGAACACCATATTAATTTTATACTAAGTAAAAGAGTACTGCCCAATGTTATGAGTATTACTTATGTAAAATGTAATACTCCTAACTAGCTACTAAAAAAGGACATGCATATTTTACTTCCTAACTAGCTACTAAACGATTACACCAATAATAATCAATATTCAAAAAAATAATCATAAAAACACTCTCCAATTTTCAATAGAATATCTAGTACCACGGGGACTGAAATATTTTTAAGCTCCCTGTTGTGAGATGCGAACCTAGAATAAAATTTTGATTTTATGTGCTCCTGGTTTGTCATTTCCATAATTTATTTAATTAATCCTTGTGTTCAAAGCATATTGTTTGTACTTACTCTCAATTTATTTTTTACATACCACGTTTCACTTTATAAGAATCAATTTAACTAATTTTGTTCATCGTGCCAAACACACTCTAATTACGATAAAACTTGTGAAGAGTTTAATCAAAATTTCAAACAACACATCAAGAGATTTCAAGTCTACATTATTATGCTCATATTTCTATGTGTGTTGTGTGAAATACAGATAACTTGCTATGTATATGATATGATACTATAATACATGTATAATTTATAAACTATAATATATAGTAATAAATGAACAGAAAGGAAACGTATAGTTGAATGAATGAAATTAAATGAACTTCCTTAAGGTCTTCTCCTAACATGTGCGAAGCCCGAGCTATGGCGACTGCATCTCCAACTTTTATTCATATTATTATATTATCCCCTCCTATACTTTTTCGCTGTCATGCTTACTAAAAATAGTTGGTCCAAAATAATTGTGATTTTAAAAAATTACAATAGATTTTAATTTTTAGCTAGTTTTCTTATTTATTTTCACTGAATAAATATGGGGAGTAATTAATCTATTGAAAAAGAAGAAATAACTTAGTCCAATTACCTTTTTAGTTAATTATTTTTTTAAAAAAAACATACAAAAGAAAAACATGACAAGTAAAATAAAGAGATAAGTATTGAAAACACCCCTGAACTTGCGCAAATTATTAGTTTCATATCCAAACTATTGACAGCCTTAAAAACATCCCTCTACTTGACTAACTAAACTTAGATACACCCTCGATCTGTCACATGACATAACAAATGGTCTCAAACTATTATAGGAGCATGAAATCTTAATAAAAAGCCGAGAGAAAAGTTGAAAACACCTCTAAACTTGGCGAGAGTTTAGGAGTGTGTTAATTTCACTCGCATATTGCATGATTGAGTGTTTTTAAATTCAGCTAGTCAAGTAAAAAAGATATTTTTAAGCTATCAATAGTTTAAAGATAAAACTAATAATTTATGTTGAGTTTATGGATATTTTCAATACTTCTCTCTAAAATAAATCGAAAGAAATACATGAAAAACCTAAACCTAAACCTTGACCCGTGGATCCTACTTTTATTAAAAAAATATTAAACCCTGTTAATAATTCATAATTAAATATGGCGCGTCCAAATGAGTTTGCCAATCCCTAGGAGGTTTTGTAGCTGTTTTTCTCTACAGTTTGCTTTAGAAACAATCAAACGTCCCGTTATTTATTTCATCGGGATCATTTACGTATTTATTTATTTGTGCAAAAGTGCATCGCAAGTCTCCAAAATTGAAATTGAACCCGGAATTCATGCACCATACAAGTGATAAAGTGGATGCAAATATTGAGATTTTTTTTATTTTTCTTTTAACATTTGAGATTATTCAACGCTTAAATCGAAGGTCGGTTTTTCCTTTATTTTTTTGGATCAACTCTGTCCGTCGATTTTTGCATGGTTTGTAATAGTATAGAAATAACTTAATATTAAAATTACTTTTTTACCGTCAAAAAAAATAATTTGTAGTCATACAAATAGTTAAGATTTGTATTAGATTACAAATTTCGTTTTTTATATGTGCCTAATCAAACAATATCATATAATTTGGAAACAAAAATTAAAGTAATACACTTTCTCTGTCCAACAATACTTGTCATATTGACTTTGCACACTTCTTAAGAAACTATAAATAGAAGCGTAATTTTACTATATCAACCTTTTGAATATAATAAATACAATGTCTTGAAAAATGTAATAGAGAAATGACTATAATTATGAACTAAGTGTAAAATTATCCATTTATTTTATAAAGTAGACAATTATTGTTGGGCATCCTAAAATATTATAATAGACATTGGACAACTATTGTTGGACAGAGTGAGTAACTGATCATTTGTCTAATTTTAGGTGAACAAAGTTGATATTCAGTGAAATGGTCGCTCAAACTAGTAGTCTACTAAATGGAATAGCTAGCTAATTACGTGCAATTAGTTGGAAATTAACCGGTATTCATGCATCCATATATATATATATTTAGGCTTTAGCTAGCTAGTACCCCATGAATATTTGCTATATTGCTTCTTATGCTCCTAATAACAGTAGTTAGAGCTAGCTGGCAAATTCCATACAAATGATTGAATTCTTTTAATGAAGGGATAAGAGACCTACGTACGCAGTCTACTTTAATGTATAGAGATTGTTGCGTAAATTCACGTTTTGCAACTTGATATAAGTGAAATAATTAAGGACTATCGCCTTTTACACATGTATGCGCGTGCGCATAGACAAATTTAATTTGGGGGTTATATCCTAGCATGGATTTACTGTATAATGAGCGGGTGTAGTAATGAATGTATTGTTTTATACTTGAAAGTTGAAACCTCAAGGTGAATTTTGAACTTTCTAAACAACTAACCCAACCTTTAGTCTTGAGTTCAAGGGATATATTCAAAATCCATGTATATACATACATAAAAAATAAATACCTTATATATAATGTGTAATTTTTTATTTAGGGGGGTTCGAGTGAACACATGACAACCCCCTGGATCTGCCCCAAACCGGGTGGGCTTAAACAAATTCAATAGCTTTCGACTCAAACGTTATATATCATGTGTGTGTTTTCTTTCCAAAAACCACACTTATTAATTAATGGAAAAATTATTGAAATACACGTTTTATTATTCCCTTATTTCCAATATCCCCTTCTATTTCTAAAAACCTCTAAAATTCCTTATTTCTTTAATGTATCCGAGCTCATATTAATGTATCCGAGCCAATATTTAATGTATTCGAGCTACATATTATGTATCCGGTTTATTTTATAATGTATCCGAGCTAGTTTTTAATGTATCAGAGCTACATATTATGTATCCAAGCTAGGTTTTAATGTATCCAAGCTACATATTATGTATCTGGTTTATGTTATAATGTATCCGAGATACTCTTTAATGTATTCGAGCTACATATTATGTATCCGGTTTGTGTTACTTTTTAAGGGATTAATGTAATTACAAACTAAAGAGGGATAGATTGTAATTTCATATTAAAACTATGTGATTCCTAAAATTTATCCTTAATTAATAGGTAAGTACTTTTTCTTTTTTCATAATCGAAATATTTTTAAAGTCCAAGTAATCAACCAACCAAACTAGTACTAATTAAGAATCTCTCACAAACAATAAGTTAAGTATAAACAGAAAGAATTCACTAAATTACAGGACTAGAAAATTCCGAACCCATAAAATTAAAAAAATATTTCAATCCCCACATATGTTGTCCTATATTCTACATTCACTAACTTGCAATTTACTTAAGCTTTAAGAGTTTGCGCGGGCGGCGTTAACGGCCGTCAACTTTCCCTCCTCACATGAATTTCACAATACCTGATCGTTGACCTTATACTACAGTTGGAGAAAAAAAGCATATTATATATATATATAAGGCCATTTCAATCAAAATTAAGAAAGCTCCAGCAACTGAAATACACAAACACAAACTAAGAGATCGTGGGAATTAATAATCAAGAAGAAGATCGATCGAGTTTAACTATATGGCATCATCATCAAATGGTGGTGTTCCACCGGGGTTTCGATTTCATCCAACAGAGGAAGAGCTTCTTCATTACTACTTGAAGAAGAAGCTTTCATTTCATAAGTTTGATATGGAGGTTATCAGAGAGATTGACTTGAATAAGATTGAGCCATGGGAATTACAAGGTACGCACATATTATTATTAGCTACGAATTTAGTCGTTGTTGAATAACTTGTAGCTAATAGAATTTTTCAATAATTCATTGCTAATCTATTTATATTGATGTTAATTATTAGCTACATAATTTATCCGTCTCTAAAGTAAATTTTCAATTAGTTATTGTATAAAATTGATTAGTTTACTGATTCTCACCAAACAAATTATTTATTATTAGATAGTTTATATTCTTGGATAATTAACTAAAACGAGATTAAAATTATAAAATATATAATCTCTCTTATTTAAAAGCTTTAAGTGCATACTTATAAAAAAATTATATTTTTATTTATTTAATTAAGGTAAAAAGGACAAATATACCCCCAACTATCGTAACTAGTATGCAAATATCCTCTGTCATACTTTTGGGACATTGGATGCCCCTGCTGTCAAAAAACTAGAGCACATATACCCTTTATACTAACAGACATATGTGTGTTATAATCTTATCCACCGACCCGACATAATATCCAATCGACGGATAAGATAGCACCATGTGTCCTTATTTAGTCTTCCGTTGGAGTGAAGGGCATATATGCTCTAGTTTTTGGACGGCATGAACAACAATGTCCCAAAAGTATGACAGATGGTATATGTATACCATTTACGATAGTTCTGGGGGTATATTTACCCTTTTTCTCTTTAATTAATTATATTTTCAACATGACTAGTGTGAATCGATATGAGACATGAATTTAAGTAGTAACTAGAGAAATGATTTGGTTATTTATGTGTTAATATTTGATGATAATTCAGAGAGGTGCAATATTGGATCGACGCCGCAGAATGAGTGGTACTTTTTCAGCCATAAGGATAGGAAGTATCCAACAGGTTCAAGGACAAACAGGGCAACAAATGCGGGGTTTTGGAAGGCTACAGGGAGGGACAAGTGCATAAGGAACAGCTTCAAGAAAATTGGTATGAGGAAAACCCTTGTGTTTTATCGAGGAAGAGCTCCACATGGACAAAAAACTGATTGGATTATGCATGAGTATAGACTTGAAGATGCTGACCAAAATCAAACTGTAAGTTCCTCCCATGCCTTATTAGAAAACATGAAATTAACTAGAAAATTTATCGGTAATTTCTAACTAATTTGTGATTAAATAACTCATAGTTAAATGAATTTTCTTATAATCAGTACCCAAATAAGATTAACATGAAAATTTTTTACTATTTAGCTATGAAACTTTGTCCATCCCTACTTCCTTATTTTCTGGTTGTGATAAATATATATATGCATCTCTCTCTTCTCCACTTTCCCCTAAAATGGCCTCTCATCATTAAGGGGAAACAAAAAGAAAAGGAGTTTCCTTTATTAATTTAAAGAAAAGAAATTAAGGTTACCAAAACAAGCATGCATACGTGGCAGATTATTATTATTATTATTATTATTATTATTATTATTATTATAAGTATAAAAGAAAAGGCTTAATACATGATCAACCTAGCTCATAAATTTATCTAGATATTTCATTGAGACACTAAAATTAAGACATATATATTTCCAGTTTTAATTAGATAATTCTATTGAAATTTTGAAGTAACTTTTTTTTTGGTGGGTTTTTATTCATCTTTTAGGTAGTTAAGTTAACCATATAAGTTATTTCTTTTATTTATACATATCAGCCTCAATTAGCTATAAACATGGATATATATATTTAAACTAAATTAAATCACGCACAATATTTTTTCAAAATTCGAATCGACGATGTCTAATTAGAATATTTTATTAAGAATTAAAGTGTTTAATTAGAATATGATTTAATTCAAATATCAGAATGAAATATTCTAACAAATTTATGTAGCTCGACTCTCTCTATATATATATATATATTAAGTCTAAAGAAAAACCAGTTGGTTGAAGTCTTACACGTCAATTGCATATATATATATATATATATAAGCATGTATGGAAGCTAGTCAAAGTAATCAAATGATCCTTATAATAATGATTAATTAATTAGTGAATAATTTCCCCAGGATTGACTTTCTTGCCACAAAATCTTTGACTGTCAGGAATTCCCTGCTTGCATGCATGCTTCAAGGAATTTGTTATCCATAGTAATAATCTCAGTTCAGCTGAATTCTTGAAATGGTACAAGAGGTTAATAAATAAAAAAACTTATATAGTAGGACAATTTTAATACAAGTAATTGAACATCCCATTCTAAAAGATCTGATTTCTTTTCATATATGGACCAAATTTCTTTTTTAAAATGATGGTAGTGGTGGAATTCAAATCCAATATTTATATATGTTCTATTCTAATTATAGAAGTGTGTGTGATCATATATATTGCCATTTAAAAATTTAAATTATCAGAAATATCTTATTTTTAATTGCTTAATTTTATTATGTCTCAGCAAGAATATCATTCTAAGAAATTTTATATACATGTCCCATCATATTCAACCTGGTCTTTTAATTTTTCATAAGCCAAATTAATTACTAGAAAATAAATAATTAGCGACGAACAAAATTTTATATCTAAATAAAAAAATCCATATTAATCTCATTTAGCTAGGGATTAGTGACAGAGTATAAGAAAATTCAATTACCTATGAGCTCTTTAGTTACGAATTAGCTAGAAAATATCAATAAATTCCGTAACTAATTCCATATTTTCTTATAGTGATTGTTATATATATTGTTGATTATGTTTTTAACAATATTATGTACTTTTCAAATGTGTGTAGGAGGATGGCTGGGTGATATGTAGGGTATTCAAGAAGAAAAACCTATTCAAAATAACTGGAAATGAGGTAGCCTCATCAAGCCATCACCACCACCAACCAATCAACAACTTCACACACAAAGACAATCATGATCATAGCCCATATCTACTACACCAATTACCACAACACCATGACCACCATGACTTAAACTATTCCCAAATCCCAGTTGCTACTCTGGCTCCACATGAGTACTATTCACACAACAACAACAACATTGAAGTAGCACAAAACTTGATCAAATCAACATCACTGGGATATCATCATCATCATCATCATCATCCTCATGAATTCTCATCGTCAGGCGCTGATCAATCAGCGCCTTGTGAGTCTGGCTTAGAAGTAGCAAGCAGTAATGATCATCAATGGGGAATTAATATTGATTCATCTAAAGTTTCATTAGGGATGGGATTTGAATCTAATCAAATCAATCATCAACTTCCTATGCGCGGAGAAATGGACTTTTGGGGTTATGGAAAATAATACACATGACACAACTATTAGTAATTCTTTGTAATAATATATATATTGACATTGAAAGGACATATATATATCACTTAATTAATTATACTTAGCTTGTTATTGTACCTGTACTATATATTATATTGGATGTATTCGGGGGAAAATGTATGATTGATTGTATGTCCTCCTTATTTTATGTTACTGATTTATATATTGGAATGTAAATTTTCTTAAAGATGATCAGATTGAATGATTTGCGAAATCAAACTAAATATTCAATCTACTGGTCTCTTACTAAATCAAAAATGATTTATATAGTAGTAATTAATTAACGATAATAGTTTAATTGATATGTTTTTCCAATTTATCCATCCAAATCCGTCAAAAATCCGCTCATAAAATTATAATCCGTCCAAATCCGTTTCAATTTGAGTTGATTATTAATCTGCTTATTTATAAATTAGCTCAATTCATAAATTCATTATTTTTATTAATTCATATTTTTATATAATCATAATAAAGAAAAATAATAATTTTATAGAGTACTAAAAATAATAAAAGAAAAATAATAATTAAAACCCAGTTCATAAATATTGATTTTATCTTATTATGTGACAAAAATTCACAGGGAATTGAATTCAACAACTTACCTAAAATAACAGCTCCTGTTAGCATCAATATAACGCGGGGATATTTTTACCTAAACTAACCTAGTTCATTTGTTTTTTTTCTGCAGTTAACGGAAAAAAAAAAGTATCTTCAAAGATATTTTTAATCTTCTATAATTCAATATTACTAATTTGTTAAATCAAGTTAATTATAGGAGAACGCTTCAAAAAGTGGGGCACGTGGTCCTATACAAATTAGAAATTGAAAATAATTAATTAAGGAAATAAAGTAACTTGAGAAGTAGTAATTAAGTAACTTTAGTTTGTTCAATTACGGTTATAGTAGTAATTTAGGAAATAAAGTAACTTGAGTTTGTTGAGTAATTTGAGTTTTTTCCATTAGGGTTATAAGATGTGTATAAATAGATAACTATCTTTGTTTAGACTTCATAATTCACATAATTAATTAGAATCAATGTCGAAGCCAATGGGAATACGTTTTCATCCTACTGATACGGAGCTAATCAACTATCTTAAGAAGTTTTTCAAAGGCGAATTATCTTTGAATCAACAATGTCCTATCCAGTTTGCGGATATATATGGAGATCAACCACCATGGGAGATATTTGGAGCTAATTCTGAAGAGAAGTTTCGTTACTTTATTACTCCTTTGAAGAAGCGGAAGACTGAATATAAAAGGTTTTCTCGAATTTCTGCTAAAGGGACATGGAAAGGGCAAACCGGGGAACATCTTATAAGGAGGAATCGTACGGCGCTTGTGGTAGGATTTAAGAGAAATTTCAAGTTTGAAACAAGTGAGTGTGGCCAAGATAAAACTTGGTTGATGGTAGAATATCATGTCGCGGATAGTTTCTTTAAGGAAAATAATCATATTCTTAAAGAAGATTTTGTAGTGTGTCGAATAAAGAAGAAGATGAATAAAGAGAAGAACGCGGATCATGTTATGGAGGAACAAGATGGAGATGTTGCGGGAATTATTGATCCTATGTTGCTTGAACCTAATCATAATAACGACTACTCCACAACGGAAGATCAAGTTAGGGTTTGTGATGAACAAGAGGCTACAACTTCCTCTTTGCATGGAGATCAAAACAGTACTACAATGGAGAAGAGAGAGACAACGTTGGAAGTAGAAGAAGACCACGGAGTTGATGATATTAGAAGCAACAAATTTCAGGAAGAGATGTATAGAACATTTGAGGACATTCCTGTTGATATTCTTGACGATTGGTTGCAGAATTCACACGTTCTACAAGATATATAATACACATCAAAATATTTATATACTTAATTAGTTCATTAAATGGATTATGCAGTTAAAAAGAATTATTGTATATAGTTAATTCAATTTACAATTTTGTCAATTATTTTTCTTATGGAGTACTTTTTAGGTGTTAACTGTTGCATCTAATCATACAATTTTGAATCACATGTACTGCTCAGCCTTTACAGATCGAGGCTTTGATCACATTGTTTGGTTATCTGATATAGAGTCGCAGCTGTAGTTTAGCATGGCAGTTTTATTACTTGCTTGCAGATAAAAATAATGTCATTGTTTGCACATTATTGTTACATGCATGAATATAAAATTCATGCATAACTTAAACAAATCAGTGTAGTGTGTTAAACGTGAACTTCCTAACATTGTAAATGTATATATAGTTAAGAGTTCCTAAAAGGATGATCACTAGTGGTTTCATTAACTGGGACAACAAAATTCGCTCATAAAATCATAATTCGTCCCATTGATATGCTATATATAATCATAATTCAAAAAATATATTTTTTATAAGGTACTAACAATACTAGCTAATAGGATTAAAAAATCATTAAAACCTAGTAATAAGAGTTGAACGGTTATTTTGTAATTATATTGCAACATATCCAGATCTAGCATTAACATAATTAATTAGTGTTATTTATAGGGAAAATTGTATATAATAGCAAACTATTAATTCAAATTAAATGCTATAAATATAGTTTGATTTAATTGTACCTCATAGCAAATTGTTGCTATTTCACCTCTCTCCTGGTGAATCTCGCTCGCCACTCTCGTTCTCTCCCTCGCCTCTCTTGTTTTTTATACAAACGCAAGTGTATAAAGTGCGTTTGTCTTTGTATAAAGCGAGAGAAAATTGTATATATACTATATTTTCGTTCACCTCTCTCCCCTCTCCCAGTTCTCGCCTCTCTCACTTTATACAAGAACCGCAAATTGTATAAAATGTGTTTGTGTTTGTATAAAGCGAGAGAAAATTGTATATATACATATATTTTCGTTCCCCTCTCTCCCCTCTCCTAGATCTCGCTTGCCACTCTCCCAGATCTCGCTCTCTCACTTCCCTCTCTCACTTTATACAAAAACGCAAATGTATAAAATGCGTGAAAATTGTATATATACATATATTTTCGTTCTCCTCTCTCCCCTCTCCCAGATCTCACTCGCCACTCTCCCAAATCTCACTCACCACTCTCCCAGATCTCGCTCGCTCACTCGCCTCTCTCACTTTATACAATTGATCTTTTTGTATATGTATACCAAAGCAGATTATACAACTGCTTTCTTTTGTATATGTATAGCGAAATATACATATTTATGTTTGTTATGGAGCGCAATTATGCAAAGTTTGCTATAGCATACAAATATAAATTTTGTGTTTGCTATATGTGAAAGTTGCTCTTATTTATATACCTTCTTAAAAGTTTAATTATAAATATTGATTAGAGATCATGCCATGCCACGAACACAACCTTGTGCCTATAATGAGTATTATATATTTACTAGGTAATTCAGCCGCGCTACGTGCGGTCGTAAAATATTATATCAAAAATATAAATTAACCTTTTCATATTATTTGAATATAAAAGAGTTTTTCGTTCAAATTCAATTAAATAGATAAAAAATTTAAATTTGAATTCATTTTGTTATTCACATTGAACTAATTTCTAACAAATAAAATATACTATTACATAAAGGAAGAAAATGTACTTTTTCAGTTTTCGTTAAATATAAATTGATTAATGGCATATAACCAGCTTGAAGATAAACAAAGCTCATTAAAAAAAGTATGTGAGAAAAAAAAAAAAGAACATGGTCCATTCACTCCATCCATAACAAAGTGAAGATAATTGTATTTATATGTCAAAAATTATGACGTATACATATTTAAAAAGTAGAGTTTAGAACATAAAATAAAAAACAAAACCAATTAATTTTAAAAAAGACTAAATCAACCGATAATTATATGATAATTGAAATAGATTGTATAAGATGTATGAAAAATAATTTGATAAAATATAGAAATTGTAATGTCTAAAACGTAAAAATGATTATTCGTAAATTATATTTAATTTAAATTGTTAAGTATAGTTGGATTGTCTAGCTAATTATATTATAGACATGAAGGTGACATTTGGATAATCAAAATGTTATGGAGTAATAATTTTGATCACTTCACAGATAATAAAGAACTTATTTTAACTTTTTCAATACTTTTTTCACTTTCTTACATTACATACTCCCTTTATTTCAAAATAAAGTTTATATTTTTATTTTTTATTTTGTTTCCAATCGTGTTTTACATAATAATGAAGACTTCACTGATTTTTTATTTTTTTTCAATCTTACCCTTATTCAATCAAAAGAAATTTATATAACCAAAAAGCTGGGTCAAAGAACTATATTTTCTTCAAGATATATATTAAAGTTAATTAAGTAAAAGTATCTTACTTTATAGCCCCGTCCAAAACTAAAAAAGAAATTGACATACTACAAGAAGGTGAATATCATGGAGCGGAAAAGTACACGACAAAATAAAATTGAATTACACTTTCTATGTTTTAAAAATAAAACTTTTCATGAAATGAAAATCTATTAAATTGAAGTAAAAATATGGTGTATAGTGTAGTTTTTGTAGTAGTTAATACTCGTCTTCAATGTTTGTTATTTAACTTGAAATAAGAAATGTATAGGTGCCTTTTGCTCTTTAACTTCTGTTTTAGTAGTTATGTCAGAAAGACTTTAAGAAAAATTAAGAAAAACACTATTTCAAATATGAAATAAAAAAGATAATCTCAAGTAGGGGTTTCATGAAATAAAAAATAATGAGGTTATATAAACAAAATTGAGAAATCTTTAAAGAAAAAAAATATAAATAGTTCTCTGTGCAATAGTTTTTTTAAACCTTTGTTAGTAGTTAGTATTATTACACACAAAGTTATAATAACTAATTTGCATCTAAGCAAAAATATATACTTGCAATAATAAAAAGTTATAAGAATTCAAACTAAAGAAGTTACATGGAGAATAAATAAAGGCACACACATCTTCCTTGGAACCTTATCATAAGACAATAGATAAAAATAAGAATACAAAATCAATGCCCACTTTTTTGACCTCTTGTCTGACAACCACTTTAACAAACTAATCAACATTCAATAGTCTTTTTCACCGTGTCAAGTTAAAGCATGAATTTGATAATATAATAATACTACAAAGAACAATGAAATATAAAGAATAATCTTGAGTTGAAATTTCATGAAATAAAAAACTTGTGAATTTATTTTGTCATTAAAAATAGAGAGATATCATAAAATATATATCTTAAATTTTATAATTTAGTAGTTGGAGGCTATGAATATGAAACTTAAAAGTCATAGAATTAATGATACTATAAAAAAATGAAGTTTAATAGATTTACGTTATGGAGGTTAAACTTAAAAATTGAAAGAAAAAAAAACACAAATAAAGTAGATAAAAGAAATGCATTTATATTATACAAAGATATAATTTTTTTGAATTGAATAAATAAAAAGAAAAGTAAAAAAAGAGCAAAGAAAGGAAAAAACTATAAAATAAATAAATAAAAATCATAAAATTTCACTATCGTGAATAGTTTGTTGGAATTCTTTTTATTAGATCAAATGAAAAAAAATTGTAATAATTGATGAGAATTTGAGAAATATTATTTTTTTAGACTATATATAATTTTTATTTTATTTTATCGTTTAGATTAATGTTTTGTTTTGATATGAAACATAATTGGTTTGAAGTGCATTATAAACTTAGTGTTTAATATTCCGTTCATTCTTTATACATTGTTCATTCATTAATCATACAAATTGCATACTGTTAAAAAAAATTTCCAGCTTAATACATAAGATAGTGTAAATATTAGTGATAATTATAAAAGGTAATTATGGTACCCTGAGTATTTAATTTAATGTAAGTTTACATGATTATTAATTTGGTTTTCAACTAGTGTCCTACTATAAATAAATTTAAAACAAATTGTAGTTAGTGTTTCATTCCCACACTAACTTCAATTAGTGTCATACACATATTAATCAAAATTTCATTCACGTTTTATTCAAACGACATGTATAAAAATTGATAAATTCATATAATCATACAATTTATATCATTTGTCTATCAATATTATATCACAATTCATACAATATCCAACAATAAAATATTAAACTCATAGGCATACACGTATTAATCAGATTTCATACACGTTTCATCCAAAAACATGTTTAGAATATAAAGTAAGCATAATGTGATTTTTTTTTTAGAAAAAAACAGTAGTTTGACAAATCATACCAATTTAATAATTTATACCATAAACATAGTTAATAGACAATCACACCAATGTTAAAACGCAATTCATACCATTTGTATACCATTATTATATCACAATTCATAAAATTTTCAAAATCAAAACATTTAAGCGTAGTCATACACATATTAATTAGATTTCATATAGATTTCATCCAATAAATGTACAGTTTGGAAACACACTGATATTTTCAAAATAGTATCTTGAAATTGTAATAGGCAATCAGTAATTCATATGTAAACAGTATCTACCTGAAAAAAATACATATGATATTATATATCATCAAATACTTAAACACAAAAAAATTGTCCAAAAGTTTAAAAAAAATAACTTTTTGTTGTTCTTCTTGTTGATGGTTTTGAAGATGCTCCAACTTCTACATTTGTTTTTTTTTCTTTTTTTCTTTTTGATTTCAGTAACAAAATCAAAATCGGAATCAGAAAGGGTTTCAACAATTTTCCCCTTCCTCTTCTTCCCCTTTTGATTTGCAGGGGTGACCTTTTTTTTCTTCATTTTTTCTCTCTTTGTCGCTCCTTCAACTTAGATAAACCATCCATCGCCGGATTTTGAATATTCGCCGAATTTTTAACAATTTTAGGTAGGGGGGGGGGGTTGAGTTAATATATTAAAATTTGAAACATGAACATCATCATTAGATCTTCCTTCACCCAATCTGGGACTCTTTTGAGGCGTTTCAATGGTTTTCTTAGACATAATTTTGTTGGAAAAAAAAATTGGACGAAAGATTAAATGTTGGCTGATGAGAAAAATGGGAGAGAAGAAGGTGAAAGTGGGGTGATAGCGTGTATAGTTGGATATGTGTGGGGGAAGAGTGGTGGGATTGACTAATGGGAGGTTATGAGTATAACATTAAATAAGGAAGTGTAATCAATGTAAAATCTCTATAATTGTGTAAGAGATAATTATGGGGTATTCTTTATTTAAATAATTTAATAATAATATAAAGTTATAAAAAATTACTTATTTAATAAAGTAAAATTTAATTAATTTATAAATAATTAGTGATATGTTATAACTCGTAATTAAACTGTTATAAGCAAGAATGTTTTAAAAGTAGCTTTAAAACTTGTAATATTGACTCTTAAATGTGTATATGGGGTGATTTTTCCTTTTAAAATTAGAAAAAAGGCATAGAAAAGATAAATTGGATTGAAACTCTTAGAGAGGATCACATCACCGTTTTTATATTCAACTTTATTATTATACTAGATATTAGGTTCCCGCGCCAGCGCGGGCCTAATATATATTACTTCCTCCGTCTCATTTTATGTGAGGTAGTTTGATTCGCCACGGAGTTTAAGAAAAAAATGAAGACTTTTAAAACTTGTGGTCTAAAATAAATTATATAAATTTGTATGACTGTAAATTATTTCATTAAGGTTAAAATAAATATTTTATAGTCAAATTGTTACTTAATATAGAAATGTGACATTCTTTTGGGACTGACTAAAAAGGAAAGTAAGTCACATAAATTGAGAGTAGTTCTTTGTTTTAATTTATGCGACACCGATGAAATTTAGAGAGTTATATAATTTTTTGTATGTGATTTGGTTAAATACATTTTGAAGTTGTTAATTTATTGTGATTTATAACACTTCTTATATCATTTTCAAATAATATATATTACTTTTTCTGTTCCAATTTTATGTGACGTAGGTACTTTTACAAAAGTCAACTAAATTTCTTATATGATTCTTAAATATTTTTAGTTGTTATTTTACTTTAATTTACGTTACTTTTTATGTTATTTTCAAACAAACTTCTTTTGTTTCAATATGGAATTAAAGAGTCAATAAAATTTCTTTTATGATTTTTAATTATGTTTTTTTAATATCTTATAATATTACATTGTGATTTTCAGTAATTTTTAAATACAGAACAAATTAGAAGAAAAACAAGGAAAAATTTAAATGAAGAAAGTACTAAAATTTTCAAATAATCACATTTCTATATTAAAATGTTAAAAACTTTAGAACTCCACATATATGCACAAAATAATATACGGAAGACAAAATAATTTTTAAAATATATATTAAAGCTCTTTCTAATAATATCACATATTTATTCTATTTTTTAAATATGACTCCTTCCGTATCAATTTATTTGAACATTTTTTTTATTTCACTTAAAAAATAAAATTACTTCTTAATTTTAATTTTTTTACATAGCGTATCTATGATTATAAAATTAGAAATACTTTTTACTTTAATATATGTGATATATTTTAAATTTAAGATTACAAAATTTAAAAATATTCTTCATATTTAACACTTCGTGCAAAAAAAAAGATGAAACAATTAAAATGGAAGAAACAATATAAATAATTTATTAATGAATTAATTAATTAATAAATAATATTCAAAGATCCCTGGAGGATAGAAATTGGAAATAATAAAATATAAGAACAATGCAAGGAAAAATGAAATGGTGTACAAAAGTAATAATAGGGCCCACACAATTAAAGCCGTAAAAGAGGAAAAAAAGCAAATGGTTTTTGTGTCCAACAAAAAGGAAGTACATTTATGAAGCAGGAAAGTACAATCATTTTTCAAGTTTGAAAAGTACGAAATACCATAAAGCAACCCTCTATTTTGATTTATTTACGCAAGTACCTTCATCGTCTGGCCCACGTGGAGGCTATTAACTGATTTCGTAGTATTGAGGTACTCAACACTTATGTAAATTAAAGCATAGAATGACAAAAATAACCCTTAAATTGAGTGTATTTTCACGCAAGCACACGCGTTGACAGAGAAGAGTGTGCTTATTCGCTCTTCTTATATAGTAATATAGATTTGTAATAAATTAAATAGTTCTTTTTTACAGTAAAATAATTAGTTTAAATGAAAGAAAAAAATAAAAATATAAATATAAATAAAGGTCATAGAGAAATGTCACATATTATACAATAAAATACAAAGAAATCACACCTTTGACATTTAATTCTGGATACATATCATGAAAAATCTCCTGAATACATATTTAGAAAATATATTTTTCATGTAATTAAGTACACATATTTATGCAATTTAACTATGGAACATCTCCATTTTACCTTTTTCTATAATATCATCTGCTTTTCTTTTAAAGGTTGTCTAAATTTGAAATCGTAAATCTCTACTTATAGAACCTGAAAAAAAAAAAATTATGTTAGCATATTTTTATAAAATCTTTACATTACAAATAAAAATATAAACAAATGAAGGATGAATAATAATTATTTAAAAAGCCATGTGAAAGGAGTTACAGAAGAAAAATAATATTTAAATGAGTAAGGAAAATGTGACTAAAAGGAGGGAGAGGAGGAAAGTAAAACAAAAATAAAGTGAAATGAAGCTTTCAGAGGTAGTTTTTATGGACTTGAATAGCATTAAAGTATAATTAAAAGGTAAGAAATTAATTAGAAATTGACTTTTAATTTTAATATGGCCACGTTTATAGACGTTTTAAAACGGCAGTATCATTTATCTTGTACATTTATTTTTATTTTTTTAATTTTTTGTAATAAAAATGAAGAAAAAATGTTAAGAAAATCAACAAAATCTGAGAAAATATATAAATTCATTTCCTGATCAATGAGGCATGCCACATCAACGGACTTATGTTCCTCCTTTATAAAGATATATATAGATTAGCAAACAATTGAAAAGGGATTAAGTAATTAAGCGGTTGAATTTCTTTTTATATTATCAATAAATCAAATTATGATAGCAGATAAGATATCAATTTTGTCAAATTACTCATTGCAGTTCAAGTTATCTAATTATTTAAATATTTTTTAAACCGTCACTACAGAGAATTAAGCTCATTAAAAAAGAAATAGCTTCGAGAATTGAAAATGGAAAGAGCTGGCAAGGCATCAATGACACAATCTTGACTGAAAGAATAATTTAAGATCTCTATATATACAATAAGATCTAAACATAAAAAATAAAAAATATAAATTAACTCATTAATATGACTCATCTTTTATTAAAAACTCATCTCATCTTGATTTGATAAAAGTTTATTTTTCTAAAAGTTGGACAATTGAGCTAAAGTGTTATCAATAATATTTCTAGTCATCCGTCAGATTTTAATTTGTTCATTTAATTTAAAATGTTTTTCTTTTCAATCAATTATTTAAAGCATTTTTAGTAGATGTTGAATTGTTTTTCTTTTCAATCAGATTTTCTTTTCATTTGATTTGTATATTTTCTTATCAATTTGTATATATGTGTTGGGTTCGAATGTGATCTTGGCGTCATGCGGAAGCTTACAATTACATATCATATGGTTGATAAATCAAACGACAATTAAAAACATACTAAAGACATATTTTATTAATATGGTTTGGTCAAGCGACCTACATATTGTAAAACTTAATATTGAAAAACATAAATATGTTTAGGAGAAAATCTCCCCATAAACAAACAAGACTCTTAAACGACTACACTGTGGATTCTATTGTGTTCTTGATATGAGAAGAGGGGTCTTCAATTTATAGATCTCCTAACTTTTCCTCTAAGGAAAGAATAAACCAAATATGAAAGCAAAATATATTTTCCTTCGTGAAAAGTAAAAACATTTATGGTAATGTTTTGTCTTTTCTTTTAGGAAAAATAAATTTCAAATAAGGTAAGAAAATCAAAGCAAAACCCTAACAAATCTCTCCTTTTGGCTTGAATTTTCTTGCATAATAATCTTGATCATCTTTCTTCACACAATCTTCATGTATCACTACTGCTTACCATGATTTAAAAATTGATATGGGCTAAAACAAATTATAAAGAACAAAAATCCCTTTTTTTTAATGGAAAAGGTATGATTGTGTGGTAGACGGGTAGTTATATATACAACAACTTTCACATATAGCAAACATAAAAATTATATTTGTATGTTATAGCTATAGTTTGCATAATTGCGCTCCATAGTAAATTTTATGTTTGCTATGGAGCTTTTGATTTGTATAATTCGCTACAAACATCCAGTTTTATACAAATTGTTCAATTTTGTAAAAATTCATTTATACATTGTAATTTGTATAATAAGATCTGTATTTGTATAATTATAAGTATATATGAAAAAAATATATGTACTTGTATATACATTTTTCTCTCGCTTTATACAAACACAAACACATTTTATACCGAAATGTATAAAATGAGTAATTCTATAACGAAAATGGCTAATTGTATATCGAATCAGATGGCAAAAAAAATGGATGTTTGATGCGAATTACAATTAAAATAAACTATGGCTATAACATTTAATTTGAATTAATAATTTGCTATTTTATACAATTTTCCCTTATATACATGTGGAGGGTTCTTGTTGTTCAAATATATTTTTCTTATAAGTTATCAAAGAGTGACTTAATTTCAGCGAGGAGCTTTAAAAATTGGCTATAGTTTGAGCTAATTAGATATTAATAGATATAGTTTACTTAATTACTATTCATAGCTGCATGTTAAAAGGAGGAAAGGGACAAGACATATTGGGAGAGGGAGGATCGACAGAAGGGAGCGAGATATGAGAGAGAGAGGGGATAGAGAGGAGAGAAATACAATTTATTTGTACACCTGAAATAATTGTATCACGAATTCAATTGATTTATATATAAAAAAAACTAGCCAATAGAAGGATGAGAGAGAGAGATGAGAGAGACACAATTAATTTGTATATCTGATCGATACTTATATCACTAATATAATTGATACAATTGTTATATCAATGAATACAATTGTATAAATATTGTATTTCGTTACAAATTGTATTTGCATTCATCTATTGCCTTGTGTATTATTGTATTTATGCACTACTATATGTATTTGTATTTGTATAATTGATTGTTACCATTTGTATTTGCATTGTATAAGTAGGTGAGCAAGAGATGATAGAGAGAGGTGATCAGAGGCGCGAGAGAGTGTAAAGAGAGGGCGAGAGGCGAGAGAGAGAGATTTTCTATAAAATTATAATTATATTTACAAATTTTAATTCTTGTAAACTATAATTATATATAGTAAATACATATCACATGTTTGTCTTACTAGGTAACTTTTCAAATTTCGATTAGTTTTAAAACTGTGGCTAATCGATAAACAAAGTAAAGTGGTTATTTGTCAAAACCCTCGGAAATTCATCTTTGGGCCCTTATTAGTTGTCCGTTGAGTTAACGGCCCATTAAAAAACCAAGTGATTTAAAACGA
>NC_064289.1:11143151-11201858 GCF_019186545.1 Solanum stenotomum | reverse complement strand
TAAGCATGTATGGAAGCTAGTCAAAGTAATCAAATGATCCTTATAATAATGATTAATTAATTAGTGAATAATTTCCCCAGGATTGACTTTCTTGCCACAAAATCTTTGACTGTCAGGAATTCCCTGCTTGCATGCATGCTTCAAGGAATTTGTTATCCATAGTAATAATCTCAGTTCAGCTGAATTCTTGAAATGGTACAAGAGGTTAATAAATAAAAAAACTTATATAGTAGGACAATTTTAATACAAGTAATTGAACATCCCATTCTAAAAGATCTGATTTCTTTTCATATATGGACCAAATTTCTTTTTTAAAATGATGGTAGTGGTGGAATTCAAATCCAATATTTATATATGTTCTATTCTAATTATAGAAGTGTGTGTGATCATATATATTGCCATTTAAAAATTTAAATTATCAGAAATATCTTATTTTTAATTGCTTAATTTTATTATGTCTCAGCAAGAATATCATTCTAAGAAATTTTATATACATGTCCCATCATATTCAACCTGGTCTTTTAATTTTTCATAAGCCAAATTAATTACTAGAAAATAAATAATTAGCGACGAACAAAATTTTATATCTAAATAAAAAAATCCATATTAATCTCATTTAGCTAGGGATTAGTGACAGAGTATAAGAAAATTCAATTACCTATGAGCTCTTTAGTTACGAATTAGCTAGAAAATATCAATAAATTCCGTAACTAATTCCATATTTTCTTATAGTGATTGTTATATATATTGTTGATTATGTTTTTAACAATATTATGTACTTTTCAAATGTGTGTAGGAGGATGGCTGGGTGATATGTAGGGTATTCAAGAAGAAAAACCTATTCAAAATAACTGGAAATGAGGTAGCCTCATCAAGCCATCACCACCACCAACCAATCAACAACTTCACACACAAAGACAATCATGATCATAGCCCATATCTACTACACCAATTACCACAACACCATGACCACCATGACTTAAACTATTCCCAAATCCCAGTTGCTACTCTGGCTCCACATGAGTACTATTCACACAACAACAACAACATTGAAGTAGCACAAAACTTGATCAAATCAACATCACTGGGATATCATCATCATCATCATCATCATCCTCATGAATTCTCATCGTCAGGCGCTGATCAATCAGCGCCTTGTGAGTCTGGCTTAGAAGTAGCAAGCAGTAATGATCATCAATGGGGAATTAATATTGATTCATCTAAAGTTTCATTAGGGATGGGATTTGAATCTAATCAAATCAATCATCAACTTCCTATGCGCGGAGAAATGGACTTTTGGGGTTATGGAAAATAATACACATGACACAACTATTAGTAATTCTTTGTAATAATATATATATTGACATTGAAAGGACATATATATATCACTTAATTAATTATACTTAGCTTGTTATTGTACCTGTACTATATATTATATTGGATGTATTCGGGGGAAAATGTATGATTGATTGTATGTCCTCCTTATTTTATGTTACTGATTTATATATTGGAATGTAAATTTTCTTAAAGATGATCAGATTGAATGATTTGCGAAATCAAACTAAATATTCAATCTACTGGTCTCTTACTAAATCAAAAATGATTTATATAGTAGTAATTAATTAACGATAATAGTTTAATTGATATGTTTTTCCAATTTATCCATCCAAATCCGTCAAAAATCCGCTCATAAAATTATAATCCGTCCAAATCCGTTTCAATTTGAGTTGATTATTAATCTGCTTATTTATAAATTAGCTCAATTCATAAATTCATTATTTTTATTAATTCATATTTTTATATAATCATAATAAAGAAAAATAATAATTTTATAGAGTACTAAAAATAATAAAAGAAAAATAATAATTAAAACCCAGTTCATAAATATTGATTTTATCTTATTATGTGACAAAAATTCACAGGGAATTGAATTCAACAACTTACCTAAAATAACAGCTCCTGTTAGCATCAATATAACGCGGGGATATTTTTACCTAAACTAACCTAGTTCATTTGTTTTTTTTCTGCAGTTAACGGAAAAAAAAAAGTATCTTCAAAGATATTTTTAATCTTCTATAATTCAATATTACTAATTTGTTAAATCAAGTTAATTATAGGAGAACGCTTCAAAAAGTGGGGCACGTGGTCCTATACAAATTAGAAATTGAAAATAATTAATTAAGGAAATAAAGTAACTTGAGAAGTAGTAATTAAGTAACTTTAGTTTGTTCAATTACGGTTATAGTAGTAATTTAGGAAATAAAGTAACTTGAGTTTGTTGAGTAATTTGAGTTTTTTCCATTAGGGTTATAAGATGTGTATAAATAGATAACTATCTTTGTTTAGACTTCATAATTCACATAATTAATTAGAATCAATGTCGAAGCCAATGGGAATACGTTTTCATCCTACTGATACGGAGCTAATCAACTATCTTAAGAAGTTTTTCAAAGGCGAATTATCTTTGAATCAACAATGTCCTATCCAGTTTGCGGATATATATGGAGATCAACCACCATGGGAGATATTTGGAGCTAATTCTGAAGAGAAGTTTCGTTACTTTATTACTCCTTTGAAGAAGCGGAAGACTGAATATAAAAGGTTTTCTCGAATTTCTGCTAAAGGGACATGGAAAGGGCAAACCGGGGAACATCTTATAAGGAGGAATCGTACGGCGCCTGTGGTAGGATTTAAGAGAAATTTCAAGTTTGAAACAAGTGAGTGTGGCCAAGATAAAACTTGGTTGATGGTAGAATATCATGTCGCGGATAGTTTCTTTAAGGAAAATAATCATATTCTTAAAGAAGATTTTGTAGTGTGTCGAATAAAGAAGAAGATGAATAAAGAGAAGAACGCGGATCATGTTATGGAGGAACAAGATGGAGATGTTGCGGGAATTATTGATCCTATGTTTCTTGAACCTAATCATAATAACTACTACTCCACAACGGAAGATCAAGTTAGGGTTTGTGATGAACAAGAGGCTACAACTTCCTCTTTGCATGGAGATCAAAACAGTACTACAATGGAGAAGAGAGAGACAACGTTGGAAGTAGAAGAAGACCACGGAGTTGATGATATTAGAAGCAACAAATTTCAGGAAGAGATGTATAGAACATTTGAGGACATTCCTGTTGATATTCTTGACGATTGGTTGCAGAATTCACACGTTCTACAAGATATATAATACACATCAAAATATTTATATACTTAATTAGTTCATTAAATGGATTATGCAGTTAAAAAGAATTATTGTATATAGTTAATTCAATTTACAATTTTGTCAATTATTTTTCTTATGGAGTACTTTTTAGGTGTTAACTGTTGCATCTAATCATACAATTTTGAATCACATGTACTGCTCAGCCTTTACAGATCGAGGCTTTGATCACATTGTTTGGTTATCTGATATAGAGTCGCAGCTGTAGTTTAGCATGGCAGTTTTATTACTTGCTTGCAGATAAAAATAATGTCATTGTTTGCACATTAAACGTGAACTTCCTAACATTGTAAATGTATATATAGTTAAGAGTTCCTAAAATGATGATCACTGGTGGTTTCATTAACTAGGACGACAAAATTCGCTCATAAAATTATAATCTGTCCCATTTATTCAAGTTTGAGTTGATTATTGATATGTTTATTTATTAATTAGCTCAATTCATAAATTCATATTTTAATTTGATATGCTATATATAATCATAATTCAAAAAAATATTTTTTATAAGGTACTAACAATACTAATAGAATTAAAAAAATCATTAAAACCTAGTAATAAGAGTTGGACGGTTATTTTGTAATTATATTGCAACATATCCAGATCTAGCATTAACATAATTAATTAGTGTTATTTATATACCTTCTTAAAAGTCTAATCATAAATATTGATTAGAGACCATGCCATGCCACGAACACAACCTTGTGCCTATAATGAGTATTATATATTTATTAGCAAACAATTGAAAAAGGATTAAGTAATTAAGCGGTTGAATTTCTTTTTATATTATCAACAAATCAAATTATGATAGCAGATAAGATATCAATTTTGTCAAATTACTCATTAAAGTTCAAGTTATCTAATTATTTAAATATTTTTTAAACCGTCACTACAGAGAATTAAACTCACTAAAAAAGAAATAGCTTCGAGAATTGAAAATGGAAAGAGCTGGCAAGGCATCAATGACACAGTCTTGACAAATTTTTGACCAAAATAAGCTACTATTTAAATCAATTTACAGTAATAATACATTTTTTTGAAACTTTACAAAACTAGTATAAACGGTGTTGGTAGTAATGTATTAGCCCATATTTTATTTCAAAAGAATAAACGGACAAAAGTTAATGAGGGACGACGTTAAGTAGGAAAAGGTTACTACAGGTAATGTTTTATATTTATTTATACATTTAATTCTAATTTTGACCCTTATACGATTTAACCTACTCTAAACCCAATTTCAGTTCTACTTTGAAATTTCACCCCTGCCCTAACCTCAATCTCATCTAGTGTTGTGAACACCGTTCAGTTCCCGATTCTTGCCGCTAGTTTGCCGGAAGAAGGAGATTCAGCGCCATAACTATTTCAAGATAATTTTCTTTGTTCAAGGTTTGATTTTTCTTTACGAAGTAAGGCTTGACAAATCCATAGAAGAATTCTATCTTTTGTAAATTGAGGGAAAACCCATGAAGTTGAATTTCAATATAGGATTCTATTTTGTTATAGATTTTGATTTGATTTTAATTTTTTTGGACTATTTTTCGACACTCCTTTCATGGTCAGTGAACTCGAACTCTCTCTGATTTTCTGATTTGCCTTCGTAGCAATTTTCACATCCTAACTACCGTTGATTCGAATAACGGAAGCTCCGATGAGCAAAGGTATCAACTCCATAAAGAAAATCACTTTGATTGTAAGGGCAGACATTGCTCCGGCCAAATACTATCTTATATAAACTTCCAATTCTAATATGAAGAACATACAATCTTTGATAATGCCAAATAATTTTTTAGATCTTTCAAGACACTTTTTTGGGATCATTTTCATTTGGTATCAAAACATTGTTAATTAGAGCCATAGTAATAGCATGCTGCCTATCCAAGTTCCTAATTCGCTTTGTCTAATTCATGCTTCTCTTTTTTAAATGAATGTCAAGAAAAAATCACATAACAATATTTGAGCTAACATTTAAGTTTACTTTCATATGTATCTCATAGGTATTTTCTTTTATGGCGGATAATAGTTAATACAAGTTGGATCCCGGTCAACTTGAATTGGATGTATTAACGGGACAACTCACTCATAGATCACAGGATATATGGGAAGGAAGTTTTAATATGATTCTTAATACGAGGAGAGAAGATGCAAATTTTTGGAAGCTTGTAGAAAAATATCCTATCCATTCACGAGTTCTTGAAGTGATTAGAATATGTGGATTGTATGGTGTTTACGGAACTAATCGGCCTGCTATCGACCGTAGTTTGATCACTGCATAAGTTGAGCGATGGCGTCCCGAAACTCATACTTTTCACTTCAGGACAAGTGAAGCAACAGTCACCTTACATGACGTAGAGGTGTTGTATGGATTACCTGTGAATAGTGATCCAATACTTGGTAATGAGACGATAAAGACCATATGAGATTGACAAAACATTTGTCAAAGATTATTAGGTTTCATTCCATCTCGTGAAGACTTCAAAACAAATTTCCTCAAGGTCGCTGCATTTAATGCATACATGATAAGCCAACTAGAGTTGCCGAACACGGCAACACAAAATATGATCAATCAGAAGGCCAGATGTTACATGTTCTGGATGATTGCGGGTATATTGATGGCAGATACATCCGATGGTTATTTAAAGCTTATGTACTTGCCTATGCTCAAGGACATCGATAAATTTGGGTCTTATAGTTGGGGAAGTGCGACCTTAGCTTACTTATATCATTTTCTTTGTAAAGCCTCACAGACTACCCAAAATGAAATAGCCAGATTTATACCACTACTTCAAGTATATCTAAAAATTGTACAAATTATTTGTTTGTATTTCTTATAATTTACTATTTTGTTTGGTTTATTTTCTTGTTGTTAGAACGTATAAGAAGTGATTAGGGGAAGAAATGGTAGCACTTGATTGAATTGATATCCTGTTTTGTGCAGAATTGTGAGATTGATTGGATCAATGTGTGAACTGTTCAATCTTAGATGACCTAATTTGTAATGCAAATATGCAATCAATAAATTTTAGTGAAAAGAAGTGTTTGAAACGTTCGATATCATTTTCAAGTGAGACATACATAATCATGAACTTGGTCATGAATATTTGAACAAATTGAAAAATACAAATGATGCCATACAAATTAAAATGAAGCAAAATACATTATTAGAGTTATTTGAAAGTAAAAATACATATTTAGACTACCCACTTAAGTTTGATTTCGAGTTGGACATCTACGCCTATCATGCCCGATATGTCTACACAATCCACAAGCCTGCCCATATACTGCAGGATCACTATCCATCTCATTAGGAATTCTGTAGTCCTTGATCGATTGGGACAATGATAGAATTCATTACTTCTCATTATAAAACTTGGTGATGGCCAATATGCCTCGTGCCCAATCGGTGAGAATGACCCAGAATATGTTGCAATATAATTCTCTGTTGTGAAATTCTCGCTTACAAAATTTCTAGCTAGTGCTCTCATTTTTTTAGTAACCTTCATGACATGTGAACACAGAAAGTGCAAATTTGCCCATTTTTCACAATCACATTTTTTTCACTTAGTGAAACACAGTGATGATTACCACCAGTACCATCAATCTGTATAGATCTAACCTCATATACCCATGTGGATATATTCCAATCATAAACAAAGTGTCTTTTTGAATTTTCATAATTCTTTTTCCACTTCATTTTGAAACTATTTGTCCACAATTCTTTTTGCTTAACAAGTTGGTGAGTTGTTTGACATCGTTCAACGGTTTGCTCCAATGAAAGTCTAACCATGGCAGTGACTTTTCGACCTCGAAGAAACCATGGAAAACCAAATGAATCATAAAAACTGCATCTCACAGCCCATAAGCTCTTACTTGATATTACAACCTTGAATTCTTTATTTTTGAGCAAACTCCAAATTGTCACAACCCATTTCAACTTAGCTTTGCTGCTAAAACACATATCTTTTTCTAAATCTTTTTTTGCATCCTCGGACCAAACAGAACGACATTTCTGTCACGACCCGAGAGCATCCCCTAGTCGTAACCGGCGTATTCGACCTCGAAAAGGTCAAATACAAGCCTCATGGATCTTTCATTGCATACGATACTTAAAAAAAAAAAAAAACTTTCTTCACACACGAAGATACTTTCATTAAATAGCAAGCAGAAGACTTTCTAGACTTTATCCAAGATGTCTCAAAACCATCTAATACTTGAATACAACATTGAGACTAAGCCCACTCAAAACTATAACAAAACTACAAGACAAAAAGGAACATGTTGGTTATTGTCCTCGAATCTATGAGGACTCACCAAGTCTTCATCTTCAAACATCTTAGAAACCTATCCATCAACCATGGAATATCAACATCTCCAAATCCCTACACTTTAGTCAAAAGGGAAAGAAAGGGGTTAGCACAATTAAGTACTAAGTATGGAAACCATGCAAAAACATGCTAAAAAGGACATTTGGTTGAAAGTCATACCTTATGCCATTTTAGTAAAACTTCATGAACATTGACATATTAGACATATTATAGAACATAACCAACATATAAGACATTAACCACATTATAGACATACTCAACATTTTCACCACGTAACTCATTTCATCATCCAAGGACCCTTATCTAAAGTTACCCTAAGATACACTTGAGTGAGACATGAAATGGCCGCCCATACAACCTCTTCATACACACCTAAGTGTTCCTCAAGGCTACTATAGACAAGAACTATCATGGTTCAAGGTAACATACCAAGTAACTCACTTCATTTACATAAGTTATTCATTCAACAAATCATTTAGACAATAAGTCAACATTCTTCTTTAAAGTCATTTAGGACACATTCATGCATTTAGGGGACTTCACACTTTAGTCATATAGACTTAGAGAACTCACTTTAGCACCTTCAAAGGCTACTCGTGCCATGTGTAGATAGCATCCCATACTATTACATACACGGTGTAGAACCTATCAAGTAACTAGAGTTCACATTAAGGGCATCAAGTTCTACACTTAAAGATCCAAGTGTCAAAAATGCTCATAGCACCAATTTCCAAGAGATTCAATAACAAGACTCGCCCAATATATACATCATGTCATCACACTAAGCACAAGCAAGTATCAAGAAGGGTCAAAGCCCAATAATCAAGAGAACCAAGAACCATATTAAAAATGGCTTTCTAATTCGTACTTAAAATGGACAACTTCCATTCATAAGACAGACTAAAAATCCAGAGTCAAGATGGCAAGTGATCTGAATCAAGAGGCATGCCAAGAGTGACAAAGTCACAGCCACAAAAAGGACAAGGTCCCAACAAGAGTGCCAGGTGATCAAACAATCTGTACAAATGGGCGAGTTACACAAACATTTTTAATGTCTTAAAAGGATACCAACATGACAATGCCAAGCCACAAAAGTAACCAAGGTATCAAGATAACCCTTCAAATATACAAGAAAATAACAAGAGTACAAGTAAGAGTTTATACACAAACCTCGGGCTTTAGCATAGAAACAGTCCGACAAAACATCAAGAATTCAAACAGTAGCCCGACCAACGTATCAAGGTTCTCAGCTTGTACACGAGTATATATAACCTTAAAAATACAATTACATAACTTATTTAACTTCTATTAGCTCAGTAATGTTGATGTAAAACAGGATCATCATCGCAAGTAAGTCTAGCATGTACAAATACAATTATGCTCCCAAAACAGTGAATTTGTCCAGCCTGGTACCCCAAGTCGCAAGTTAGATTTGAACAGGAAAACGGTAAAACTAGACTTTATAACCTTCATGAAAGATGTAACTACATCTCTTAAGGTTGCAAACAAACAAGAATCACCGCAAAATACATTTTGTACAAAAAGATATATTCAAAACACTAACAACTGATCATCCAGGATTTCAATTTCCGAAATCTGGGCAGAACTTGCCCTATATCGCGTCCCACATTTCGTATCCATAACAGTTAAATTAGTGTTTTACATAAACATAAGAGTTGTAGGTATACAAGTTAGCTTTCCAAATCATACTTATTCATTGTAAACGACGTTCTAGAGAACAAGATATGCATAAATTATCAAACACTACCCAACTCAGAAACAGATTTCATCACTTACATATGAAAGGAATGCCATAGCCTATCGATTTATATTCAACATAGCTTTTCATTTATCAAGAAGAGCACCTAAGTCTACCAAGTCAAGAGATGACATTCAACAATATAAGGCACTTCACATTCCATCATCTTCATTCATAAGTGTTAAGAGAGAACATACTTTTAATCACAATACAATAATACTTTATTCAAGATCACCTTGGAATCACATGTACACATTTGTATTCACAACATGATTACCTTTACTTCATTATATTCTCATCCAAATCTTTTACATCACATTCACCTATATGATATCATGTCAACACTTCAATTCCTCATATAATGCCTTCAAGGCCATAATCATAATACATTCAATAAGTAGACACCTCCACCATAAGTGGATCACACATCAATCTATCACAATTCTATATCAAGTCAACATTAACAATGAAGTTAGGTCAACTTACCCTTTTCCAAAGTCACAATCACCATTCCTCAATTCTTCAACAATTCTCAATAGATAAACATAGATAATAATAGAAATCAACTATTCAACTCAACCTAAGCATATTTCCATCATCAATCAATCATAAACATTCAACCCACTTTATAAGCCAAATTTAGGAAACTTGGAAAGACATGGGTTCATGGATTTTTTCTTTCTTAAAACCATCAATAAACATCAATAATAACATAAATCATCATTAAAAATCATTTAATGCAAGAACCCATGCTAGAACCGAAATTAGGACTTTATTGAGTTTTTGAAGAACTTTCAAAACACTTGATTTGGCTCATTGAATGGAAGAGGAATCAAGGATAAAGGATCCCCATACCTTTGCTAAGAATCCCCAAGAAGTTTGATGAAGAGAACACCTTCAATCCAAGCCCTAGCTCCAAGTTCTTGACCTTCTTCAATGGAGGATTGTAGAGAGAGATATTTGAGAGGAGGTGAGTTTTTTTTTATTATTATTCTAATTGGAGTGACTTAAATGGAAGAATTTTGGTCAAAAAGGGTTTTATAATTGCTAGGAAAGGCAAAGAATAATAGGGACTCAACTTAGGAAAAGAATTAAGGATCCACAAAGTTAAACTTAAAAGTTTTCCCTAAACCCGTCTAAGCTCGTCCTTTTTGATAGTGCTTCACTTTTTTATCCATAACTTTTTATTCCGAGATCGAAAAAGGGCAAACTCAGTGGCGTTGGAAAGAGGACTCAGAGACCTTTAATTGGATAGGTAATAGTCCACCTAATTCACTTTGACCTAAAAGATATGACCATTTAAAGTTGACCCTCACTCCTAACTTAAAACTAAAAACTATTTTTAGGGGACTGTTTTGAGGGTCTTGGTTCTAAATGATTTCATGACTTAGCTTAAGGTCTTGCTAGCTTATAAAGGTGATTAATCAACTAGATAATCAACCCCTTAAGCCCTTAAACAACACTCCAAGCTTCAACGACAAGACCCTTACAACTCACTAGTTCAAATGACTAGTTAATTTCCGGACGCCATTGTCATTTCTTGACGTTTGACCTCAAATCTCTTTAAACTAAACTTCAAAAGTCATTTCTCATCATTTCATCAAGTTCTCAACTCCAAACTCACATGTGAGGCTCTAGTTTCACTAGTTCGTTTTTAGGATCGTTACAATTTCATTTCGGATTCACGAGTAAAGATAACAATATCTTCCCCATTCTCCAATGTTGTAAAGTAAGGTATATCATTATTTTGCATTTTAGATACATCCTGATCAAATTGATTTTGAAGATTTATTCCACTATTATTTTGAGGTAAATCTCCAATATCTTTATCGGATTCAATTTCAATGACTTTACTCTCTCCATCATCTTTTGAAGGTTCATTCTCCTCCGAATTTTCATCGCTTCTTTGAGCATATGCATCATTACACAAATCAAAGATAGCTTCATCTTCTCTGTAGAAAAAAATAAGCTAATTTCATGAAATACATAAAATGAAAATATATATTATTCATGTTACTAAATAGAATTAGTATTTTTTATATGAAAATATTACTCTACTTGATTTCATATTGATTGTGGCTACTCTCATTATGTCTTTGACTACTTGAACATTCAGCAAATAATCGATTTTCATGTTCGTTAAGGCCTACACCAAATGATTAGTGGATACCATGTGTTGCATTGTATGCATAATGAGGCTGATTGATTGTGGCAAATCCATAATTTTGAGCCAGTAAATTCATATGATAACCATGTTGATCATTCATTCGAAATAGATTATCTTGATTTATTGGTTTAATCTTTATATACATCTCCAAAAAAATTATATCTATCTTGTTCAAAAATTTCTGAGGAATGACAAAAAATTGTAGCAAAGATTGGTCATTCTCAATTTTGAACTCAATAAATCTTGTAATGTTACTTTGAAATGAGAATGGATATTTTCCAGAAATATCCAATTGAATATTTTCACCATTAGTCCCCATTTTCTCATGCAACAATTTTATTAATTCAATGTAGTTGGTCGAAATAGACATGCTAACAATCATTTTGGCACATTCGTTATATCGAAATTCATTCATTTCAGTGATTATTTCACCATCCCAATACAAAGCAATTATCACGTTATCTTCAAAATGAGCCATCAAAAAATCCTACACACAAAAATAAGATGCATTATATTTATTAAAAATATGTTTTTGTAAATACATTACAACATATTGACTTAACTATTAAAATTTTGTGAGTATTTATTCAACAATGGGGCACATAAGTAGAAGCTTTGTAGAAAATTATTGGAATGTGCTAAACATTCTACACAACCATTTCTTATAATGATCCGTGGTCAAATTGTAAAAGGAACACTTTAGCAGTTTGTTGTTACTGTCAGTCACATTTTAAAGTTAAAACGTAACGTATAGTAACATTTTATTGGCAGATCAAATCAATAAGACATCTTCACAGCCCCGTGACGTGATTCAATTGAATCGTTACCCAAAGTAACGTTTTAGTCTTAAAACGTGACTTATAGTAACGACTTTAACATCAGATTTCGTACAAAGATTCTCAGTTAGCAGACGTGATTTGATTCGACAGAATCGTTACTAGGAGTAACGTTTTACCTTTAAAACATGCTTCGTAATAACGAAATTGGTACAAAGATTCGAAAGTGACAGATTTGCAGAGACTCGTTATACGTTACTAGCAGTAACGTAAATCTTGTTTAACGCCGTCTCCCAAGTATTTTTGGTCCGTTTATTTTTTAAAATGAAATAAAGTCTAAATACGTTACTATCAACAACGTTTATACTAGTTTTGTAAAATTTTCAAATTTCATATTATTTCGGTAAATTGAATCAAATAGTAGCTTATTTTGGTTAACTCTTCCAATCTTGACTGAAAAAATAATTTATGATCTATATATACAATAAGATCTAAACATAAAAAATAAAAAATAACTCATTAATATGACTCATCTTTTATTAAGAACTCATCTCATCTTGATTTGATAAAATTTTATTTTTCTAAAAGTTGGACAATTGAGCTAAAGTGTTATCAATAATATTTTTAGTCATCCGTCAGATTTTAATTTGTTCATTTAATTTAAAATGTTTTTCTTCTCAATCAATTATTTAAAGCATTTTTAGTAGATGTTGAATTATTTTCTTTTCATTTGATTTGTATATTTTCTTATCAATTCGTATATATGTGGTTGGGATCGAAAGTGATCTTGGCGTCATGTTGAAGCTTACGATTACATATCATATGATTGATAAATCAGACGACAATTAAAAACATACTAAAGACATATTTTATTAATATGGTTTGGTCAGCGACCTACATATTGTAAAACTTAATATTGAAAAACATAAATATGTTTAGGAGAAATTCTCCCCATAAACAAGACTCTTAAACGACTACATTGTGGATTCTATTGTGTTCTTAATATGAGAAGAGGGGTCTTCAATTTATAGATCTCCTAACATTTCCTCTAAGGAAAGAATAAACTAACTATGAAAGAAAAATATATTTTCCTTTCATAAAAAGTAAAAACATTTATGGTAATGTTTTGTCTTTTTTTTTAGGAAAAATTAAACTTCAAATAAGGTAAGAAAATCAGGGCAAAACCCTAACAAATCTTCCCCTTTTGCTTGAATTTTCTTGCATAATAATCTTGATCATCTTTCTTCACACAATCTTCATGTATCACTACTGCTTATCATGATTTAAAAATTGATATGAGCTAAAACAAATTAAAAGAACAAAAATCCCCTTTTTCATGGAAAAGATATGATTGAGTGGTAGACTGGTAGTTATATATAGAACAACTTTCACATATAGCAAATATAAAATCATATTTGCATGTTATAGCTATAGTTTGCATAATTGCGCTCCATAACAAATTTTATGTTTTCTATGGAGCTTTTGATTTGTAAAATTCGCTACAAACATCCAATTTTATACTAATTGTTCAGTTTTGTATAAATTAATTTATACATTGTAATTTGTATAATAAGAGTTGTATTTGTATAATTATAAGTGTATATGATGAAAATATATGTATTTGTATTTGTATATACACTTTTCTCTCGCTTTATACAAACACAAACGTATTTTATGCATTTTATACCGAAATGTATAAAATGGCTAATTGTACCGAATCAGATGGCAAAAAAAGGGATGTTTGCTGCGAATTACAATTAAAATAAATTATGACTATGACATTTAATTTGAATTAATAGTTTGTTATTTCATAAAATTTTCCCTTATATATACGTGGATGGTTCTTATTGTTCAAATATGTTTTTCTTATAAGTTATCAAAGAGTGACTTAATTTCAGCGAGGAACTTTAAAAATTGGCTATAGTTTGAGCTAATTAGATATTTATAGCTATAGTTTACTTAATTACTTTTGTGTCATAATTTGACTATCTTTAGAAAAATCACTCTTTGAAATGTTCTAAGAATAAAACAATTTGAGAAAAATACTTAGAAAGAGTCGCCACTTAATTTTTTAAAGAAATTAAGAAAATTTATAATTTTCAAAGATTTAAACAAAAAAAATCACTTGAAAATACCAAAGAGGGTTTGGGGTTCAATTTACACTTTGAGAAGGGTTTAAGCATTCGAAGTGTCCGCTAACACGCAGTTGACTTGCAACTTGACTAAAATATATTTTGACTATTTTTTAGAAAAAATGATTTAACATAAGAATAATAAAGTACGATATTTGGTTAACTTAAAAAAATAATTAAATAAATGATACATTTTATTTTTTAGAGAAAGGGATCCAAAATAAACATTTGACTTGAAATACAACTGATTAGAATATTAATAAAACTAGATTAATTAGAATTTATTTAATTCATTTTGATATAATAATTTAAACCAATTTAATAAATTAAAACGTGAACATCATTTTACATTAGTTGAAGAATAAAAGTCTTGACTAACCTTTTTGAGAAAATGACTAAGTATGTATTATTATTTTTAATTAATTGAAAAGGTTTTGAATAACATTTATTTGAGAAAACTTAAAAAAAAAAAACAATTTTAAAATGAATAAAATGTGGTTAAGTGAAAAACATAAAAAAAAAACATTTATTTTTAAGAAACAAATGTTTAACTTAATTGAAGATATAAAATTTGACCAATATTTGATTAATAAAATAAATGAACACAACAAGTGGAATGTGTTAAAATAAACCAACACAACGAAAATGACTCATCTTTTTGGAGAATCTAATTAAGTTATTTAAAGTTAGAGTTAAATAAGATTAGTCAACACATAATCAAACAATTAGAAGAGTAAACGAGATATGAAATTGGGCCCCTTCTTGGGCCAATTTCGCTATATTTTTAATCTTTAATCTCATTCCCTTTCTGCGTATACACTGTATGTATATCAGTGTATATGAGCATATATATTAGCTCTTTTCATGTATTTCTTGCTTTCGGACACCTGTATTTCGCCTCAGCCCTGTATTTTCGCACTTTTCAACCTGTATATGAGTGTATACCAATGTATATCAATGTATACAGGCTGTATCTCAGCATGTTTTCAGCTTTCTGAGACTGGTGTGTTTGCGTACTGTTTTGTGGAAGCTTTCGAAACTCGAACAAAGATGAAGGCCGACTCAATAATGGATCTTAACTCAACGAAATGCGGGGATGGAGTCCCAAGTGGACTCGGATAAATTTGCATACAAAAAAGAAGAAGTGGAAAACAAATTAGTATCACTCTAATTAATCAACTAAGCATGTTTGGTAATTTGACTTCCAGAATCAGTAACAACACTTCCAGGTGAATTGAAAATCACTTTACTAGATCGTAACTCAAGTGAATAAATACAACAAATTGTCTCCGTGATTTGGCATTGATATTTTAACAAGATTAAGAGAAGAACATGATTCAGTACACTCAAATAATTCCTAAAGCCACTGTTAATGTATATAAAGTTGAGATCAAATTACAATGTATGAGGGTACTGTATCAATTTTTATGAGGGAAATAAACTAGATATACATTGCCAAGACATAACTGGAAAATAACAATACAACTTCTAGTATTCAAGTAATCTTAAATCTTCGCAATAATGTAGCACAATAAAAGAAGAACTCAAATCAATTGTCTGCTTTCGAACACCCAATAACAAGTAAATGCTTAATTTAAAGTAAAACGAGGCGACGCTTATTGAACAAATTCTTTCTAATGCTTAGTAAAGCTACAAACCATGAAGAGATGTAGAATCATTTACTCTTGTTCATCTAGAAGAGGCAACAACAGACCCATGTAACCCCGAAACGAAGTCGAACACTTTGAGTATGAACAAACCAATAAATAAACTAGTGAGGTATGACAAGAATTTACATAACTTGTAATATGAAGGAATATGATTTTAACATTTTTTACCACTTTGGCGAAAGGAGTGAGGGAAGGGATAAACATGATTCATCAATTTCCAGGGCATCAGTCCAACAACAATATAATAATACGACTAAAAAAGAGATAGAGAAAGTTACTAGATCTAAGCTAAATAGAAAGCTGAATAAAGGAAACCAGCGATGCTAAAAGACAGCAAAAACAAGAATATACGAATTTAACGACATCAAAGCAAGCATACGAGAAGGAAAATAGTAAAGCGATTTCAAACAGAGGAGTAGAAGAGCAATGACACTAAATACATAACACAAAACTAAATCAATATAAAGACTCAATCATAGTAATCAACTAAGAACAATGCATATCATTAACTCGGCACATGACAATGAGCTAGCCGCATAACAAACATTTTCCAACATCGAAAAATACCACATCAAAATAAATGAAGAGACGAGAATACTATGAAAAGGGGAACAATACCTTTTTTTCGAGCAGCGAACTGAGACCAATACGAGCCTAAGAATAACTTTAACACCGACTTCAAACCTCGAGCAATAAAATCAAAATATCCAAACCAATTTTAGCCGAAGACCCTTTTAGATACTAGAACTAAAAATGCATTCAAAAATTCTCAAGCGTAAAAGTCAATTGTTCAAGAAAAATTCTCTCCAGTAAACAATGAATAAGAAGGGGTATTATATAGATAGAGGAATTAGGGCTCGGATTCTCGGGGGGAAAGGATAGAATGGGAATTCTCCCACTCAATATATCCTCAATTCAAAAAAAAATTCAAGAACCAAATAGCTGCTCATTTGTACAAGAAATCAATCCAAATCCCACAAAATTCGGATGACAAGATTAAGGTGGGCGGCTGTTGCAGAGAAAGGTGTGGGAGCTGATGTTTGTTGACGCATGAGGGAGAAGAAAGCACGTCCTGCTGCTGTCTGGTTCACGCGAAGAAGGGAAAACACAGGGGTGGGGTCATTCGGCTACTATTGTACGTATGTTGTATGTATGAATGTTTGTTGATGTATGTTGTATTTTTGGGTGGGTTTTTGGTATAGAATTGGGTTGTTGTGGGTGATGGGTATTGTAATGTGGGTTGGGTTTGCTGGAAAAATGTATTAGCTAAAATAGGAGTAATAGGAACTAATTAACAATTTAGCCAAGCGGATTAAAAAGGTAGCCAAATGAATTAATTTTAGAAGATTAAGCTAGAATTCAAATAGGACAAATTAACATAATTAATTTATGAGCTTTTTAATCTTAACGAGATAAAATAATTAACTTAATTATAAACTAATCGATTTTCAATAAGCTAATTAATTCAAAATTAAAGCTATAATTCAAACTAAAACTAAATTAATAAAATATTTATTTTAACGAAGCAAAAATCTTTTGTTATGATTTTCAAACATTTATAAAATACACTAATTACTTATATAATTATATGAAATATATTTATTATTCAAATACTATAAAAATCGATTGAAATTATTTACACTAACCTTGAAACTATTTGAATTTGATATAGCTAATTATTTTAAATTGTTTGAATATTAAGAAGCTCAGAATTCAATTATTATAGAAGAGGGTCAAAATTGGGTGTCAACAATTACGATTCATAGCTGCATGTTAAAATGAGGAGAGGGACAAGACATATTGGGAGAGGGGGGATCGACAAAAGGGAGCGAGATATGAGAGAGAGGGGATAAAGAGGAGAGAAATACAATTTATTTGTACACCTGAAATAATTGTATCACAAATTCAATTGATTTCTATAAAAAAACTAGCTAATAGAAGGATGAGAGAGACACAATTAATTTGTATATTTGATCGATAATTGTATCACTAATATAATTGATACAATTGTTATATCAATGAATACAATTGTATAAATATTATATTTCGTTACAAATTGTATTTGTATTCATCTATTGCCTTGTGTATTATTGTATTTATACGCTACTATGTGTATTTATATTTGTATAATTGACTATTACCATTTGTATTTGCATTGTATAAGTAGGCGCGCGAGAGATGATAGAGAGAGGTGATTAAAGGTGCGAGAGAGTGTAAAGAGAGGGCGAGAGGCGAGAGGTGAGAGGCGAGGGGCGAGAGGCGAGAGGCGAGGGGCGAGAGGAGAGAGGCGAGGGGCGAGAGGCGAGAGGCGAGAGGTGAGAGGCGAGAGGCGAGAGGCGAGAGGTGAGAGGCGAGAGGCGAGAGAGAGAGATTTGTTATAAAATTTTAATTATATCTACAAATTTCAATTCTTGTAAACTATAATTGTATATAGTAAATACATATGTCTTACTAGGTAACTTTCCAAATTTTGATTAGTTTTAAAACTGTGGCTAATTAATAAACAAAGTAAAAGTGGTTATTTGTCAAAACCCTCGGAAATTCATCTTTGGGCCCTTATTAGTTGTCCGTTGAGTTAACGGCCCATTAAAAAAATGCTTTAAAACGGGGGAGTTTTTTTGTTTTGTGTTCACTCATCAAAGTTTCAAACTCAGCAATCATGGAAGAAGTAAAAACTTTAGCAGAGTTTGATGCCTTCGAACACCCAATGGAATTGGAATTGCGAGACGGAGAAGGAGGGGAAGAGGACAACGTCGGAGATAACAACAGTAAAGAGGCTGATGACGAAGACGAAGATGAAGACGAAGAGGGGGAGGAAGAAGAAGAAGAAGAAGATGGAAGCGGAGAGTATAAATTTCAATTCGGAGCTGAAATGGATCCTTTGGCATTCACCGAAGAGGACGCCTTTGGACGCCAGCCATACCAGCAGTTTGAGCACCTCGAACACCAATATGAAGCTCTCGCTGCCAAAAAGCGGAAAGCTCAAGCCCTACCTCCTAGGTAATTTTGATATTGTGAAGCGAAAGGGAAAAAAAGCTGAGTTTCTTGCTACACGGTAATGAATAATGAATAGTGATTGTACTCATGTAAAAGGAAATATATACATTTTTTTTTTGAATTTTTGACATGAAAATTTGTACTTTGCCGAAGTGCATGATGTAAAAATTCTACTGTCTTTCTGAATCCATGCTCCCCTACTCTTCCTTTTACTCATGAAATTTCACCTTAGAATTAGCATAGAAAAGTAAATATAATCACCTTAATGTTGCCCCATTATTTTTTGGGAACTTACATAAATCCCACTAGTTTAGTATCTAATTACTTAGATACACTCTAGTTTGCAATATTACGTATCTTACCAGATTTTAGTGTCCAGACATGTATCTCGGATATATGAGATCAAATTTAGGTTTAATTTGTTCTAGATACATTGTATCTAAGTGAATTTGCATGTATTTGAGATACATAGCAAATATCTCCCTCGCCTCTCTCCCATCTTGCTCGCCACTCTCCCATGTATTTGGTATCCCAAATACATGCGAATCACTCCATATATATATATACATACATGTATCTAGGATGTATCTAGTGTTATTTACATGTATTTGGGATACATACGAATCTTCCTCGCCTCCGTCCCCAATCTCGTTTGGGTCTCTCTCTATTTTTGTGTATATGGTAGCAAAAATACATGTACATAAGTGTAAGATACATAGGAAACTCTTAATTAGTGGTTAATTAGTGGTAAGATATATAAAATTTTGAAACTATAGGTAATAATAGTATATGTGGTAGTGAAGTATGTCTAATTATGTAGTTCGGTTGCAGTTTTAAATAATCACCTTAAGTTGTAATCGGCACTATAGTCAGAATAGTGATCAGAGAAATGAAAGAATATGTATTGAGGCCTTGGTGAATGCTGAGACACACCAATTTTCTTGTCGATAAGTTAATACATACTACACCTATTTATAAGTGTCAAACACAATACTCAATGAAATTTGTGCAGACTGATATTATATCTAACTTAAAATTAGAACTCTTTTGATGTTCTGATTCTCATATTCTAGCACTTCTAATAATTTTGTGATTGTTTTAACTAGGGGCGGGGGATGGGGTTGGTGTAATTAATTATCTCTTTGATTGCAGTACTGTTTACATGCTTTGTCTGGATTTTGGACACTTAGCCTCTCATTGACCTTCATTTTATATTAATTTCTTATACCATGTTTGGGGATGGGTGTGTGAGTGAGTGCAGTGAGATCCCAGCAAAGAAATCTAGGCAAGAAGACCGTCAAGAAGATGGTCCAGGAGCAAGCTATGATGAAATATTGGAAGCTATGAATTATGGGATGAGGAGAAAATCAAGGAAGGTATGATATCCGCTTGTTGTTTTCTCTATAATATGTTGTCATTAGCAGTCTGGGGAAACTTTGAACTCCATTTACAAAATACTAGATCTAAGCAGACCATGGCCCCAAGTTCAACCTTGACAATTCATTTTTTTTTTCTGCATTCTTTTGTTTTTTGGGTTCTTGGCTATTATTTTCTTATGAGTAGTCATTAGTTGGAAAACTAGAATCACCAAAACATGGTACTTTGCTTTACCTTTACCAGCTTATGGTTTCAGATCCTTATACGAGGTCTTAAAGTTAAGGTCTTTAATTTCAAGCTTAAGATCTCTTATTATATCTCATTAAAACGAGTTTTTCCTAATATAGTTGTTAAATGATAAGGGAATTTCAAATTGAATTACATGTAGCATTAATCATTTGGGAAAAGATTACTAATGCAAGCTGGTCATTGGGACTTTACTTGGACTTGGAAGATCTATGGAAGACTAAAGTTGCGACAAAGGTGGCACATTTTGGATGGGTTGCAGCTAGGAATGTTTGTTTAACTCAAAACTGATTACAAAGAACTGGTTATGCCGTATGCAGTAGATTAAAGAATACCTTGAGTTTTGAGGATATGAAGCACCATCTTGCTTACCTAAGCTAGCTTTGAGGTTAAGCTTGTTGATCATCAGTGCTAAGGTTATGTCACACCAAGAGACACTTCCAGCTATAAGCTTAGCTAAGAAAAAACTCAATGATCTCAACTGATAGTGGTTGTGGTGCTTACCCAATGAGCTTTTGGCCTTCAAAACATTCGCACTATAAGCAATTCATGGAAGTTATGAATGGTTTAAGGAGTTTTACTGATTCCAGAAGAATGAAAAGAATTTTTACAAATTAGTTTGTGAACTATTGTCAATGTTTTCCCTATCCAATGTTCCTACCTTAACTATTAACTCACCTTGTGAAGCTATCAGTTCTCAATATATTTTGGATGGGCTTTGGCTATGTTTTGACTGTTCAGAACAATCTGAGGTTGTCTCCATTTTTATTGAAATTAGTTTATTAGGTAGTCTTTTTGCAACCTGTTATTTTGACCCCTCTTTATTTTCGGTTGCAAGTTCTTGTTTTGCATATTGTAAATATTGTGCATATGCTAGTAATCTTCTGCTCACTATGTTATGTTGTACCATATGTAGCTCAAGAAGAGAGGTCGGCGGAAGGGATCAAAGAGTAAAGTTTGTTCAGAATTGAAAAGAAAACTTGGTGATGCCACTCTTCACTATGCACATGGCCGTTACGAAGAGGTATGCATCTAGCGTCGTGCACCCCTGATCTTGCTTGATCTGCATTTATAATTTTCTGCTTTGCGTGTAGATATGATATCAATAAAGCATGAAAAGAATAATTTCATCAAGATTGTACTTTCTTTACACAGTAAAATATATGAATTGACACAAGTTACCTTTTCTAAATATATATATATATATATATGAATTGACACATGAAGTTGCTATTTTCTCTTTGTTGTTGTCGGTAATGGTCCTGCTCTAACAAATGAACCTATTGTTGCTTCTGGATATTTGTTCCTACTTGTTTTTTGATTGGTATTCTCTGTCAATTATATGTAAAAATTTGTGCACACCTGTTGAAGAAGTGGTCTTTTCCCCGTTCTTGATGGATTTGATTTAAGAAGGGCTCTATAACAGCTATTAGTCCTTCCATTTCTTATTTATCTCATTATTAGTGTTCTCTGTTGCAGGCCAAACTTGTGTTGCGTGAAGTCATTCGTCTTTCGCCAAACCTTCCTGATCCATACCATACACTTGGCCTGATTTACAATGCTATGGGTGATAAGAAGAGAGCTATGAATTTCTACATGCTTGCAGCACATCTGTCACCGAAGGATGCATCTCTATGGAATCTCCTGGTTGCTTGGTCCACGTGAGAATTCCTTGGACTTCGTGTATCATCATTTGTTTTCTTTGTTTTTTCTTATCTTTTTTTCTGTTGTATATACATTTCAAGAAAATCACAGTTGAGCTGTCTACTCATATATGGTGTAAAAATATGTCATCCTTATTCCTTTTCTTATTTCATACAGCACTGTATTATCATTCCTATGTGGAGTAGATTCCTGCATATATTTAGAGATCCAGTGTTTGGGGGAAAAAGTTATCCCCTTGAGATCAAATCTTTGTCCCTTACGCGTTCAGTGGTATGCCAAAATGCTGATCCATTTCTGAAATGGGCTTTCTCTGCCCTTCCTTTCAACTTTGACAGTTATTTTATTATATATTCCCTAACGGAAGGGCATCCTTTGAAAACTAACACAAAAATTCCATTATAATCTACTGTTTTCTTTAACCTTCTGAAAAAGTGAAGGAGACAGATATGTTTAGATGGACGGTTAAGGGTTCTTTGTGTTACTTTTGGTTTTAAAGACATCGAGAGAGATGAACCACAAGGATACAAATGTATTTACTTCTTGTATGATGCTTAAGTGATAGTTTGGTCCTAAAGAGCTCAATTGATATATTGTGGGTTGAAAAAAACCCATTCTGCATTAGGAATTAAGAAAGCATCTGGTCTGTGAGTGTTGGATACTGATGCACAAAGTTCAGATATTCTACATTTTGAGTGACAGCCTACTGAAGGATTTTTTTTTGTATCACATCTCTTGGTCAATTAATTTAGAAATGTGTTATGTATGTGACGATATGCATTTGACCTGTTTCCTTTTAAACCCATGATGAAATAGCAAATATGTATTGTTCACCGTGTTTTTATTGCCAATTTTAGGTTTTGTTTTTAAAATTGTTGTATAAGATTGCTCCCCGGTTCCTGTTTATTTTTGCAACATTTGGTGCTTCTTGAGTATTGTCAGTTAAAAGATAACTTGTAACTGTACAGAGAGCAGGGAGATAGGAAACAGACCCGCTATTGCCTTTCCAAAGCAATAAAAGCAGACCCTGAAGACCTTAGTCTTAGGTTTCACAGGGCTTCAATATATATTGAACTTGGAGATTATCAAAAAGCTGCAGAGCAGTACGAACAAATTGCTCGTCTACGCCCTAATGACATTGAAGTACTTAAGACAGCTGTTCAGGTGTCTGCATCTATTCTTCCTTCAGTATCTGTCAAACTTTGTTGTCTTATTGATTTGCATAAAGTTGTTGTTGAAGAGTCCCACATCGGATAAAAAAGGGATGGGTGGTCTCCTTATGTGGTGTCCCCTTTTGAACTAGCTTTTGTGGTTGAGTTAGGCCCAAGATCCATTTCTTTACATGGTATTAGCTTCGAGTCCATCTAAGATATATTGTTTTCGATGTTGGATCTCCCGTCTTTTATTGTCCACACTCCAAATGTCCAGTCGTGTGTGTGCGGGGTGTTGGAGTCCCACTCTGTTTGTGGGCTGGGTATGTGGACTCCTTAGATGGTCTTAGACAATCTTCCCCTCATGAGTTAACTTTTGGGATTGATTAGTCTCAACGCCCATTTTTAAACATGGCATCAGGACCCAACCCAATTCTTTTTTTTTTTAATGTTGGCCCCCCATATTAAATTGTCCATGCTCCAGACATTGTCCAGGTCTGTGCTTGAGGTGGGGTGTTAAAGAGTCCACATCAGATGAAAAAGGGATGGGTGATGGTCTCGATATGTAGTCTTAGGCAATCTTTCCACCTTGAGCTAACTTTTCAAGTTGAGTTAGGCCCAAGATTCATTAGAGTTGTTTTGGCCTAAGCACCAAATGGTTACATGTTGAATGCCTCATCTTATGGTATTTTTTTTAATCCATTTTACTTTCTATTGTCGTCCTTATGTTCATTGGACATCATTTGTCTTTATACTACTAATAAAGACAACATGTTTTACTATCACTATTTTTTTTTTTATCAAGTAAAGGGTTTCATTAATAATATCAAGGTTTTGAGATCTGACAAATTGACGAGAACATGCCAAGAGAATCATTATGAGAAATAATGTTGCTTTAGTCCAATAATTACAGGATTTTTTTTTGTCTATATATAATTAATGCTGTATCAAATAGTACTTACTCTCATATTCCACTGTTAAGCATGAAATTGACTTTTGTCTGCTTCTCCAGTTTTACAGCAAATGTGGCAAACATGAGTGCTCTGTTGGTATCCTCGAAGACTACCTGAAAAATCATCCAACTGAAGCTGATTTAAGTGTGATACATCTGTTAGCTGTGATACACATGGAAGACAATGCACATTTAAAAGCTCTTGATCTAATTGAGTGGGCAAAGCAGAGATATTTTACTGGGAAACAGATGCCTCTTAATTTAAATATCAAAGCTGGAATATGTCATTTACATCTTGGCCATATAGAGGAGGCAGAGGTTTGTTTGAGCTTGATGTTGAAGTTTCTTGTTGCTTATAGAAGTGCCATCACAAATAATAACTCTGCCATGTTGAGTTCTTTATGCAATGTAAAGGCTGATCAAGTACAGTAATTCGTAGAACAATAAGTGAAACACAATATTCTGATGAGTATAACAGTGGAAGTGTGAATGATCTTTCTCTTTTTACGTGCTACTGTAATCATGGAAACTGGACTAGGCTTTCAAAGTTGTTCTATTTTCCTCTTAGTATTAACTGTTGTTATGGGTTACATGTGGGTGTTGCTGTTCAAGGGAAAACATCTGTCTGAGATTCCATTTGAAAGCTCCTGCATATTTCTGTAACATAACGATGGAAAAGCTAAATGTGGTCGAGATTTATTTAACTAAAACTTTGTACCATCAGAAATTAGAAATCTACTTTCAGTTATTTGGCACCACAACTAGATGTAATGGTGTTAGATGGGATACTACGTAGGTAAAGTTAAAGCTAATCTATAGGAGAGAACATGCAGAATAGGACCCATATGGGACTTATAACTTCACTGTAATTAGCTAAAGTGACTCTAAAGTGGCCCAAGTAGTGGGTAGTTTTCCGAGGTGAAGATTGAGGAACAGGAGGACTGACAAAATGAGGTCTCAGAAGTACTTATGGTCTTATACATCTCAAGTTTAGTATTTCTTAACGATGACCTCAGATCATAGTTGGAACCCTGAATCTCACAGGTTGTAGAATTCTTTATTAAGCCCAGAGCTTAGTCTAATCCTGAAGTGAAATCCAATCTTACCTCTTCTAAATACCCTATTCGACAACAACAACATACTCAGTGGATTCCCACCAGTGGGGTCTTGGGAGGGTGGTGTGTATCCTATTCTGTTGTCTCTAAAAAAATTCTATACTATTTCTGTAGGAATTTGAACTGTAGTTTTATGTTATTCTTACTTTGTCAAGCAATGTGCAGATTATTTTCCGTGCTGTACAATCTGAAAATGCATCTCAACATCCTGACATAGTCACTGAGGTCGCGGACTCCCTTATGACACTTGAATACTATGAATCAGCTTTGAAGTACTATATGATGATTGTTGGAGATGACAACAAGAATAAAGTAAAGAAATAACACTCCCCCTTTTACTGCTTCTGTGTACATTGCAATATTTTATCCTTTCACTTGGAAGCACGTGTATATGTGCCCTTTCTGTACTATCAAGCAGACCAACCATGCTCAGTTGATCTGTTATTGAGAGGAACCTTGTTGAACTATCTACTAGTAAAGCATATCCTTCTTCTGAAACTCCTTTTATTATCTTTTGGTGGTTAATCCATTTCAATCCTTTTCAGGGCTATTTGCACTTGAGAATTGCCGAGTGTTATGTATTTTTGAGGGAAAGAGTACAAGCAATTGAGTACTTCTATAAAGGTATCCACATAACATATGTGATATGATATGTATATATATATATATATATATGATAGTGTGTGTGTGTAGATATATTTATCGGTGCATAGACTTCATTAAATACTTATAGCTCTGGTGTGACATAACTTACCTCCTCATCTATATACCCTCCTGCAGAATGGGTTTATTTTGTGTTAGTGACTTGCTTAAGTCTGTTGATGCTCCAANTGTGTATATATATATATATATATATATATATATGATAGTGTGTGTGTGCATATATATTTATCCGTGCATAGACTCATCAAATACTTATAGCTCTGGTGTGACATAACTTACCTCCTCATCTATATACCCTCCTGCAGAATGGGTTTATTTTGTGTTAGTGACTTGCTTAAGTCTGTTGATGCTCCAAATCTATTCGATGTCTTTATCTAATTTATTTTTCTTTTCAGCTGTAAATGAACTTGAGGATAGTGTTGATGCTCGATTAACTTTATCATCGATCCTCCTTGAAGATGGCAAAGATGATGAAGCAGTTTCTGTGCTTTCCCCTCCCAAAGAATCAGGTATAAATCATTTGCTTGGGATACTTTTAGCATTCTATTATGTGGATCATTGTAAACTTCTTTTAAGAGCTCTGTGGTTCATTTCCAGAATCTTCAGGTGACTCAAGTTCTGGTACACCAAAATCTTGGTGGCTTAGTAGCAAGATAAAGCTGAAGCTTTGCCAAATTTATAGAGCTAAAGGGTCACTAGAGGCTTGTGTTGATGTTATTTTTCCTTTGATTCGTGAGACATTGTTTCTTAAGTCTGTCCAACCGAAGGTAAGCTTACTCTTTTCATTTATGATCCTGAAGTTTTCTAGTTAGGGATGCTTCTTTTCAAAAGTGATATTTCAATNGGGAGCATTGACATAAAAGTTTCTTCATGCAGCTCAAAAAAATCTACTTATAACAAAAATAAATAAACCTAGAGTTGAAAACTTTCATAGCAATCATTCATTGTCACTATACTTACTTACATCCCTGGGCGACTTGCTTGGGATGCTGCAATCACAACTTTCTGGCTGGCATTTATCTGGTATACTGCTAGAATGTAAGCCATTAAATGTCTAGGGGAAGAGCAGAAAAGTAGCTGATCACATGCCTTTGTCTAGAACAATGTAGTCCAGTGTTACTAAAGGCGAAAGCCGAAAAGCGCAAAGTGCTAATAAAGCCTGACTTTGATGAAAAAAGGCGCAAAGGGAGAAAAACCTAACAAAGGTTGGGGTCGATCCCACGAGGAGTAAGAGTGTGTCAAGGTGTCCAAGAGTGTGAATTTGTGAATTTCCTAAGTTATTCTTCAAACAAAACAGTGAGTGAACAGTTAACTCTAAAACTAGACTATCTCAGATGTGTCGATATCAATGGTGACTTATTATTTTGATGAATCATTTCTTCGGACAGAAGAACTTAAATAAAAATACTTAATAGCATTGCAAATACATTTATACAAAACTTCTAGTCTTCTACCCGAGCACACACAACAGAACTGTAGATAGCGAAAAAAGAATGAACGGGTCTTGTAGGATTCCCAAGAAATTCTTCGACTTCTTCCGGAAACAGAGATATTCTCCAGCTAAAAGCCAGAATATGGATCTTATGAAAGGTTTACAAAAACATGTACCAATTACCAAAATCACATTTTTATAAGCTGCGAATGTTATTGAACACTTGGAATGCAAGAAAGTATGATTTGTTTTTGATTTTGAAAGGGATCGGGGTTGTAGCCTCGACAAGGTATAGCTAGTTCATGAACACTATCTTGCTGAAATACGTAGGATTAATGAAAATAATTCAATTGATAATTACTTACTGGAGTTTTCCAACTCTAGCAAGGGAATCCTCAATAGTTCTTTCAAACCCATGGGAAAAATATTAAGACCCAAGTAGGAATCTCCCTATTCCTATTTTGATTCCATTAATCAAGCATAAGTTTTGTTAAGAATGGTATATCTTGCTACTTGTTCAATACCAATCCAATTTCCACTCTTCCAAGCAAGAAATGGATGTGAAGGGCTTAATCTAGTGTTTGCAATCACAATAAGAATAAAAACTCCAGCTATAAGGTGAGTGAACGGTTAACTCTAAATCCTCCCCATTCCTTTGGCTGATGTGACAACTCTCGAATTCACTAAACGTTGCTTGTTTATTTCTTCCTTTGTATCCCATAAAAAGTTTTGTTGAAGTCTTTGCAACTTGTGTCACTTTACAAGGTCAAGGAGTGCAAAAGTGACATGAATTGTTGGAAGTAAGGCATTTCAAGTGTATTAAGGCATTTCTCCTTGAAGTAAATTGATGCATGCAAGGTCAAAGTTATCTTGGACAGGGTATCCTAGTTGTATAATTTCATTGCTTTGTAAAGATGTCCATAATTAGTACCCAAATAGAATCAAAGAAAAGCTATAGCCATACTAGAAAATTATGTGTGTTTACTTTTAAGTCAAGTTATTTAATCATCTAGAATAAATGTCCAGTTGTTAGCATCATTTCAACTCTCAGAGATTACCTTGTATCTAACTCGTTCTTAGTATTGTTAAATGTGTGCGTAACTCCTGAAACTCAGTGAAGTCCATGTTGTGCGATTTGTCGCACTTAGTTAGCGCTTTAGTGTAGGCGTCAAGAAGCTAAGGCATGTGCACCTTCACCAATGGGTTTTGTCATTAAGGGCATACATATAGCTTATCATAGTTCTCCTATTCTCTCCAAGAGTTCAAGTAATTATTGTTTGTGTTTATAGTTACATTTTTTTACATTAGATTTCTATTTTCAATTTCATTGTCGATTTCTTCACTAAAGCCGGCGCTTTAATTGCACTTTGTGATTAAAGCTCAAACAAACTTTTTTAGGCTCTTTTTGCACTTTTCACTTTTGAGTTTTGACTGCTCTGCTTGTTCTTTCTTTTAATTGGTGGATATATTTTTAGGTCAAAGTGCGGAGAAGGCTATCTAAAAGTGTTCTAAATCAAAGAATCAAGGTTGTGGACGATCACCAAACAGATACCATCTTTCATGGCTTTAAGCCTGTAGCTTTGGCATCTGATCTGTGAGTTTGACTTTTACCATGTTGTGCTTTTTCGTTCAACTCCTTAGCTGAGGATTCTATGGGCAAAAGTAGCCAACCAAGCAGTTTCAGGGGTCGAGCTTATATAGCCAAGTCTTGTCCATGAAATGTTTTGGAAAAAAATAAGATCTGTTTGTGGACAAATTGTTTCATTTGCATTTATATCATTTCTTAAATATCAATTTGGGTGATTTTCTTTTTGTTGTTGATATTTTTACTAAAACTTGACGTTAACTTTTGTAAGGCAAGACATATCCTTAAAAATGATTGGCATACATAGAGGTCATACCGTCCATTTCTTTTCAAGCTGCGAAAGCTCTTGAGAATAATATATATATTTTTTAAGGTAACTTGTATATATATCAAAAGTCAACACCAGGGGTGTTTCTGGAAGGTAATTACAAACTCCCTAAAATGGAGTCAAATGAAGGGCTAAAACAGAGAGCTAATTTTTTTTTTTTTTTGATGACTGTGGTGTCCAGGCCAGCTTTCTCGCACATCGACTAACATTTTACCAGAAAAAACAGAGAATTAACATCTATCTTTATTACACTTTGCGTATCAGTTGTATGAGATCCCATGTATCCTCAAAAAGATAATTTTTACACCAAAAGAAGAAGAGACTAAGACAGTTCATCCTAAATAAGTTGATGGATTTGCTAGAAATTTCAAAGAGTCTTGAATTTCTTTCCTTCCAGGCCAACACACCAGATGCAGGCTGGAATGATTTGCCACCAGTGCTGAGAATAGTTGAATTTGTGGTGAAATGCCTGTTGTATGTTCAAACAGTGGTGCCTCTTAGCTAGTGTTTGAGCATAAAATCCCAAATATTTTTAGGAAACCAGATTTGAGTGAAGTTAGGATTGGAATTTCAACACGTATTTGGCCATAGTTTTTGGGAAACATAATCCACTTTAAAAAAAAACATGAAACATGGTTTATACCCATAAGTTTGACACAAAATTATCATTTTTATAATGAACTTGGTAATACATTACCCAAAAATCATAACACAATATTTTAATAAAAATTGCTCATAACACAATTACTGGCTATTACAATTAGTTATGTAGATCCATTGATGTTTCTTCTTGATTTCCTCCTTTCTACGAAATAGCAAAAATAGAAGATTTACTAATTTATTTAATCCTATACTTACATAAAATGTGGTGGAAATGGATAGTTGGCCGATGAGAATACGTTTAATGAGGGGTTGGGTAGATAGGATTATAGTTGGAGTCATAATTGATGTTTACTTTAGTATAAAATATAGAAGTTTGGGGTAAGCTTTAAAATTTTAAAAGAACTTGCAAGTATATTTTGGGCCAAAGTTGCAATTTTTTGTTGTTATTTCGGGATTTTGCCAAACAATTTCTGCAAATTCACACCCTCCCCCCCCAAAAAAAAAATGGTCCTGAGTGATATCCCTATCCCAGTTCCACAGGTAAAGCATTTAAAAAGAGGAATATAAGTGCTTATCAGAAAATAGAAAAAGAAAAAAAAACTGTAGGAGATCTGGATTAACTTACTACTTGATCAAAAAGATCTGAAACAACTTATAATAGTTTGTGGCAAGGACAAATCGTCGAAGAGCTGTTGAGCCTATGATGGTGGCACCTCACAAGCAACCGGCCTTAAGAAAGTGATGGATAAAATTTCTCCAATTGAGCTCCTGACATGTTGGTCAAAGAAAGATCCAATGTCTTCAACCTTTTCCATGCTTAGGAAATTAGTGTTTCTTGTCAAGAGAGATACCATTACTTCTCCTTTTCTAGTGCTTGTTGTTGAACTATCTCGTGTTTCTGAATTATTGTTAACAGAGAGTCATGCTCCATTTTATATCATGCCAAATGTTTCTGTGGCTGTTATCCCCAAGTCAAAAGCTGGAATTCTTTTACTTGAGATGACAGCCTTAGCATGCTACTAATTAAACTAGAAAATAAAGTGAGATATTGAGTACTTTTAGCTAGTCTTTCAAATAGTGGGTTGAAAATCAATTTGTAGACACTCTGTTAGCCGTTTCAACCCAAAACTTAGAGGGGCCAATTTTGAATTCAACCTATTGTCACCTATATTTAAGTATTGGGACACTTCCACAGACCTCCCTCCAGGTTTGGTTTCGTAATATTAATCTCACTTGTGCTTTGTGATATTATGTCTGCCTCCATTATGCTGTTTTTTTTGTATCAGTTATTTGAATCTATTTATTATTAATGCAAAAATAATTATAATTTGACCAATTTGTCCTTTCTGATTTATCATCAAATTTTAGTTTTAAGAAAAATGCTTTTTGAGAAGTAAGAATATCAATGAAAAGTGAGAAGCAGAAACTTGCCACATTATTATCTGAAGCACCCATGATGCTACAAGTATAAAATCGCTATTAAGCAAAAACTTGACAATCCCACCTAGCTGAAGCATCCCACAGTTACACAACCCATTATAACTGCTTGACGTAATTAATGTCCCATCCCAACTAAATTTCATATCGTCCAAGATCTAAAAGCATTACATTAGTCTCTTCCCATTTTTCACATCCTAAATGTTTTCATCAATATTGTGGTAAGTTTCCTCTTCTCTAAGAAATTAAGTAACTTTGAAACTCAAAAGTGATGATAAATTCGATAGGGAAAATTCATCGTACACACTCAAGGGTGTCACCTAGTGGTCAATGAATTGGTTGAGAACTATGAAGTCTCAAGTTCATATCCCAGCAGAGACAAAACACTAGGTGATTTCTTCCCATTTGTTGTAGTTACATAGTTATTTGGTACCTGTTATTGGTGGGAGGTGGCAAGTATCCTGTGGAATTAAGTTGGTGCAAGCTGGCTCTGGCCCACAATTATCAAAAAACTAAATTCTTCATATTTTAATTATTGGCATTAGTGATTAGTTTTATGAAGACAAACTTGGAGAAAGGTCAGTAAATTTATCCCTTTATTATTTTACATACACAACATGTCAGTAAATTTGGGACTGATTGGGTAGGTTGCATTACTTGCATAGACTTGCACTAATTTTGATACCTTTAGCTGATAGAGAGTGAAATTATATTAAAGGTTCAATTGCAAGAAGACGACATCGACGAGGAGCTCTCTGAATTAACAGAAGTTATTGAGATCTTTTGTTATTCACTTACCTGCGATTCAACCTGTTGTTATGAAGGAGGGATATATAATAGATAGATCTCAACAGTGGAAGGTAAATAATGAATCTTATGGCTTTTTGATAGGTCAAAAGCTGCAAGAGCAAAAAAATTGCTTCGGAAGAAAGAAATGTTAAAGGAAGCAAAAAAAGCTGCAGCTTTGGCTGCTGGAGCTGACTGGAAAAGTGACGATTCGGACAGTGAGTTTCCTGTGAGAAGCCCATAGCCAATGTCTTTTGTTATCGTACATGTTACATATTTTTTATACCCTTGATTTTAACCTAAGACTTCCTTCTCTTTCTTGTATGCTATCCTAATTCTTAAGGAGGAGCACGTATACCGAGAGCCTCCACTACCAGATCTTCTAAAAGACGAGGAACACCTGTGCCTTATTGTAGATGTTAGTATTTCTTGCTTCCCATCTCATCTCTTTCTTTAATTTTTAACTACTTCCTCTCCTTTCTTTCTTTCTTTCTTTCTTGCTTGTTTTGATTGTTATCTTTTTCTTTCTTTTCCTTAATGATCATGTCAGTTTCATGTGAGCTCTTGTTCCATTTTCACACATTAATGCACTTCTTGTGTTTATTCGTTTTTAGACGACACATGCTTACATTTTTTATACCAGTACAGATAGTCATTTAGTCTAAGCAGAGGTATGATATGTCTTCTTTGACATGTGTAGTTGAATATGACAACATACACAGGAAATTTCAATGCTAAATAGATCTCCAATTCTCTTCTGATTCTTTGTTTGCTCTTTTTACTAGTACTTGTAGTTCTGTCAGATAGAATGCAATTTTTCACTTTAAAATCCTTTTTTGTAGCTCTGCAAGGCTTTAATATCCTTGCAAAGGTATTGGGATGCACTTGAGATCATTAATCTGTGTCTAAAATTGGCATCCAGCACATTGTCTGTTGAGAAAAAAGGGGAGCTGCAAGCTTTAGGAGCTCGTACGTTTCAACTTGTAGTGTTAGCACTCTTTCCCTTTACTTTTGTTTGTATAAACTACTTTGAGACATCTGTTGGCAGGTTGAGATATACTAGGTTGATTAATGTTGTAAAGTGAAAGGCAGAGATGCATGCTTGCTGAAACTTTCTTTTTCTATCGTGTAGAAGTAGGATATAACATTGCTGATCCCATCCATGGGTTTGATTGTGCACGTTCCATTGTCGGTCAGCATCCTTACAGCTTTGCAGCATGGAATTGCTACTACAAAGTAATATCAAGGTATCAGCAGAATTTGTATCAGTATTCTGAACGCTCTTCTGTTTTTGTGGTTGGTACTAGTGGAATCGGTGTCTGTTTCCCTTGTTAAGCAGGTACTTGGCAGAATTAACTGAATAATATAGGTAATTAACTGTTTGTAAATGTTTGTTTGCACTCACTGATTCTGCTGAGCTCCCGTGAGTTGAGATCGGGAGAATGTGGCTAATAAGTTTCTTGTGCCTAAAGTATGTTGGAAATATTTCATACTGTGCATTTAATAAATTTACATTATTACATGCACCACTAAAGTAACAAGGATTGTTTTTGTGTTTGGGCATTTTTGGGGACTAAGTAACAGTCAGCAAGCACTGGCATAGATTGGTTCTTAGGGTTTATGTATCCTAAATGTACTACAGAAAATTCTTGGAGGGACATGGCCGTCATTGGTAGTGTTGGAACCCACCACCTGTCCAGTAGTATTTTGAGTATAACATTAAGGTTTTTTTTAAGATCGGTAAATGATAAAGAGTACCCCATTAAGGTTTTGAATAGCTATTTGATTCATGCTCCTTGTTTGACTTCTTCCCTTCAATAGAATAATGTTATTTTGTATCATTTGAATTCATTTTGGCATCTTTAACTTCCTAGCTTTTCAGGTTTTCCAATATTATATCATATACTCTAATAAATTAAAGTATAATGATGTATTCACATCCTACAACAACAATATGCTCAGTGTAATCCCACAAGTGGGGTCTGGGGACGGTAATACGCAGACCACACCCGCTTGTATTAATCTTTGTGCTAATCGTATTATTTCCACCACCTCATCGTCCGTGTTGCGATCCAGCAGCCTGCTTTTCCATTAGCATTTTGAGAATCATAAAGACTATCAAAAGCGAATTGATTTATGCTCCTTTTCTATTTTGTTTGACCTGATTTCTATTTTAAACTGTAGATTGACGTCTGTCCTTCAACAGCAATTTTACAATTATCAGGAAGTTAATTGACATAAATAATACATATTTTATATTATTTTGAATTCACTTTGACATCTTTAGATCTCCAAGCGTTTCGTGTATCATTATTTCCTATACTCTTAACAAATTAAAACATAAAATTGTATTTGGACTTTCTAGTATAAAACTTTGTGCTTGCTAAAGTAGGTGGTTCAGTTTGGGAAGGAGGGACTAACTTATGCATTCAATGTAAATACAGTTCTCAGATTTGAACTTTAAACAATTAATTGATACTTTTTAGTAACTTCAGTTGTTTTTTCGCCAGCCTAGTAATCTACTAGTCTTTCAATTGTTTTCCTGTCCACTGTAGTTTTGAAACTTAAACATCTCTGCCATCTTGTCATATTTTCTTGAATGTTATATTCTTTAGTTAGATTAGTATGTATTTATATAAACTGTAGCATTCTGGGTTGAATTTTTCAATCTCAAGAAAATTGGTTATTCATGCATTCAGTTCTTTTATAACTAAGCTGTAATACAACAACAACATATACCCATTGAAATCCCACAAAGTGGGGTCTGGGGAGGGTAGAGTGTACCCAGACCTTACCACAACCTGTGATATGCGAAAAATATATTTTCAGTAGAACATCAGCGGAAAGTAGTTACTTGAGATTTGATAGTACAGTGAAATCTTTTACAGAATCAGATTTGAACCCTTTAAAGATGCAAAAGAAAAAGAAAATCCTTTCTTAATGAACAAATAAAAAAGAGAACCCCTCCTCTTACAAATTCATGACTGCATGATCTTATCTCTGATTTATTATTGTAACTTGTTTGTTTGATTATGGATGATCATGTGCAGACTAGATAATCGACATTCGAAACATAGCAAGTTCTTGAGCCATATGCGTGCCAAACACAAAGATTGTATACCACCAATTATTATTGCTGGTCATCAGTTTACCACGATCAGCCATCATCAAGATGCGGCTAGAGAGTATTTAGAAGCTTATAAGCTGATGCCAGATAATCAGTTGATAAATCTCTGTGTCGGTATGGGTTTCTTCTAACAATCAAATAAAAGAAGGCAGACTTGACATTGTTTTAATCTTTCATGGTATCAATTTCAAGGTTTGACTTTTGCCTTTTTTTCTTCTTCCAGGAAGTGCTATAGTAAATGTAGCTCTTGGATTCAGACTTCTGAACAAGCATCAGTGTGTACTACAGGGAATGGCTTTCCTGCATAATAATTTGAGGCTTTCAGGAAACAGTCAGGTTCTACTTTGAACTTGCCTAGCCTTCTTCTTTGAAGTCTGAAATACGACTTTTTTGTGACGACCTAAAGTTTAATATTTTTCTTTTCCATTACATCAACGTAGTTAAAAGTGTTGGGGGCATCTAAAGGAACTCCTTGAATCTCTTTTGCAGGAAGCACTGTTTAATTTTGGTCGAGCTTGTCATCATGTTGGTCTTGTTTCTGAAGCTGCCATATATTATCAAAGGGTACTTGACACTCACGAAGACGATTGTCCCATCCCAAAGCTTCCTAATGAGAACCTAGATCCCGTGGAAAATAGAAAACCAGGTTACTGTGATCTACGCAGAGAAGCAGCATACAATCTGCACTTGATTTACAAAAATAGTGGAGCACATGATCTGGCAAGACAGATACTGAAAGATTACTGTACTGTATGACAATGACAATATGTGCGCTATAAGGACAAGATAGATGTACACAGATTTTATCCCTACCTTTGTGGAGGAGAGAGATTGTTTCTGAAACAAGTGTAATACAAACTTTGTTATAATAATTCGCTCTTGTCTGATTGGATATGGATCAATAACTCAAACCAAACAAACAACTGACCAAATAGCATGAGCCAAAAAAGTGAGTATAAACGCTTGCAACGTGAGTTGAACAATAAACCAAGTATTGAAACCATGACTATCCCACATTCTCAACCAAACATCTTCATTGAGAGTAAACTGAAACGTTAATATTACAAAATTTCAGTATATACATTACATAATTTTTTATTCTTGGACCAACCAAAAAAGGATGACAAATAAAATGGAGAGATTATCTAGGACTTTCCTTATATAGAACTCACATAGTATTTATTATAATATGGTTGCTGATAGAAATGAAAGGAATTCATGTTATTATTAATTAAATATATACATGAGCCGTTAAGAGCATGAAAATAGTAACAAGAGATATATGGGAGTTTCCAATAGCAATGGGTTTTATGTTAAGGATCAATATTGAGCCTATCGAATAAAATTTTCAGTTACACACATAAATTATAACAGATTAATGTCATTGTGTCTAGAGTCGTTATAGAACTAAATAATATTGATTATAAATATTAATATTATATTATTACCGCTAAATATAATATGAAAATAATTATGTTATTGCAGCAAATTATTTTATTTATATATAGTGTATGTATAATATGGTTATAGAAATCCAAATAAATTTCTCAAATAAGTACTTGAAATATGTAATGACCAATGGATCCTTAAAATATACTAGTGGAATGTTGGTTGAGAAAAAAGAAAATAAAAGGAATTACACGAGTGTAAATAATAATTAAAAGAAACAAACAAATGACATGGTGTAATCAACATCAACTGCGGTAGTTCACAGAGTAAGTGGATGGTAACTGTTATCCATGGAGAGTGAATATGAGAATTTATAGAAATAAATCATGACGCGGTCAAAACTCATTTTTTGTCCATTAATTAGCCTTTATACACTTTTTTTTTGGGTCGAAACTCGAAACTAGTAATTTTTTCTTATTCCTACAAAAAGCTCTCACCTTTATCTTCTTCCTTTTTTTCAGTTATACTAACAAAAAAAAAAAAACAAAAACATACCACCCTGTACTCATCATAATAATATACTAATCTTCTTCACAGATCCCAATTCCAAATCCTTTAATTTATGGTATTTGATTTGATTATATTGTTCGGATTAACTACGAAGAAGAAGAAGAAGGAGTATTGAGGATGTCTGGGTTATGGAGATGGAGAAATGTAAAATATACTGCATTTAGGAATATGATTTTTCGAAACCAGCACCAACAGCAGCAGCATCGGAATTTGCAGCATCGAAATTTGCAGTATCGGAATTTGGTGAATTGGTTACATGTGAAGCGGAGAGAGACTATAATTGGGGTGCAAGAAAGGTATAAATGGGACCGTGGTGGTGGTGGTGGTTCTTCCGATGAGTATAGAACTGCTACGAGAAGGATTAGGGCGGAAGCTTATTGTCCTCGTTGTTCTAAGCATATGGATCTTCTTTTCTCTAATCGAAATCATCAACTCATTCCTCCTCCTCCTTCTAATAATGATGATGATAACAATAGTAGTAATAGTAATAATAATAGTACTGATTCGAAAGGTGAAGCAGGTTCAGGTCCTTATCAGGCTGTGAATCTTTGCCCTAATTGTAAAACGGCTTATTATTTTAGACCGTATAAGATGGCGCCACTTCAAGGTAGTTTTTTTGAGATTGGAAGGATGAAAGGGAATGGGAATGGTAAGAGAGTGAATAATGATGAAGATAATGGGAAGAGACAGAAGCCGTCTTTTTGGGAGTCGTTGAAATCGTATGGTGGTGAGCCTCCTGAAAATTGGACACCACCTGGTAATGGGCTGGCTGTGCATACACCTCCAGGTCCACCATTTGCTCCTGGACTTAATCTGATACGGGCTAATGGAACTGAAGGGAAAAATGGGGGTGGTAAAGATGAGGGTAGTGATGAGAAGAGTGGGTGGGGTGGGTCTAATTTGGGGAAGAATCTGCCAACACCAAAAGAGATCTGTAAGGGACTTGATAAGTTTGTTATAGGTCAAGAGCGTGCCAAGAAGGTTTGTTTTTCATTTTCTTATTTAATCCAATGTAGTCATTGTTTCTTCACTTAACTACACAATACTGAAAGGTTGGAACTTTATGACTATGATCAAGCAACTGAATTGGTCTATCTATTGGTGCGCAATCCCATTGAACTTTCAACTTGCAACTTTAATCAGCAGCAATTTCATATTACTAATCTCTTTGTAATTTGCTATTTTCCTTCTCAAAAGAAAAAAAAGAATGATTTTTTTGTAATTGTTGTTGCTGGGAGTTTTGAGCATGAATATATTTCTATTTTGCATTTTATGGCTAAAGGAGATGCATATCTAGAATGCTTGTTCCTGGGAATCGAAATGTAAACTGGACTTGATGCTTATGCTTCAGGTGAATGTTTTTTGTGTCGCTCTATCCTACTTTAGAGAAGGGCTATAGGGTAGAACTCTCTCTAAAGTCATTGTTTGCACAATATGTGTGACATAAAATAAATGCGTCAAACTTGTGTTTTGTCTGTATGTTGTCTTTTGTTTACGAAGTGATTCATATGGCAGGTGCTTTCGGTGGGTGTTTATAATCACTACAAAAGGATTTACCATGCTTCATTGCAGAAAGGGTAAGCAAGCCATTTGATTCATGATTTGTTGAAGGCTTATTGCTGATCAGCATTTCCTTCTAAATTATGATATTTTTTTATCCTGTTGAAAAATTTATCTTCTTTTTCCTTTCTCTTTTTACTTTATTTCTCCATATGAACCATATTTATTTACCTCTGCATTAGGTCTGGAGCAGAATCGCCGAAGGACGATAATGAAGAAAATGTGGAATTGGAAAAAAGCAATGTGCTTTTGATGGGGCCTACCGGATCAGGTAAAATCAAATTTCCGTTCTTGTACTTTCAGTCTGTTACTTATGCAAACCTTTAACCTAAGAACCTTCAGAGATTGTCAGCTGACAGAAGTCTCTATACTAAAGAAGTCCAGATTTAGGTTTTCTGATTCAGGAAACTAATTGCAAACTTAGTTGATTTTGTGAATGTGCCGTTTTTCATTCTGGTATTCATTTGTTGCTTCCTTAAACTTTTGCTTAGCCTTAGAAATGTTGAAACCTTGTGTAAGTCGATATTGCTTGTTATCAGGGATGTTCCAAATTTGAGAACCTAAATTGAGAAATTTCTAATTTATGTTTGGAAAATTGGGACTGTAATAAGGAAGGAGATGTGGGAAGTGGGAACTTGTGTTTCCCCTTTGCTTAATGAGAAATGATACCTTGTAAAACAATGGATGAGAAGACATTTTCTCATTGCAGACACTGATTCTTTCTTCATCAGAATACCTTGTCCACACTTCTTGTTTTGTCTGCCAACCGAACAAGGGAAAATTGGACTTTCTTCTCGTTTTCTTCTTTTTGTGTCGGTCCTTATACTAAAAACGAATTAAGTTTCTGTAACACAGTAATAGTTGCAATAAATATAGATTGTTTTAAGAAAGCGCTCATTTTCATTTTATGCTTTTGTTCGTAGCTCTCCAAACTAAGGTGTGTCCTTGCTATCCAATAATATTTTCTGCCTACAATTGTTTATCTGTGTGGAAGAAGTTGTGAAACTTTGAACTTTCTAACTCTGCTTTTGGAACAGGGAAAACACTACTTGCAAAAACGCTTGCACGTTTTGTGAATGTGCCTTTTGTTATTGCAGATGCAACAACCTTAACGCAGGCAAGTAAGATGCTGTTTGATTTGAACTTTGCCTGCTTTGATTGTTTCTGTTCTTATTTAATGAAAAATAAATGGGTGTAAATCTGTCCTTTTACTGGCAGGGTGCTTGCTTTAATTATTTTTTCTCCTTTTCTGGCCTTTTTGCTGTCACTGACATTGCTCCTCTCTAGCTAAGTTATGTCTGACTTACCTTGTTACTCGGTTTTCTCAATGCCTAGATGTTCTTCTCTTGAAGGTCAAAGAACATAAAATCTGAGCGGTTGTTTGGGAACTTTTAAAATCAGAGATCAGATATAATGAAACTCTAGTTTGAAGTTGATTTGGTTGAATATTTCCCAGTTCATGTTTGATCCTTGTTTGGCTAGATCTGAGTGTTGTGATTTTACCAAATCGTAGTTTAGAAAGTCATCTAATCTGAAAATTCTGTAATATCTCTATCAGCGTGTCAAATAGTATATGCCAATGCCACATAATGACTGATAGGATATCTCAGTAAACTTTAAATTACAGGAAATATATGAGAATCATTTAGAAAGAGAGAAATATGAGAGCTTTTGAAGGGGTGGAGATGAGCTTTAATCGATTCAGGAGTAGTCTCCAATCCCTTATTTTCTTTTGGTGTACTCATGTAGTTTCGGTTTGTATAGAGGATTGGGTGTCTTTTGGAGATATCCATATTTTGTAGGTTTCATCTTTTTATAGTATACCTCTTGTATACGGCCAAAATGTCCTTGTCTGCTTGTCATTATTAATGAAATCTTTTACTTGATCAGACAAAAAAAAAGGATACTATTACCCATTATAAATTTAAGCGATTATTAATTATGATGATAAATCTTTTTAACCTTAATGAAGCATTTTGTGCTATCTTACAGGCTGGATACGTTGGTGAAGATGTCGAATCCATATTGTACAAGTTGCTTTCGGTATATTTCCTACTTCAGATTCATAAGTTTACAAATAACTGGCTGAGTTAAGCATGTCCTATTCTACATATTCTTGGTTCTAGAAAAGTTGGATTTATTACCAGGATGCTTCTTTTTACATTTTACATTTAATATGCCATCCCTTTTATTGTTATTCCTATCTTTTATTGTGCCAGTAGTTTCTTTATATAGCAAAGTATTACTTTAACTTAGAATATAGTGTTGACTAATACGTGGGTGATGTTAGGAATGTGATTCCTGCTCTCTTCTAAATTTCCATATTTGCACTAATTTAAACTCATTGCATTCTCTTGTATCGGACAACTCATTGATGTTTACATTGGCTGTATTGGTGGATTGTTGATATGTACGTGGACTCTCCAAAAATGTTGCCGCACCTGTGTCGGATGCTTAAAAAATGCACTATTTCCGGAGGGTCCAACGTCGACATTTTGGAGAGTCCGAGCAACATAGATCCCAACAATGTGGAGATTCCTTGATGATATCTGATCTCGTGGGACCTCTCTATTGAGAAGGAATTGGAAGAGTTGGTTGGATTTGACCTATACCTTCGTATTTATACTAATTTACAGTCTTAGAAGGGATAAAATGAATGATGGTTTCCTTTAGCAAATTCATCTGCAAATATCACAAATTAATAATATGCTTAGGTTTCAGTATGAACTTTGCTATGGGGATATATTTGCTGTGAAATATACTTCTATGTGTGAACAGGCCTTTTTGTCTCATTTCTTTGAATCTCAGTATAAACTTGCTCTGGATCGGGGATGTTTGCTGAAGAATTTTGTTTCTTTGAGCCTCTTTTATTTATTGTTTTGAACCAGGTTATGAAATTTTGAAAAGAACTATTAGCTTTCAATTTGATACGCAGGTTGCTGAATTTAATGTGCAAGCAGCACAACAAGGGATGATCTACATTGATGAAGTTGATAAGATAACAAAAAAGGTGTTTTCTTTTGCCGCTTTTTTGTTTTTATGCCTTCTGTTAATGAAATTTGATCATTATGTAATTCTTTTTTATCTCTCATTTGAAGGATATCACAACTGACATCTATCTAATTCATATGCAGGCCGAGAGTTTAAACGTTAGCAGAGATGTTTCTGGGGAAGGAGTTCAGCAGGCACTACTGAAAATGCTAGAAGGAACTGTGAGTGCTCTTGGTCTTGGACCATTTATTAAGTTTTTTTTTTAATAATAAGAAAAGAAAGTATTTGTTGGCTCTCTTGGGCTATTCTTAGCTCCCAGATTATTTAACTATGTTCTGGCTAACAAGCCCAAAGGCTACAAGATTTCAGTTGTATATTAGGGGAAAGCCGAGTTAAATTCTACTGCAAATTTATTAGAAAGCTATTAATTAGGATATATAATCCTATCAGCAACAGCAACTACGCCTCATTCTCAAACAAGTTGGGTCGGCTATATGAATCCTCACTAACCACATTTCTCCATTTAAATTCATCTAAGAAATGTACATGGAATTCTCTACATTTTCAACTGGCAAAAAAATCTCTAATAGAGCTAAAAACTCCTAAAAAGCATAGGACCTTCAATTAACGTACTAACATGACTGAAACATATTTCTGGCTAATTGGTCTCACCAATATAGATCTTTTTCTTTTAATTGTAAAATAAAGTAGATTCTGAATTACTAGTCTAGGATAGACCGCATAAAAGAAGAACTTGAACTTTACCCAGTATCTGTATTTCATTCTCAAAAAAAAAAGAAAAGAAAAAAAACTTGAACTTCTCTTGAATTGGTCGCAAATACAATGAGAACTCCTCATATTGGAGTTTAGGCAACATTAAATAAGGAAATTTTTTATTAGACCATATTATATGAGGGAAGTTTGGACTAAGTTCTTAAATAAGGGCAAACTGCACTTCTGTTTTGGTGTAGTTTGGAACCTTGTAAATGAAGCTGATACAGTGTTAGACCTACTGGAATCCCTGCAGGCTTAGGAAGGGGAACACTTCTGTTTCTTACTTTTGCTACATTATACAGATTCAGTATAATCCTTGTGCTCTGGAATAAAACTTAACCATTCTCAAGAAAAAAATTGTTCTTAAATAAAGAAATTACTTTAATTCTGAGATTCCTAATTATGACTGAATTACAAAGAATATTCTACAGTATTAACTTAAACATGTAAAATGCATTTAACATATAACGTAATTAATTCCCTGGACTTTCAGTGTGCCCCTCAAACACGATGTAGTGAAATAACTTGAGTTGCAAATCAAAACAGTTAAGTCCCGGCAAGTATGCTGGAAAAAGTTATTGTTGAAGAAACATTCATCTTATTTATATTGTTGAATAGTCTCGCCTGAATAGTGAACAGTCACCAAAAATAAAGGCATTGCTAGAATATGCTTTCGTCCTAAAACTAGCAGGTAATTGCACCGTGAAGAAATGTGTTGCTTCTTGAAAATATCAAACTTGAAGGCTGTTCAAAGACTGTCTTTTCCATTTTGACATTTGATTCTAAAATAGTTCAGTCGAAATCTTTGATTGTTATCCTGTTAAGCTTCTCTATCCTCACGTTTTGTTTTATTTAGTTTTTACAGTGTTATAATCATGATGCTGAACATAAGTGCTTAAAAAGTTGGGCAGTTTAGATTACAACATGCTGTTTAATCACTTTAAAGTTCTGTTGAAAACAACATTGTTTAGCTAATGATGTATGCTGCTGCCTTTATTAACCAGCATTAACAGAAATATCTCTTTAATCCAGATCGTGAGTGTACCTGAAAAGGGGGCAAGGAAGCATCCTCGTGGTGAGAATATTCAGGTAAAGTGGATGAGAATGTGTTCGGTTCTTCTTTTCCCTTGTTACCATTTTCAGAGTTCTGCAACCTTTTGTTTTTGGATCAAGTTATAATTTACCTCTGTAAAAGGAAAACTCTAGTATACTTAAGGTATACAGTATACAGAAGACATAATCTTCCACAAAAATAACATGAACACTGCTAAGTGGTAACTTGTTGTATAGAGTCTGATTCTTCTCAATACTGAAGGTAGGAAGGAGAAGTATATAAGGTTTTGAATGGAAGCCCTTGTAAACAAGCAAACAACCTTCTATACTAAATGGAATCTTGTTGGTTCTTTAAAAGTTTACAAAACAACATAAATGGTTCCCAAAGCTGTACAATCATGTTTCTATCCCTTCAAAAAGCTTGTAGGTTCCTTCCCTTCAGAGTTGTGCAAGCTTAAAATACAATGTAATGTTTTAGATAATAATGCTTGTCTAGTGTATAGTGCCTGAATGTTTTCTCTCGATCTCAACACTATATACAGTCAACTCATTGTTTACAGCAAGCTGATGTTCTTTTGACCTATTGTTTCTTGAAAAATCTAAAACTGTGGATGAAATGAATTGTAGGATCTGTCATTCTTTTATTGGGGAGAAGAACACTGCAGTTAAAAACATAGATGACTTCTCACTATGCCCCTTGCATTAATGGGCTGAAATTCAGCACAAGGCTTCTTTACCTGAAAAAGTGAGGTGTATGAGTCAGAACAGGAAAATTCCTTTGTAATTAAGTTCTTTGAATTAAAATAAAAAACAGTGACGGAGGCAAATTGGGAAGCATTGAGGATACTCATAGTGAAGCATAGGGCACAAAGTTATAGAAATGTGAGCACAGTAAATATCAGAGACAAGGTGAACATTGCACATTTAAAGTAGGTAAAGTTTACCAAGAAAAATATTTGACTTTTTAATAAAAAAGGAGGTAATACGGTGTGGAATCAATAGATAAGTTAGACAAGACAATGTCCTAAAGATAATTTTCGATTCGGAGATGTTAAAAATTGGACCTCATGCTCTGACTTAAAAGTAGCAAGACTTGTTATTAATGGATTTGTCAATGGTTAGCATCCTTAAGTCCACTTTTAGATGTTAATGTGCATGTCAATCAGATCAGACAAAATAAAGTAAGGTGCTACATGTAGACACTTTCTTTTCTCTGAATTGGAACAATAAATACATCGATGATTCTTAGGCACTAACAAAACCCAACTCTTGTGCTTCAGTTATTCAATTCTTTTTTATTTCTTCTGCCTATGAATTTTCAAAAAGTATGCCCATTTTTTTAACAGATAGATACAAAAGACATTCTTTTCATCTGTGGTGGTGCATTCATTGATTTGGAGAAGACTATTTCCGAGAGGTAATTTTTATTTTCCAAACTACTTTTTCTAATTGCATCAGGAACTATGATTTTGTGAGTTATGATGGTTTACAAAGGGTCTTATTACCAGACGACAGGATTCTTCTATCGGTTTTGGAGCTCCAGTTCGTGCTAACATGAGAACTGGGGGAATAACAAATGCAACTATAACATCATCCTTGCTAGAATCTGTAAGAATGATGATCCAATTTTAATTTTTTTTTCTTTTTATATCTTAGACTTTGAGTTGTGTGTTGTAGGATTTACTAGTCAGTTCCTGTTCCTGAAAAATATTATTTTCATGTTTGCAGGCAGAAAGTAGTGATTTTATTACATACGGCCTCATACCAGAGTTTATTGGGCGTTTTCCTATATTAGTTAGTTTATCTGCGCTGACTGAGGACCAGCTTGTTCAGGTATTTTTATTCTCTGTGTTGCCTTTATTTTTTTTTTTCTATGTAATCATGGACTGCATTGTATATGGAAACAAGCTGCAACTCATTCAGAATTGGAGGTTTTCTCTCATTCTGATGGGTTGTGCAATTGGTTCTTCATAAGCTTAGTGTACCTACTGGGGCAATTGTGTTTCTGGACTAGCTCTTTTATGATTTAAGCAGAACAAATATTGATAACGTCCAGTTGGCTCTCTTCTCATTGGTAACCATGAAAGACCTGAGATTTATGAATGTTGAGATTGATTGGTTATTACTTAATGTATCTTATTAGATGCATTGATCAAATTTGTTACAAGATGTTGCAATACAAGTGTTAGTGTTAGAATTTTAGAAGTGTTCAAGTTCTTTACTTAGATGTTTTCTTACATTGAATAAATATCAAATGTGCGTACTGGTTGATACCTATAATTTATAAATAGGTTTCTCTTCCATCCATGAATTACCAAGTCATCAATGTATATTGTCTTCTCTTATTTTCTCAGTGACCAGATTTATGCTCTTAAGTTTGATTTCTTCTTAGAATTACTATTCACGTATATTTTCTGTAACCAGTTGCACCTACTCAAATGCCTTGTGAGTGCTTGGTTGGCACCATGACTATTTCTGTTAACTATTCATGGGTGATATACCTTTTTTTCCTTCATTCCAGCAGCACCACACTTTCCGGTGACCATCCCAATGGCAACACTCCTCTTACCTGTGACCATTTTGGTGGCACTAAGCCTCTTTTTGATGGCCGTAATGGTACCTGTCAAGTTTATCTAGCATTCTGAATATTGTTTCAATCACTTCCTAGTATTAGAGTTAGAAAGTCGAGTGTTCTTGTTCTGAATGTATTTTGTGTTCATCAAATTATCAAGTCTCAAGCACATGACTTCTCTTTTTAATTCTCACACAATTAGAAAATTTACATGTAGGTGTATTTTTAGTTCTAATTTATACACCTCCTTAAATGATATTAACAAGGCTGAGGTCTAATTAGTTACTGACTAGTCCCTGCCTGATTCTCTCTTTTTTTACTTCTGATCTACAACTATCTGCTTTTCCAGATTATCGAGTGGTTAATTTCGTGTTTCCTTTTTCTACAGGTCCTCACTGAACCCAAGAATGCTCTTTGCAAGCAATATAAAAAACTATTTAGCATGAACAAGGTAAGTACAAACTATGACAACTTTACAACCCCCATAAATAAAAAAGAAAGAAAAAGATTCAATCATGAATATACACATCCTCAAACCTGGAAGCGAGAGTTAATTTTTTTTTTTTTACTTAATTGATTTGGACTTTCATATGCTTGTTTAGACTAAGCTACATTTTACGGAGGGAGCCTTAAGGTTGATTGCCAAGAAAGCAATGGTCAAAAATACTGGTGCTAGGGGATTGAGAGCATTACTTGAAAGCATCTTAACTGATGCTATGTATGAGGTAAACTATGTCCAAATCTATAAGGTCATGAGCAAGTGTTTTTCATATTTGATTCAATTGATTGAATGTGCAGATTCCTGATGTCAAATCTGGAGATGATAGAGTAGATGCTATTGTGGTTGATGAAGAGTCAGTAGGTGCAGTAAATGCACGTGGATGTGGTGGGAAAGTACTTCGGGGAGATGGTGCTCTGCAACGGTATCTTGCTCAAGCAGACTTGGTAGATCAAAGAGTTCGATCTGAACTTTCACTTGTTTAGTTTACTCTCTCTATAGCCCCTCTCTTGTCAAGATAATCATGCTTAGATTGTGTTAGCCACATACATGCACACTGTTTGACATCTGGATATATCTGATTGCCAGGAAAATGATGGTGCAGCCGAAACTGAGCTGCAGGAGGGTGAGTCTGAAGTCTCGTCGAGAGCAATAAGCATGTAAGATTAGTAGAACCAGTCTTAGGATTTCATACATGGTTAAAATTCCATTTGTTGTAAAATGTAAATTCATAATACAGGGTGTTGATCCCCTTGTAAAACAACATAGCAATCTGCTTCCAGCAAAGTCATAGAAAGTAGAATACGGTATACGAGGAAAATGTAACCATTCTAGTTTATAGGCAGCAGGCAGCAAGCTGTGTACCGATTCTTTGCAATGAGAAAACTTTGATTCTTCATATTTCACTGTGATTTGGCTAAGCTTATAAACTGGTCAGAAGTGTTATCTTTCTCACAAAATTTCAATGTTGTTATAAGATGTCAAAGTATTTAAAGTATTTTATGTAGTTGAGACCTCAAGGTCTAAGGTTCACGACACTAGGTGATTCTTCCCATTTATCCCAGCTTTGGTGGATAGAATTATCTGGTATCTGTTGTTAGTGGGAGATGGTAGGTATACGGTGGAATTAATTGAAGTGTGTGAAAGTTGACCCACACACTAAGGTAAAAAAACTGTTTTTTTTCTTAAAAAGATGTGGGTAGGGAGGGGATGGTGATTTCAGATATCACACCAAGTTTCGATAAACGTAAAGGAATAATAGTATTTCTATTTAGAGTAAATTTTAGGTTTAGCAAACATAAAAATCATATTTNGCAAACATAAAATCATATTTGTATGTTATAGCTATAGTTTGCATAAGTGCGCTTCATAGCAAATTTTATGTTTGCTATGGAGCTTTTGATTTGTATAATTCGCTAGATACATCCAATTTATATACAAATTGTTCAGTTTTGTATAAATTCATCTATACAATTGAATAATTTGTATATAAAATGTTTCAGTATTTTTTATATGTGTATATGTATACAGTCATGTTCGTTTTTAATTATGATAATTGCGTTTGTATATTAGATGTTATTTGTATATGTATATGTGTTTTTTGTTAGGCTTGTCCATTGCATATGTACATATAGCTATAATTTGTATATGTATGTGTTCTTTGTATAAGTGTATATGTAAAATCTATATGCAAATAAGAAATAGTATTAACTATCATTTGTATATGTATGTGTTCTTTGTATAAGTGTATATGTAAAATCTATATGCAAATAAGAAATAGTATTGACTGTAATTTGTATAAGTATATGTTCTTTTTGTTGTGCTTTTCAGTTATATATATATAAATAAAAATTTCCATTAGTTGAATCTGTATATGTATATGAAAATTCATGAAAAAAAATTAAAAATATTATACATAATACAAAGAAAAAAAATATAAAGTTGATTTCAACATGTTTTTGGCGGTTACCTGAAATTTTAATAGCACATTCGGGAGGGTAATGGTGACAATTCAAAATTAAAAAATAATGTTGGTGAGAGGAAACTAATTTGGGTGAGAGAATTTAGGAGAAACTTGTGTAAATGAGGAGAGAAAAGAACCAAAAATTAAAAAATGAAAAAATAATGTGGAAATAATGTGGCTGAGAGGAAACAAATCTGGGTGAGAGATTTTAGGAGAAAATGGTGTATATGGGGATAGAAAATAACTGCTTTGATTTGAATATATCTTTATACAAATAAGCAACAAGAACTCAGTAACAACAACTGAAGAAGCAGACCACCATTTTCTTGTCCTTTAAGGAACATGTAATTCGATTGAGTAGAAAATGTCGCTCGAAGAAATTGCTATAGCAAATTATATGGAACAGTAGCTGCGCATTGGAAATAAAGTAAACTATAGTTATAACATTTAATATCAATTAAATGTTTGCTATTTAATACAATTTTTCCTTCTATTTATTACTCGGTCTGGCTCAATTTCTATGATATTTTTGCTTCTTGAGATTCATATTATGTGAATTTTGATTGGACAATTTAAGATATATTCCCTCTAGTTCATAGTAAGTGAATTATTGTGACTTTTTAATAGTTCAAAATAAGTCAATTATTCAAAGTTCAAAAAACGTTATTGAGATTTTTTATTCCATAATTTTTCTTTATCTAATGAGGTTCTTAACTACTTTATATTTTCTAAGAGACAAGTTTTGAAATAATAAAAAAAATAATAGTGAAAAGTAAATTTTAAATTATGCCCTTGATTATCTTTTTTAAGGGTGTGTCATATCCAACAAGTCACTTAATATGAACAGTACATGACAATTGTAGTTAAAAATAATATAATTTACATAAATCTCATAGTGTTAATAGCTAATTACATTATTTCCCTACTATTTTTCAAGTTAGAAGAATCGCTTAAGATTTATGGATTTCGAAGACATCACTGGACTTTCTGATACATCAATAGACATCCTATACATAGGGGAGGATATACCCGAGCGGGGAGAGATGTATCCGAGAGGGAAGGGATGAGTATCAGAGAGGTGAGAGATGTATCCGAGAGGGAGATAGGGATGTATCAGCGAGAGCAGAGTGATGTATTTGAGAGGGGATTTTTGATTTTTTTTTAAATGGTAGGAAATTTTAGAGATTATGATAAAATAAGATGTGTATTTAGATAATTTTTCCTAAAAAGTATTGTTTTTTTTTTTTTTTTGTAGTTTTTAAATATCTAATATGAATTCAATCAAATCTAATTTGGTTTTAAGAATAGTCATTGAAACGGGGAATTTATTTTCGTTCAAGGAAAGAGGTCTAGTACTTTTTCATGACATATTGAAGAATGTTTTAGGAGTAAGACCTGTCTTGGCTTTTTGTTAATATCAAAATAATAATCAATAATTTTCTTTATTAGTTTAGTGGCACGTCAATAATGGGATAAGACACTAGTATCCCCTAGATTATGCTCAAAATTCTAGAGACACGCTTTAACTAAACTTAAGGTCCTATTACCCCCTGAACTTATGTTTTTTTGTAATTTACAAATAAGAAAATATATCTTTTTTAAAGATTAATCATATATCTCATATTATATATATTATTATTATTATTATTATTATTATTATTATTATTATTATTATTATTATTATTATTATAAATGGGAAGCTCTTAACCTCAAAGTTGAATTACCATTTTGCCCTTATCTTACCCCTAAAATAAATTAAATATTAATATCTATTTATTTAATTAAATATTAAGTAATAGTTATATTTAAATTCATGCATCAACCAAGATCTTAATGAAATCATATATTCATGTACCTCGACTTAATATACAATCATTATATTCATGTACCTCGACTTAATGCAAGATCTTAAATGTGGGTAATTGTCACGACCCAACCCACCGGGCCGTGTGGGCACCCACTCTAACACCTAAGTAGGAGAACCCTCATATCCCAATAATTAAACAAGTGGAAATTTTAAGAAAAATGGAAATAAAATATAATAACGACCTTTAACACAATTTTAGTAAGACTTGTAAAGTAATTAACATCCCAGGGATCTAGTCTAAACAGGTACAAGAGCTACTAAGAGTACAAATTGGATATAATAAATAAAAAAATACAGCTCCCACCATGCGGAAGGAAAAGTAGAAGCTGCTGGAGAATTCTTATCTTCACCTAAGGAATCATCACCAACCTGCATCCAGACTATGTCAAACGACATAGCAAGAGTAGTATCACACGTACTGGTAGGCATCATCGGTCAACCCGACGCCCACCACATAACATAAGAAAACAACTAGTAAGATCATGCAATAAAACCCCTCGCTTCTCCACCTTTACCCTCTCTCGAAAACCAACGAATCACGCTAGTATTCTAACTACTAACCACCTTTCCGGTCAACCTACTTACTAGGTTCTTGATCATAGCTTAACCATTCTAACCCATATAAAAGTCCCCAAATACCACTACAAGCATTCCAACTAACCGCTTACGTCAAACCCTTACTTCCTCTTCATATCACCCAGTCATGGCCACATAGTACATTACGTCATGCTTTCTAACCCCTAACCACAAATCCCTATCTCCAAAGTGAAATCCATCTAAGCACTTACAACACGTACACTACCCCTCACTCCTTGCCATTACCACACACGACACCCTTACTCAGACATTAACAATTCTTAAAACGTTGACTCCCCACCTCCGTATCACCTCCCGGTTGGGTGTCCCCCTTCCAGTTCACTTTTCATCAAGATACATATCAAGTTTACTCAATAATAGAAGAACAATCAAACATAAGTCCTCATAGCCATAAAACAACTCAAGGAAATACGACATCAATTATCATTACGAACAAGGTACAATTTCACAATCCTCAAGGCATATAATTATGTCAACTCAGTGGTCCTCTCAGGAAACCCAAACCCAAATTGTTAGCATATCGGAACGTGGTACCCGATCCAAAGATTATGCCGGAACGTGGCAACCGATCCAAGTTAGTGTGTCGGAACGCAACACCCGATCCACAATCACAATCACAATGTATATCTTCTCAAATCATACAACAAGAGTGATTCACAACATATAGTTCTTCGTTCATACTTATTACATTAAGGGTGATCAACAAACATTGTTCATATACATGCACGTAATATACTGAAGCAAGAACAAATTCTCAACTCACAATCATCACCCAAACTACTCATCGACGTATAACATGTAAGAATTACTTCACCCATACTTAGCCTTAGTTCATCATTTAAGGCTTCTTCCTAGGATTTAATTGTGTTTCGTTCATTGTACGAAGACCTACGCATAAAATCTTATCGTTGATTTACATATATTATGCAGTGAGTACAGATTTATAACTACTAAATTCATAAAACCTAGCCTACTTGAACGCCAAGCAGCTGCACAGAGTTTTAGGCTTCAAATCTTGTTTCCGGAACTCATGATGGTGATCTTGATCGGAAATCTGTATTTCATCGACATCCTTACGCTAGAAATTTCTCTCTCCATCTTCCCCAAGCTTGGAGCAGCTTTTTGAGGGTTTCTAGGGTGTTTTACGACTAATCTAGGTATTTTAGGAAGAAGGAGGAAATAAGATTTCACGTTATTTACATTCTGTCTTGCTTATCCCGCTCTGGCGCCAACTTACCCCGCCCTAGCGCCGCCGCCCTAGCAACATCTGGCCTAGTAAATTCTCGAATTTTTGCTTTTCCTAATTAACGACAGTTCGGATCGTTACAGTAATGAAGAGTATAATAACCTTCAATTTTAATTTGTAAGATAAGCGGGGGTAATGAAGGGTCTATCAAAGACACTCACACAATATTATATATATTTCCTTCTTTCATCCAAATTTGTGTTCATCTTTCATTCTACATTAGGTTAGTCTACATCATTTGTAAAATTTTCATTACAAATTTGTAATTGTAAGAATTCTTACTAATTCATTTTTTTGTATTCTTTAACATTTCATGCATATTCATCTTCTTTTTGTTGAGGAATATGTAAATTATCATAGTTACAAGATGAATATTCTTCAATATGAAGTTGTAAGATAATTTTTATTTTTCATATCTCCATCTTTTTGAGTTTTTAAATATAATTTCGTAATTGATTACTATATTTTTATATTCTTCATTTCTTCTATCTTTAGGATATAAATATAATCAAGGTAATCCCAATTATATTTATAATTAATAGTTTTGAGGGTAAGCATGTTAAATCCCGCAGAATATTTTCACAACTAGACCTGTAGAAGAGTAAGTCTTTGATAAAGATTTATAGTTATGTATTTTTCGTTGTTTGATAATCATTTATCTTTTTTAAAACAACATGTTTGTACTTTTTTCTTTTTATATGTAATCTCAAATGCTTATAAAATCCATGTACTTAAACTATTACAGAGAGGTACAAAAACTAATGCACAAGTAAAAATAAAATAAAAAATAATGTAAAGTAAAAATTAGTGCAAATGTTACATTGANTTGTTAATATCAAAATAATAATCAATAATTTTCTTTATTAGTTTAGTGGCATGTCAATAATGGGATAAGACACTAGTATCCCTCTAGACTATGATCAAAATTTCAGAGACACACCTTAACTAAACTTAAGGTCCTATTACCCTGAACTTATGTTTTTTGTAATTTACAAATAAGAAAATTTATCTTTTTTAAAGATTAATCATATAGCTCATATTATATATATTATTATAAATGGGAAGCTCTTAACCTCAAAGTTGAATTACCATTTTACCCATATCTTACCCCTAAAATAAATTAAATATTAATATCTATTTATTTAATTAAATATTAAGTAATAGTTATATTTAAATTCATGCATCAACCAAGATCTTAATGAAATCATATATTCATGTACCTCGACTTAATGCAAGATCTTAAATGTGGGTAATTGTCACAATCCAACCCACCGGGCCGTGCGGGCACCCACTCTAACACCTAAGTAGGAGAACCCTCATATCCCAATAATTAAACAAGTGGAAATTTTAAGAAAAATGGAAATAAAATATAATAACGACCTTTAACACAATTTTAGTAAGACTTGTAAAGTAATTAACATCCCAGGGATCTAGTCTAAACAGGTACAAGAGCTACTAAGAGTACAAATTGGATATAATAAATAAAAAAATACAGCTCCCACCATGCGGAAGGAAAAGTAGAAGCTGCTGGAGAATTCTTATCTTCACCTAAGGAATCATCACCAACCTGCATCCAGACTATTCAAACGACATATAACAAGAGTAGTATCACACGTACTGGTAGGCATCGTCGGTCAACCCGACGCCACCACATAACATACGAAAACAACTAGTAAGATCATGCAATAAAAGCCCTCGCTTCTCCACCTTTACCCTTTCTCGAAAACCAACGAATCACACTAGTATTCTAACTACTAACCACCTTTCTGGTCAACCTACTTACTAGGTTCTTGATCATAGCTTAACCATTCTAACCCATAGAAAAGTCCCCAAATACAACTACAAGCATTCCAACTAACTGCTTACATCAAACCCTTACTTCCTCTTCATTTCACCCAGTCATGACCACATAGTACATTACATCACATTTTCTAACCCCTAACCACAAATCCCTATCTCCAAAATGAAATCCACCTAAGCACTTACAACACGTACACTACCCCTCACTCCTCGCCATTACCACACACGACACCTTTACTCGGACATTAACAATTCTTGAAACGTTGACTCTCCACCTCCGTATCACCTCCCGGTTGGGTGTGCCCCTTCCGGTTCACTTTTCATCAAGATACATATCAAGTTTACTCAATCATAGTAGAACAATCAAACACAAGTCCTCATAGCCATAAAACAACTCAAGGAAATACGACATCAATTATCATTACGAACAAGGTACAATTTCACAATCCTCAAGGCATACAATTATGTCAACTCAGTGGTCCTCTCAGGAAACCCAAACCCAAACTGTTAGCATACCGGAACGTGGTACCCGATCCAAAGATTATGCCGGAACGTGGCAACCGATCCAAGTTAGTGTGTCGGAATGCAACGCCCGATCCACAATCACAATCACAATGTATATATTCACAAATCATATAACAAGAGTGATTCACAACATATAGTTCTTCGTTCATACTTATTACATTAAGGGTGATCAACGAGCATTGTTCACATACACGCACGTAATATACTGAAGCAAGAACAAATTCTCAACTCACAATCATCAAATCACAAGCATCACCCAAACTACTCATCGACGTATAACATGTAAGAATTACTTCACCCATACTTAGCCTTAGTTCATCATTTAAGGCTTCTTCCTAGGATTTAATTGTGTTTCGTTCATTGTACGAAGACCTACGCATAAAATCTTATCGTTGATTTACATATATTATGCAGTGAGTACAGATTTATAACTACTAAATTCATAAAACCTAGCCTACTTGAACGCCAAGCAGCTGCACAGAGTTTTAGGCTTCAAATCTTGTTTCCGGAACTCATGATGGTGATCTTGATCGGAAATCTGTATTTCATCGACATCCTTACGCTAGAAATTTCTCTCTCCATCTTCCCCAAGCTTGGAGCAGCTTTTTGAGGGTTTCTAGGGTGTTTTACGACTAATCTAGGTATTTTAGGAAGAAGGAGGAAATAAGATTTCACGTTATTTACATTCTGTCTTGCTTATCCCGCTCTGGCGCCAACTTACCCCGCCCTAGCGCCGCCGCCCTAGCAACATCTGGCCTAGTAAATTCTCGAATTTTTGCTTTTCCTAATTAACGACAGTTCGGATCGTTACAGTAATGAAGAGTATAATAACCTTCAATTTTAATTTGTAAGATAAGCGGGGGTAATGAAGGGTCTATCAAAGACACTCACACAATATTATATATATTTCCTTCTTTCATCCAAATTTGTGTTCATCTTTCATTCTACATTAGGTTAGTCTACATCATTTGTAAAATTTTCATTACAAATTTGTAATTGTAAGAATTCTTACTAATTCATTTTTTTGTATTCTTTAACATTTCATGCATATTCATCTTCTTTTTGTTGAGGAATATGTAAATTATCATAGTTACAAGATGAATATTCTTCAATATGAAGTTGTAAGATAATTTTTATTTTTCATATCTCCATCTTTTTGAGTTTTTAAATATAATTTCGTAATTGATTACTATATTTTTATATTCTTCATTTCTTCTATCTTTAGGATATAAATATAATCAAGGTAATCCCAATTATATTTATAATTAATAGTTTTGAGGGTAAGCATGTTAAATCCCGCAGAATATTTTCACAACTAGACCTGTAGAAGAGTAAGTCTTTGATAAAGATTTATAGTTATGTATTTTTCGTTGTTTGATAATCATTTATCTTTTTTAAAACAACATGTTTGTACTTTTTTCTTTTTATATGTAATCTCAAATGCTTATAAAATCCATGTACTTAAACTATTACAGAGAGGTACAAAAACTAATGCACAAGTAAAAATAAAATAAAAAATAATGTAAAGTAAAAATTAGTGCAAATGTTACATTGAATTTTATTGTATTAGAATTCATATTTAATTTTTTTTATATACAGATCCTTTAATATATAGTTCAAGAAATATAATGTATCTGTTTTTAACATATATAGTCATGCTTTCTTTAATTTTCTGTTTTTTTTTTTTTTTTTTTTTTTATGATTTTAGTTTTTTAAACATATGAAACATTTTGTTTATAGCAAGTCGACTTCTAACAAAATGTAATTCAATTAATATGATAATATTATTGTCTATATATTTTAATGTGATGTCTTTTATTATGTATGTTATGTCTTTATTTACTTTTCTTTCTTTTCCGTTTGAACTTGTAATTTTTTCTATAAATTTAATGTTACACCACCTAGACATTTTGTAATATTTTTCTTTATACGTACGCATCTTTTTTATAGCCAATTTCTTTTTTGATTATTAAAACTACATTTAGTTTTTAAAATATATATATTAATTCCTCTGATATAATAAAAGATTTTTCTTCATGAAGCTTTAAAAAATAGCAAACCTCCAACATTTGACATAAGATTTTCATGCTATATTTTGTGAATAATTATATTCTTATGTCAAATTTACATACAAAATAACTTAACTTTGAACTTAGCGATCTCCACTATGATATATTTACTTATATAAATTAACTTTTCTAATGTCAATTAGGGGACAAACGTGCAACGCACGTTCCGAGGATTAGCTAATAAAAAAGCGTGTGATATGAATTAAGACGGTGAAATATTAAAAGTATTTAATATTTTAGTGGCAACTATTGACATTGCTTTGGAATTTCAAAAGGGAATGTTAGATGAGTCGTCCATGAAACTTCACTTCCAACAACTAACAACAAACCCGTTGTGTTATATCACAAGTGAATTCTGAATATGCAAATTTTATCGCTATTTTCAAAGGATAAAATATAAACAACGAGAAGCTTATGATCGTTCAACATTCCCAACGGCATTGTTTTTTTGGAGAAAGGTTGAACTTCTTAGTCGAAGAGTATGAACTCTTTTCATTCACGAGCATCCTTAGTACCATCCTCAACGGAGACCAACATCGCAAGTGATCCCCTCAAAACCATAAGCATTCTACTAACAAGTTGGCGATCAAAACCACAATCATCAGGAACATCCATAAAATTGAATTCGTCCTTAATTAGATCAAAGTAGATAATAAATTCCACCTTGCGTGTAGCCAGTGTTGTGAACCAAACTAATTACATAAGGGCCTATGGGCTGGAAGTGATGAATGAGGCTGGTCCATTTAAGATTATTTGGGATCCAGGCCCAACTATCAATTGGTTAAATAGGTCTTTGAGTTAACACAAAAGGGGGATGCAAATTGTTGAGAAAATATCCAAGTCCTCTCATCCCCTTTCTATGAGTTCTTCTTCTCATCCCTTTCTTGTACTTGTGTTCTTCCATTTCCATTTAGTTCTTAAATTCCTTTGTAATTTCAATTACGATTTAGTGAAATAGACTTGTTGGCTGTTTGAATTTGAATTGAGTGGTCTTTGTTATTGGTTTTGTTACAGCCAGCCAATACACAAAACCATTCACAGAAACCTGAGGTCTCCAAGAACCAGTTAGGCTAAGAAGAGTGAACGGTACAGTTTTCCATGAACCTAAACTCAGAATGAGAATATCACATTCTCATAAATAAAATAATATCTCTTAAGAAAAAAATAGACATTCTAATTTGTACAATTACTACTTTACTATTTATGGGTCCAGGCGTCTAGCCAATAATCTGGAGACTGGAGTTTGACAATTTTCTAGTCATAGTTAAAATTTTAGAATGTCAACATAGCACTAATGGCAAAGCTAAAAAGACTGTTGAGGTTAGAAAAAGTTCTGAACCTAAGAAAAGTGCTAAAGTTAGTAAACCAAAGGATGATGAGAAACATAAGGAAGAAGAGAAACAGGGTTGCTGTAAAAGAGGATATAGATAAGGGTGATCGATCAACAGGGGATTTGGCTGCATCATTATATTTGAAAGTATGGCTGGCATGTCTACAATGTATCCGAGTGGTACAAGTTTTTTTGATTGCTAATGACAAGGCTAAAGTATTGGAGGATGAGGAAGCGCTTAGATTTGATTGTGGATCAATTAGCTAGTCTTGTTAGTGTCTGCGAGGAACTAATATAGAATCATTATTCGAGGCTAATTAACATAAATTTAGTCTTATTTATAAAATTGTGTAATAACTTAGAGAGTGTTTTCCCTTGCTTGTTACCATTGATCATAT
>NC_064289.1:11104986-11135891 GCF_019186545.1 Solanum stenotomum | reverse complement strand
CCTTTACTTTTCAAGTTCAGTCGGCCTATGATGCCTACTGGGTACTTGTTGTTTTGGTACTCATACTACGCTCTGCATCTATTTCGTGATGCAGGTCCGGGCACTAGTAGCCAGCGTTGATCGAGCTTGGAGCAGATTGATCCGGAGACGGGAGTGAGCACACGACGTTTTGTACTATTTCAGTCTCCATCTGTATATATAGACTTGTCTTTTAGCTTTCGAGACAGTCCAGCCTCTGTTGTCCACTTTTGGGACTTGTACTCATTTTGTTAGTAGCTCTGTACTAGTGACTTCCAGGTTCTGGGAGGGATCTTTATTTGTATATATGTTTTTGGTTTGCTTCCGCCTGTTTATATTATTATTTGCCTACTCTTGTTTAGTTTCTACCCTCAGACCCATTACTTGTTGTTCCGGGTTACGGGTTGGCTTACCTACTGGTGGGTTATAGTAGGTGCCATCATGACTTGAGAAATCGGATCGTGACAGATCCGCCATGGAATTAACCTACAAAAATCAGTTCACAAGTTCAAATTTAGGATAAAATGTGGCTGGGTGGAACAACAGTGTTGCTATATTCCAGCCAGCAATCTATCTAGGTATCTATGCTAACCCTACTGGAAAAAATATATATATACTAACATTAGCTTGAGACTTAAAATTATGAATATACCCTTATTCCATTTTGGTAATAATGAATTTAAAGCCCTATAATATAGGCGCAACAACCGTCTTGTCCGAAGATGAATTTGGTGGGACGACAAATGACATGAATCTTCCGTTAGGATTTTTTTTATTGTTGCAAGAAATTTCGTTGTTGAAGAAGAGGGTGAATAGTCAAACCAGATCTTGGGGACAAACAAACTCAATAACATTGTCTCCTATCTCATTGAACAACAAGTGAAACATGACGAATCCTTCTATTTGGGAACAAGCTGTTCATCATATATTACTGTTTTTTTGTTTTTTTTAATCACTTGTAGATATCATAGTCAAGAATACAGAACTTAGAGGTGGACATGGCAACCTCACCTCTGATCACAAAACATAGAGCTAAGAATGGAGTAAACTCCTCTAATATTTTATCTAGGACTAGAAGATCTTGCACTAGGAAGACTACACCAAAAGAGACCTTTAGTGGCAATTGATTTTTCTTTTAGCGGCAATATTTAATGTCAAAAATACATTTACTGGCATTTGATTAAATGCCATTGGATCCAATGTCGCTAAAGCCTTTAGTGGCATTTATGTTGAGTGCCGGTAAAGAGCCTTATTATTGCTGCTAAAAGTACTTAGTTTTAGCGACATTTATTTAGCGGCCTTTACTATTGCCATTAAAGCCACCTTAGAAACAAGCACATTTGTGGCTTTTGCTATTGTTGGCAAAGATAATAATTGTCACTCAATTATTGTAACGCCTTAAAACTGATAATAAATTCACCTTAATTGACATATTAACCCTCTTTTATAACATCAAAAATAAAATTTACAAGAGAAATAAGTTCGAAGGTAATAAAGAAGAATTACCAAACTCAAAACAATGCCATTCACTTAAAATAAGAACAAGCAATCTTTACATTCACTTTCTTACCTCGTAGCAGTAAAAGAAAAATTATTCAACAATGGAGAAAATAAGGCAATTAAGCCACTGCTTTTTTTCCTAATGCAAAATGTGCAACTTTCTGGATCATTGAACAAGCTCAACATTTGAATGAGTAAACCACTGTACACATATAGCGGCAGATGGTTAGATGACAAAAAATTGATATGAGAATTACATATCTTACTCACTAAGACTAGGTGACTAAAATTTGAAGAAATAGTGAAGAAAATGGCAACCCACCACTAGATTATGAAGCAGCTCCAAGGAGAAAAAAGATCAATAGTGGATAAATCAATTCTGCAAGATAATGATGAGCTTGCTAATAACATGACTTAGCAGTAAAATGCTTGAATGAGGATCCGAATGAACGCCCAGATATGAAGGAAGTCTATCGCAACTTGTCCAATTTGGTTGGAACAACAACGTCTAATAAATCAATTATGCAAGAACAATAAGGAAGACCTTACCATCTTGTCCAAATATAGTAACTCAAACATGTAAAGCTCCATGTATAAGCAGAAAATCAACATTTTGTATTTTGTATTAGCAGAATATCGGCATGAGTATGCTATAAATGTCTGCAATTTCATCTTTCCAATTATTCTACTACAATTGGACTAGTCACCTAGTGTTACCTAGAAGGACTACAATGTAACATACCAAAGGCAATAGCTTCAAAATTCGGTATAACGAGGATATAGATTTGGAGAAAGACATACCTGACATAATCCCAATGTTCTTCCTCCCAGAAACATGGCCTATAACAGATGCAAAAAGGAGGGATGTTTTCAGTATATCTATGATAGTGTTAAAGAAGGGAGGTTTCCACAGCTCACTACAATATTATGAAAAGCAACTTTAAGATAACACATTAAAACAATCACGAAAATAAATAGCTTAAGCTTGAGACGAAATAACAGAAACTTGGCTGGAAAAACCAGTAGCTTCTCTGATTATGTTTCGGTGTTGCTGGGTACCCTTCTCAAGAATCTCAACGATAAGAACCAATAGCTTCTCTGATTATGTTTCGGTGTTGCTGGAGAGAGGATATTCACTTCAGCGTAGCAAGTACAATAATACATGAAAGTTGTAACGATATATTATTGAACCTCAGAATCATTGGTCTAAGTTGTCTACACTAAAATTTAGAAACATATAGATTATGGAATGTGCAACGTGAATTTTGGGGACATACCTTTCTGTTTAGTTCGTTCAATTACAACTTTCTTGCTAATTATTGTTTTAGTACTCTAATTAAACCCCTTTCGGGAAGTAGGTGTACTAGCTTATTCACTAATTAGAGTGCTGCACTACTAGCATACATGACCAAATAACAAAGTATATATAAAATGTTTAACCTCCCTGAAATTCTAAATGAACAGCAGAAACTCTTGACCTCAGAACTCAAGATGCAGATGTAATGATCGATAATTCAACCAAATATATATATATGTTTTTGATCCTAACAAAGAATCTGATTTGTATGCATTACCCTTTTACCTCATCTCAGAAAAGAAACAAGAAAAAGAAGAGGGCACTTTCAATACTCTTCAGTTCCAAGCATATGTTAGCTTAACGATACCAAGGTAGGCTTCTGAAGTCCAACATATAGTATACTGATTTGTATGCATTAATTACCCATTATCTTTGTTCCAAACTATTCTGTGCTGTATAGAAGCCTACAGATATATGTTTGGACTTTAAGAGCTATATTGCTTGCTGTTCATCAAAGTATTATTCTAGCATTTGGATTACATGACATGTTAAAAGGCTTTGTCGGTTTATTTGGTTTTCCTAAGCCCTACATAGACAAATGGACTTGCACTAACTAGCTAGCTGCCTGTTCCTATTAGTATTGACAGGGATTTGCACCACCAGATACTTCACCTTCCTATCCCAGGTATCAAGCTCGAATGTCTTAAATGGCATTACTTGGTCGGTGTGAGTCTAATATTGTAACACTAAGGTCTCCAATTCGACTGTAACCATGGGGATGCAAATCAAACGATATACATTTTCTCAATCAATAACAATTGTAAAGTAACAGAACTCCCAATGCAAATCAATTAATGTGAAAACAATCACTACTTCGGTCAGCTCTGTATAAGTAACAGAACTCACAATTGTAACATCAGATATACATTTTCTCAATCAATAACAATCTTCTCTCTTTTCTGGAAATTATACAACTCAATTAGGGCTCTAGAGTGAACTGTATAGACTTTTTGCCAAATAAGAGAATCCAACATGAGTAAAATATCGATGTTGTTACTAAAAAAAAAATTAAATAAGGAAATGTTTCTTTTATTAGGTTGATTAAACAAGAATGTATCGTATGAATTGAAATAATAATAAGTATTAAGAATTCTTAATATTTTAGTGGTAACTATTGACATTGCTTTGGCATTTCAAAGGGGAATATTATTAGATGCATCAATTAAACTTTATTTCCAACAACAACATACACGATGTATTATCACAACATTGAATATATGTGAATTTTATCAAACCTAACCAAACTAAACCAAATATCAATTTCCAAAGTTTAAAACCAAACCTAACCAAACCAAACAAAATATCGGTTTGGTTCGAATTGCGATTTGATTTGGTTTTTAACCATAACCATGAACAACCTACTTCCAATGAATTTAGAACCCTATAATGCACGCAACAACCGTCTTGTCCGAAGAGACATTTATTATCTTTAAAATGTGTTATGGAACTTTTCCGACAATCTTCCATTAGCCAAATAGCTGGTATGACATGTCTTCATCAACCTTTCTAAGTTTTACTTCCTAAATTTCTGCTTTAAGTGGCTAGCATTGTAAGTCTAAATCGATTAAAACTATTTTTAGGTGTGTTCCCGTTGAAGAAAAAAAGGCGGACTTTGGGTTCATATGAATTTGGTGGGACGACAACTGAATCTTCCATTAGGATTTTTTTCATTATTGAAAGAAATTTCGTTGTTGAAGAAGAGGGTTAACAATCAAACCAGATCTTGAGGACAAACTCAATAAAATTGTCGTATATCCTTATCCTTATCATAACGACCACAAGAAAAAAAAAAGTAGTTTACTGTCGTACTGTCAAAGAGTTGTCGAGCTTTACTCGCGATTCAACTGGAACTAATAAGGACCTGAACTGAATGGAATGTCAAATCTCTCACGCGGCTATCTAAAGAATGAAGAATCACTACTGAACAAAAGCGAGTGAAGTGAGTAAGCACGGAACAAGCTAAATAGAAAATTATAGCAACAAATTACTAAGGAAATAATTGTGTTAATGTTTCAAACATAAATATACTTTCAAACTCTATATATTCTAAGAGGCAAGTTTTGAAATAATTTAAAAGATAATAGTGAAAAGCAGTCTTTATATTATGTCCTTAAAGATTATTTTCTTTCTTAAGATGCGTCATACCCAACAATTCACTTAATATGAATTATGAATATATAAGAAGGATTGTAATTAAAAGTATTTTTTTTTTTATAATTCTTAGATATCTGATATTAATTTAATCAAACCCAATTTAGTTTTGAGAGTAGTCATCGAAACGGGAAATTTGTTTTCATTCAAGGGAAGAGGACAAGTTTTTCAAGACATATTGANTGAATTTGGTGGGACGACAAATGAATATTTTTTCGTTATTGCTTGCTGGAATATACATATAGAAGAGAAAGGAATTTTCTGAACATAAGAGACCTAAAGAGAAGAGGAACTAACGTACTAGGACTATCAAACATACTAATGTACTAGAACCCTACATCCTTACCCTTATCAGAAGGACCATGAGAAAAAACAAAAGGTAGTTTACTGTCGTAGAGCTGTCGAGCTTTATTCGCAATTCAACTGGAACTAATAAGGACCTGAACTGAATGGAATGTCAAATCTCTCACACGGCTATCTAAAGAATGAAGAATCACTACTGAACAAAAGCAAGTGAAGTGAGTAAGCACGGAACAAGCTAAATAGAAAATTGTAGCAACAAATTACTAAGGAAATAATTGTGTTAAAGTTTCAAACATAAATATACTTTCAAACTCTATATATTCTAAGAGGCAAGTTTTGAAATAATTTAAAAGATAATAGTGGAAAGTAGTCTTTATATTATGTCCTTAAAGATTATTTTCTTTCTTAAGATGCGTCATACCCAACAATTCACTTAATATGAATTATGAATATATAAGAAGGATTGTAATTAAAAATATTTTTTTTTTTATAATTCTTAGATATCTGATATTAATTTAATCAAACCCAATTTAGTTTTGAGAGTAGTCATCGAAACGGGAAATTTGTTTTCATTCAAGGGAAGAGGACAAGTTTTTCAAGACATATTGAAGAATGTTTTTGGAGTAAGACCTAGGAAAGACCTGTCTTGGCCTGGCTTTTTGTTAATATCAAAATAATAATCAATAATTTTCTTTATCAATTTATTGGTACATCAATAAAAACAAAAACTTCTCACTCAGTCTCAGATTATGTAATTAAATTTGATTGGATACGAAATGTAAAAAATATGATTTTTTTTGCAATATTTCAAAACTATTCTTAAAAATAGTATAATATCTTTATAGACTTTTTGTCAAATAAGAGAATCCAACATACTTAAAATACTATAAAATATTGATGGCGTCATTAAAATTTTGTAGAATACAGAAATATGTCTTTTTTTAGATTGATTAAAAAAGAATTTATGTATAAATTGAGACAATAATGAGAGTACTAAAGATCCTTAATATTTTTTAATCGGATTGCGGTTTGGTTTGGTTTTTAACCATAACCATAAACAGCCTACTTCCAATGGTTACGTACAGTAGAGATTCTCAAGTTCTAAAACTTAGTTAAACCACCATTTAACCACAAACGTGACACTAATTAGTCCCAAAATCAAAAGCTTGGATCGGAAATTAAAACCAATAGAAGTAAAGGATCAAATATGTATTTAAATGTCAAATGCAGTACAAATTCAACATCGAGTTGCTTAACAACATTCCAGATATTCTAAAATAAGTTTACATCATTCATTCATAACAGGCTTGTTTTCACTTGCTTTTGGCCTCTGTTCCTTGGGCTTCTGCTCTTCTGTTTTCCTGTAGAATTAAACAAAAAGGTTAAGAGTGAAGTGAGGCTGTTGACACGACAATGAAGGAACAAGTGGACACAAAAACTACATTAGATAAAGATATATACACGAATGTTCTCAATAATACACTTAAGAGTACTTAAAACCCATATAACTCCATGTCTCCAAACAATTTTTGGCAAGATACTACAAGACAACATGAGACGCTACGTGATCAGAAACAGGAAAATATCTCATCATTACGACTGAGATTGCTTCGGTTTCTATATAACTACTGAACAAAGCATAGAAAAAGCCAAAAATCAAAGGAAACATTTCTGAAACTGAATCAAAATTTCAATTGAATAATTTATATCTCACAATAGAGTAGAGCTAATCGAGAAATTTATATATAAAATCTATTCAAAGCCTCCACCTAAAAGGAAATGAACAAAAGGAGATAATGAAAAAGGAAATCTAACAGACGGAATCTTCTTCCGCAAGCAGGAAAAATCCATTAAACTTTACGTGTTAGGTTAGGCTATGAATTTGAGAATGTAACCCTAATAAGTATGACCTAATGAGCATAAAACATTGAGCGACGATGTATTTACGGTTAGCGAGAGAATTTATAGTCTTAGTTAGGCTATGAATTTGAGAAAGTAACCCTAATACACATAAATCATAAATTTATAATACCTCCATGAACAATAAATCATAAAACATTCAGATGCGAGAGAATTTATATATACCTCTTGTCAGATGCGCCTCCCTTCTGGCTGAGGAAGGATCGGAAAAGCGGCGAATTCACGTCGTAAATCATCGTCCTTGGTCGCCAACAAGTAGTAGAATCCACAAAGCAAAACCCTAATTTACGCTTCCTTTCACTTTCAGCTTCTGTTCGCTACTATTTATTATCGCTCCCGTAATTTGTAATGGGCCTCCAGTTGAGACCTTATGGGCTAAGTTGATTCCGAATGGATTTGTCTGTTACACTTAAATAGCAAACAACTTTTTCACGGAATAAACTTATATCGTAATATTTCAAAAGTTATGTCCCTAACTATTCGTTACACTTAAATAACAAACTTTTTTATGGGGATACACTTAAATAACAAATAACTTTTTTATGGGGATAAGCTTATATCGTAATATTTTAAAAGTTATATCCCTAACATCGAACATGATATCTTATAAGTTATGCTCGTATGCCGAAGGGCATAATGTATTTCCAAAAAAAACATAGAGGTAATAGTATTTATTTGTTGATTTTTTCAACAACCTTTGCTGTTTTTGACATATAATTACTGTATTTGGGGAGATAAATTGATAAGCACTGTAATTAAGTAATCAATATTCATATATGTATATATAGAAGAGTGAAGTGGTAGGACGACCAACGGTAAAAATGTAATTTTATTTTAACAAAAATCTATTAACAAAGATAGCAATAAAAACAAATAATTCTAGAAACATCTTTCTGTAGATGATTCAAGGGTAAAAATGTAATTTCATGCTAATAAAAATCTACCAAGAATAATAACAAGAAAATTAAATAGTTCTAGAAACATCTTTAGTTATTGTTAGTACTATTAATTCATTTTGTTATCAGTTCACTTTCTTTTCTTTTATGAGTTATTGTGATATCTATTCATTACTCTATTTTACTATTACTTTAACTAATTCCTAATATTTTCATATTCATTATGCTTACTAAAAATATCAAGTTTAACGTAAAAATTCATTACTCTCTAATTAATATACCTGGAAAAAAATAAGTGTGATAAAATTAATAATATGTATTGATTGGAATTAAAGAATCAATAAAATTAATTTCAATATTTTAAAAGATGTTAAAAAGTAACTTTACAATAAAATGAATAGGATGGTATATTTGCATTTAAAGTAAACTATAAATGTTTAAGTAGACTATAAATGCTTACTAGATTATAAAAGAGTAGTTCTTCATTAAAATATATAATAAAGTTTGTACTTTTACTTGATTTCAAATATATTAATCTAAACATGTGAACTGATGTAAGTTTGATTTAAATTTGAAGTTGTCGGATCAAAACTTGGTATTTTTCTATTATATAGAAATGTGAAGTTGAGGACAATCAAGGATAATATGACCATTTCATATATATTTTATTTTAAAGCTTTATAAGTTATATTTTTAAACTAGTTAAAATATTTTTATCAAGTGAGTACATTTCCTCCACAAGTTACATGACTTTTCTAGAAACTATAAATTATAAGATTTTTCTAGAACCAAGTCTATGACACAAATAAATAGAGATTAATTCTTCATTTCATTCACTCCTCAATTCTCTCCCTATCATGTCTTATACATAAATTTCTCGCCCTTTATTTCTAATTTGTGTCCTAAATATTATACACACTGGCATAGATCTCTTATTAGGAATTAGACCAATAATGTAGTTTTTTTACAACATTAAGAACTTCATTTTTGATCATTTCTCTATATAATGACCCTACTTTTGTAAAATAATTATAAGACAAGTAAAATTCAATATTTCTTAATTGACATCACTTCTGGGACTTGTTCATATAGCCAATTTTCAACAAAATTCAACCGTTCCACACTTTTCAAACATCCTAATGAGTAGTTAACATGTTAAATTCAATATCAATCATAATTGCATTTCTCAAAATACCTAATCCAAAAGGAATGCAACCGTTGACCAAGCTCTTCAAGAACAAAATTTTCAATAATTTCGGAGCATGTTATGTCTTTTCCTTTGGTTCTCTTCAGACTTTCAATTTCATGGTGTTGCTTTTTTTTTTTTTTGGATTGTAAAGATAATTTTTGAAGTATCTAATATACTTGATTTCTCTCTTTATGTATAATCCAAAAACTTTACGTAACATATATGTCATTATATAATTTATTGAAAAACATATATTTATTTATTTATTACTATTAGTTTATCATTAGTTAAAATCATTTTAAGCAAGTTAATTCCAAATGGATTTGTCTGTTAAACTTAAATAACAAACAACTTTTTTACGGGATAAACTTATATCGTAATATTTCAAAAGTTATGTCCCTAACTATTCGTTACACTTAAATAACAAACTTTTTTACGGGTATACACTTAAATAACAAATAACTTTTTTATGGAGATAAACTTATATCGTAAATAACAAAAATCTTAAATAACATGTGCTGATCATCATTTCCCAACAATTCTATTCAGAACTAACATTTGGTGAATCCAATAAATAGAAAACCTGATTTAAACTTTCAACATCATAATATATCTACTGCAATCAATAAATGAACACAACAATATATCTAAAACAATTCTCCAAATATAGAAGATTCATAAGGTATTCTGGCATTTCCACTGAAATGCACACAGTAAAACCAATCAAAGTTTCAGGAAGTTGATCAAAGTAATTAAGGAAAACAATTGAAAACTAACAACAAACCAGTACTTAATAGCGCGATTACTCTATCAAAAGTAGTAATCACAAACTTGTTTATTTCAGTATCTCCGGCCAGATCCATCTTCAAGTTCCAAGCTCTCAAAATAGCACCCATACACTCCCACAAACCATGCTATATCTTGTTCCTTCGGCACATGAAAATATTCTATCTTTTCGGTAACCAGATCATAAGAGTAGACTTGTCTGAGACTATAAGGAAGAGTTTTCAAAACAACGAAGAGAAGCTTATGATCGTTCAACATTCCCAACAGCATTGTTTTTTTGGAGAAAGGTTCTAAAATGAACTTTTTAGTCCAACAGTATGAACTCTTTTCATTCACGAGCATCCATATCTCAGTGTTCTTAGTACAATCCTCAACAGAGACCATCATCGCAAGTGATCCTCTCAAAACCATAAGCTTTCTGTGAACAAGTTGGCGATCAAAACCACGATCATCAGGAATATCTATAAGTTTGAATTCATCCTTAATCAGATCAAAGCAGATAACATATTCCACCTCGCGTCCAGCCAGCCAATACATAAAACCATTCACAGAAATCTGAGGTTCCGAAGAACCAGTTAGGATAGGAAGAGTGAACGATACGGTGTTCCATGAACCTGAACTCAGGGTATAAACCCAAGCAACTTTCGTTGATTCATCATCCATCAACATCTGAAAAGGGACTTTCAAAATTTTATATTCATTGCTTTGTTGATGAAACCCGAGTTTTAGATCAGTAAATTTGGAGCACTCAGAGGGTATACTAATGCATTTGTATCTATGATTAGCGGGATTCCAGAGGATAACTTTTGGTGAGCTATAGATATTCTTCATAAAACAAAGGAAGCCATTGCAGCAACACTCAAATTTCACCCCATTAAAAGGTAAATTCAATTGCTGCTTTATAGGGGAATTATACTGTTTAGTGTTGCGCAAAACAGGATGAAGATGCAGCAAAAATATATCAGGCCTAAAGCAGCTAACATTCTTTTTCTGGTAAGAGTAAATGACAGAAGGATTTCGATAGATTTGATGATTTCGGTGCATTTTGATAAAATTAGGGCTCCTAATGTAATTATACCATGATTTTGCGACACACTTAAACCGGAGCAGTGATTTGACTGGAAGCCCTGCGAGTATCAGCTCCATTGCATCTTTCGGCAAATTGCAATTTATAATTGAGTAATCTTCTTCTTCATTGTAGTTTTGATCAGCCATGGAATTAACCTACAAAAATCAGTTCACAAGTTCAAATTTAGGATAAAAAGTGGCTGGGTGCAACAACATTGTTGCTATATTCCAGCCAGCAATCTATCTAGGTATCTATGCTAACCCTACTGGAAAAAATATATATACACTAACATTAGCTTGAGACTTAAAATTCCGAATATACCCTTATTCCATTTTAGTAACAATGAATTTAAAGCCCTATAATATAGGCACAGCAACCGTCTTGTCTGAAGATGAATTTGGTGGGACGACAAATGAATCTTCCGTTAGGAATTTTTTTATTATTGAAAGAAATTTTGTTGTTGAAGAAGAGGGTGAACAATCAAACCAGATCTCGGGGACAAATAAACTCAATAAAATTGTCTCGTATCTCATTGAACAACAAGTGAAACATGAGTTGCATGACGAATATAAACTCAATAAAATTGTCTCCTATCTCATTTAACAACAAGTGAAACATGCGTTACATAACGAATGCTTTTATTTGGGAACAAGTTGTTCATCATTATTGTAATTTCCTATGAAGGGCTAAAAAAAACCAAAAAGACTTGAAAAGGTTTCGTACATGCCAAGATTGAAAAATAGTATGGAGTCGTCGATGAAAGTATTGCAAGATAAATCAAAATTAAAAGTAGTTTATTGTCGTAGAGTTCGGGTTGTAGTGTCGAGCTTTACTCGCAATCAGGGGCGGAGCTACACCTAGCTAAGGGTGGTTAGATGAACAACCTTCGTTGAAATTTTTTTGCGAAGATATATGTTAAATATCGATATTTTTGAATTATACTAACTATTGAACACCCCTGACATAGTAAAGAAAGATAGCACCTAGTGGATAAGGCTGTTCAGATTCGCCTTGGAGGCCTGGGTTTGAGCCCAAACTTGGGAGTTTATTTAATTTTTTTAGTTCCATTTTTTAAGTTAAAAAAGAGAACAGAACAACAAGATTTATATTTTTACTTGTCCTAAAATATGAACACCCTCGACAAAAATTATGGCTTTGCCACTACTCGCAATTCGACTAGAACTAGGGACCTGAACTGAATGGAATGTCAAAGCTCTCATGCGGCTATCTAAAGAATGAAGAATCACTATTGAACATTGCTCTTTATCGAGAAATCGAAGAAGCTATACATGGGTTTTCTCGGGCCTATTCATATGCTACCTAATTCTATGATACCGTGGGACTTCGGGGCTCTCCGGTTCAGCTAGGTCCATAGTTCCGAAATTTATACGCGAATCAAGATCGATAAAAGGAAGTTTTACAATCACTGACCCAAACCATTGTCGAATCCTACTCACCGGAATATGGAGGTACTTATGGCAGAACGGGCCAATCTGGTCGAGAGACAATAAAGTGAGTATGTTCGGAACAAACTAAAAGAAGTTGTAGCAACAAGCTACTAAGAAAATGATTGAGTTAAAGTTTCAAATATAAATATAGTTTCAAACTCTTCTAAGAGGCAAGTTTTGAAATAATTATAAAAGGTAATAGTGGAAAGTAGTCTTTAAATTATGTCCTTCAAGTTTTTTTTCTCTTAAGGGTGTGTCATACAAAACAATTCACTTGATATGAACTACGAATATATAAGAAGAATTGTAGTTAAAAGTACTTTTTAAATAATTCTTGGATATCTAATATTAATTCAATCAAACCCAATTTAGTTGGAGAGTAGTCATTGAAACGGGAAATTTATTTTCATTCAAGGAAATAGGTCAAGTTTTTAAGACATATTGAAGAATGTTTTTGGAGTTAGACCTATGAAAAACCTGTCTTGGCTTTTTGTTAATATCAAAATAATTATCAATAATTTTCTTTCTCAGTTTATTGGTATGTCAATAAAAATAAAAATCATTCACTCTCTGTCATAATTTATTTGATTAACTTTGACTGAATACAAAATGTAAAAAATATGAAAATATTTTGCAGTGTTTCAAAACTATTCATAAAAGGAGTATACCTTTATAGACTTTTTGCCAAATAAGAGAATCCAACATGCGTAAAATATTGATGATATCTATTGACATTGCTTTGGCATTTCAAAAAGGAATATTAGATGCATCAATGAAACTTTATTTCCAACAACAACAACATACCCATTGTATTATCACAAGATTAAATGTATGTAAATTTTATACTATTTTTTTTCAAAAGATAAAGAAGTTTTCTCAATAAACGCAAGACAAAAAAAGGGTATATTTTACAAAATAAATTTAAAAGGAAAAATTATATAAAATAAAAAAATGTGACAAGAATATCAAAGAAAAAAAATTGATAGTGAAAATATAGTAAGAATAACGAACAGAAAACAACAAAAACTTGAGCTATTAGCAAAAACTTATTGTCAATTTCCTACTGTCAATCAATTTTGTCTAGCTAACATAAAGTTTGCTTTGTCAAATTTCGATCTAATATTTGAAATCTCTCTTATCAATGAGGAAAGGTCCCTTCGCACTTAGAAAGTTGTTCTAAAATGCTCTAAAATAAAATCATGACCCCGCCTCCCAGAGAAAGAAATCGCCTCTAACTTTCTGCTAATCCTCTATTCTAATTTCAACCGTTATTCTCTCTTGTCTAAGGACATGTCTTCGGTGAGCTGAAGGTGTTATCTTATCTAATCACCTTTTCCCAATTTTTCCTCTGTCTATCTATATCTCTCCTTAGGCTGTTATTCAACGTCTCACACCTCCTCAGTAGATCATGTCCATTCCTGCTCTTCACATGTCTGAATCATTTCAATATCACTAATTCCCGCATTTTGTGCCACGAAGGCCGCACTCACCTTGTCTCATATTTTTTTGTTCCTAATATTTTCTCTCCTAATATGTCCACACATCTACTTACGCATTCACACTTCCTCTATTTTTTTATCTATTGAACTTGTAAGTTCTTGACTGACCACCATTCAACCCCATACGATATAATCAATCGAACCACCGCCGTATAAAGTTTACTTGACACATTATCTACACAAAAAAATGGCACAGAATAGCACACCATTTCCAAGAAACAAAAATCTTAAATAGCATGTGCTGATCATCATTGCCCAGCGATTTTATTCAGAATTAACAATTCAAACTTTCAACATATCATAATATATCTACTGCAATCAATAAATGAACACAGAAATATTTCAAAAACAATTCTCCAAATGTAGCAGATTTAAAAGGTGTTCTGGCATTTCCACTGAAATGCACAATAAAACAAATCAAAGATTAAGGAAGTTGATCAAAGTAATTAAGGAATAAACTCAATAACACGATTACTCTATCAAAAGTAGTAATCACAAACTTGTTTAATTCAGTATCTCAAGCCTGATCCATCTTCAAGTTCCAAGCTCTCAAAATAGCACCCATGCACTCCCACAAACGATGCTAAATCTTGTTCCTTTAGTACATGAAAATATTCCATCATTTTGGTAACCAGATCATAAGAGTAGACTTGTCTGAGACCACAAAGATGAGTTTTTAAAACAACGACGAGAAGCTTATGATCGTTCAACATTCCCAACAACATTGTTTTTCCGGAGAAAGGTTTTAAATTGAACTTCTTAGTCCAAGAGTATGGACTATTTTCATTCACGAGCATCCATATCTCAGTATCCTTAGTACGATCCTCAACAGAGACCATCATCGCAAGTGATCCTCTCAAAACCAAAAGCTTTCTGTGAACAAGTTGGCGATCATCAGGAATATCTATATATAAGTTTGAATTCATCCTTAATCAGATCAAAGCAGATAACATATTCCACCTCGCTTCCAGCCAGCCAATACATAAAACCATTCACAGAAATCTGAGGTTCCGAAGAACCAGTTAGGGTAGGAAGAGTGAAAGATACGGTTTTCCATGAACCTGAACTCAGGGTATAAACCCAAGCAACTTTCGTTGATTCATCATCCCTCGACATCTGAAAAGGGACTTTCAAAATTTTATATTCATTGCTTTGTTGATGAAACCCGAGTTTTAGATGAGTAAATTTGGAGCACTCAGAGGGTATATTGATGCATTTGTATCTACGATTAGCGGGATTCCAGAGGATAACTACTGGTGAGGTATAGATATCCTTGGTAAAACAAATGAAGCCATTGTAGCAAAACTCGAATCTCACCCCATGAGTAGCAAAGGGTGAATACAATTGCTGCTTTATAGGGGAATTATAGTGTTCAATGTTGCGATGAAGATGGAGTGAAAAAAATTCAGGCCGGAAGCAGCTAATATCATTTTTGTGGTAAGAGATAATGACAAAAGGAATACGAAAGATTTGATGATTGGTGTGCATTTTGATAAAATTAGGGCTCTTGATGAAAGTATACCATGATTTGACCACACACTTAAACCAGAGCAGCGATGATCCAATTAACAGTAATCGAAAGGATAATATCAACTAGGAGGCTGAACCTTGAAGAAGAAGATAACTATATCAGGGCAATTCCGAGATAGAAGCTAAGAAGAACAGAGTAAAAGAGAGAAGAGAAGAATTATCATATATCATTCAATGCCTTAACAATTGTATTACATCTCTATTTATAGAATTGAAATGGAAGCTAAAGCTACAGCTAATGAAATAACTGCTCTAACAAACTCTAACAAATAGTGAACAGTGATAAGTGTTTTTGTGACTAATGAATATTAGTAACTACTTTTTAATATTCCTAATCATCTAAGCATTGTATCAATACCCCCAATGGAAACCACTCTTGTCCTCAAGGGTGAAATGCAGGGAACATGTGTTGCAGCTCATATAGGAACTCCCAAGTAGCCTGAGAAGCATCCAAGCCAGACCATTGAACCAAGACTTGACACACAGCCTTATTACCCTTTTTGACCATCCTTCTCTCCAATATCGACTCAAGAATGGGACAATAAGGACTTGAAAGATGTAAAATAGGGGGATGATTAATGATCGTAGGCACCTCATAACACCTTTTAAGCTGGGAAACATGAAACACAGGATGAATAAGGACATCAACAAGTAAAAGCAACTTGTAAGCTACTGCACCAACTCTAGAAAGGACCAAGTAAGGACCAAAATACTTTGCAGCAAGCTTGTTGAAAGGCCTAGAAGCCACTAAAATCTGTTTGTAAGGTTGTAACTTCAAGTAAACCCAATCTCCCTTCATAAATTGCCTATCAGACCTGTGTTTGTTAGCTTTATCTCTCATGCTTTATTGTGCTCTAGCTAAATGGAACTTGACCAGTGATATCACAACCTCTCTAGCCTCCAGGGATCTATCAACCATGTCATCAAAAGACTCACCAGCTAAGTAAGGCAAGTGTATTGGTTGTTTTTGACCATACAGAACTTCAAAAGATGTTCATTTCAAAGTAGAGTGGTATGTAGTGTTGTACCACCATTCAACAAGTGGTAGTTGAGTAGCCCAAGTATGAGGACTATCAGAGCAAAAACATCTCAAAATATGTCTCCAAGGTTCTGTTAAGAACCTCTGTTTGACCATCAGTTTGGGGATGGTATGTTGTCGATTTATGTAGTAAGATAATGTAAATAACTCTTGCCAAAAAGAACTCAAGAAAATGGGATCCCTGTCACTTACTATAGAAGCTGGCATACCATGCAATTTGAAAACATTGTCGAAAAAACAGTGAGATACAAATTCAGCAGTGTAAGGGTGTGCAATAGCAATGAAGTGACCAGACTTACTAAATCTATCCACCACTACTAAAATGACTTCCTTCCCTTTTGATTTAGGAAGACCTTCAATGAAATCTAAACTGATATCAATCCATACGCCATCAGGAATAGGTAATAGTTGAAGTAGTCTACGGTAAGCTGCTGCATCATATTTATACCTTTGACAAATATCACATTTCTGAATAAAAGTTCAAATGTCAGCTAACAATGACTTCCAGTAGAAAGGGATTGTAGCCTCTTAATAGTTGCATCCATGCCTGCATGACCACCTTGTGGTGTTGAATGCCACAATTGAGTAATGGATTGTCTTAACTACAAATCAGACCCTACTACTAGCCTGCCCTTCCACCTTAGCTGAGAACCAATCCAGGTATAGAATTTATAAGGCCTTGCTTGTAACTTAAGAATAACAACTTGCAACTCAGCATCAGCTATCCATGTTAGGCTAATTCTCTCCAAAAGTGTATCATTAGAAGTTAAGAGTGAAATAGCCCACAACTCAGCACTTTGATTTCTTGACAAGGCATCAACAGCCTTATTGTCAGTCCCTTTCTTGAACTCAATAGTAAAATCAAAGGCCATCAATTTGGAAATACCAGCAACCTGAAAATCAGTTGTCACGCCCCGAGTCTACACCTTGGGCGAGACCGGCACTCGAAGACCATTGCTGGCCCCCAAGCGAACCCTTGGCCTGGCTTCCTTAACTTAACGAAAACTTAACTCAATGCAATAACTCTATGTAATGAAAGGTCATAAATAACCTAACTGATAAAATCTGGCCAAAAAAGCAACTCGAGTCTCAAAGTAGAATATTATATATATACATAGATGAGAGACTCAATACTAACTGACTGACTGACTGTCTATGAAGCCTCTATAACACTGAGATGGATGTTGGGACAGACCCCGCAACATCCTAATAAAGCAAAACTTCGAAAAACAAAATAACCGAGTCCTCCGGAATGCAAAGAGGCTCACCACTGACTCTGGAGTGCTCAACTGGATCAACGACGTGCTGAATGCTGATCCTGGGTACCTGCGTCTGCATCATAATAAGATGCAGGCCAACTGGCATCAGTACATTGAATGTACGAGTATGAGAGCTGGAAACCTAAACAACAACTTAAGCTTGAAAGGAGTACAAAGGAACTCTTACCTTAACTCTGTTCAACTCATGAATAACCGAACTCAATATAAAGCAATAAGACACATGCAATATATAAAGCTTGTAAAACAGTGTAAACAACTTAGTTTGTTAAGGATAAAACGATAACAAACTCAACTTTACTTATATAAAAGTAATATAACTTTTGTGGGAGATTCTTTAACCGACAACCACCACTATGAGCCCTAGTGATGATACAACGTTTTACCTCACGTTGCCCAAGGACCATCCTATACCTTGCCATGATATAGGACCTTACTTTACTTAGTGGATCCACTAGCTTAACTTACGTGATCATCTATAAAGTATGACCCGTTAAATCCCATGTTTGGCTACATGGTTCTTATGGAGAGTTGAGTTAATACGAACTCGTGTCCCCAATTCGGTGCTCAATACTACTCCCAAAAATATACTTTGGCTCATATGTTTAAAAAACAAACTTCTTTCTTTGGTTTGAGATAATTACTCAAAGCTTAGCCCAAAGGCTCTTTTGGAATCAATGTTCCCTTTTCTTTGCTCAAGTGTGAAAACATGCATAAACTTCTTTGGGAATACTTAGTTCCCTAATAACTTTTGAGAAAATGAACTCAACTTTATACTTTTGGCTTAACTTGAAACTCTATACTCTTTACTTAACTTGAAACTCAATAATCTTTATTTAACTTGAAACTTGAGCTTTAAAATGAAGTTAAAATGTTCAACAAAGGCTCTTGAAAAACTTTAAAGACTTGTTTTGACTTGCTTCTTAATTTCTAAACTTGACTCTTAACTTCACTTGACTTTGATCCTAACTTGCCTTGAATTGGATTATGGATTCAAGGGTAATGATCTCATGTTTATGGATGAGTTTGGGATGTTTAGATGTACCTTAGAGTATTGGAAACAATTATAAAACATAGGTACATTACCAAGGAACATGTATGAAAAAGTGGGGAATGAAAGGGAAGGATTGGCGTCCTTGGCGCTATGAGAGGCGCGGGGCGCCAGCCCTCAAACTTCAGAGGGGCCTGCTGGGAGTTCTGCCAGGCACGCTGCCCCAAGGGGAAGTTCAACGTCCCTTTTTGGGGCGCGCTGGCTGGCGCGACACCCCAGCCCTTTTCCCCCAAAAATCCCACTTTTTCCCCTTCATTTCTCCAACTCTAAACCCTCTCAACCTCAAAGGTTCCAGCAACAAACACTTAGAATCATAAAGACACTTAGTATACAATAGATTCAACTAAAAATCACAACCGGAAACATGTACTAAACCAACAAGAAACTTCAACAACACAACCACAAGAATTCAACAACCACAACCAATCTTTTCTCGGAATTAAAAACGAGTTTGGCGTGTGGGGAAAGAACCAACCCAACACTATGATCTCACATACCTTAATAGGGATCACCCCCGATGAAAACCACGACGATCTTGACGAAATCCTTGCTTCTTCTTCTCTTTCTTTTCTTCTTTCTCTCCAAAACCCTAACTCTCACTTTTAAAAAGGGAAAATTGATTTAAAATCAGTCTAAAACCTTAATATAACCAAAAGAAATGGTTAGGGAAAAGACCAATTTACCCTTACAAATTCGGACTAAACTGCCTTGTGCGGCTGTGCCAACAGCCCAACTTCCAAAGGGCATAACTCACTCATACGAACTCGGAATCGAGCAAACTCGGCGGAGTTGGAAAGATCATTCCAAAAGATTTCCAGACATAACTGGAAATTTGCCTAACTCATTCTGAGCTAGGAGTTATGACTGTTTGAAGTTGACAAAAAAAACTCAATTTTTTCCCCATACTTAAGTAAATTTCCAGATTCTGACTTCTTCAAAAAAAATGACTAATTCCAATTATAAACTTCTTCATAGTTATTTAAAATTGCACAACGTTACATCAGTATGAATACTTTGTTTAAGGAGGTGTGTTAGTGCCTTCTGATCAGTTCTCACCATGAAATGTCTTCCTAATAGGTAATGAGACCACTTAGTAACTGCAAATATGATGGTTAATAGCTATCTATCATACACACACATAGCCTGATGTCTAGCCGCCAATGACTTACTGATATAGGCAATTGTATGCCCTTACTGCATCAAGATAGCACCAATTCCTAAACCACTTGCATCAGTCCAATTATGAATGGTTTATCATAGTCTGGTAATGCTAAGACAGGTGCAATCACTAGTGCATCTTTGGGAACATGAAAAGTTGTAGTAGCGCCCTCATTCCACACAAACTTATCCTTCTTTAATAATTCAATGAGAGGTATAGCAATGGATCCAAAATTCAGAATGAACGTCCTATAATATCCTGTTAAACCAAGAAACCCTCTCAGTTGTTTGATATTTGTAGGGACAGACCAAGCCTGTACTGCAGAAATTTTCTTAGGATCAGTAGCTACCCCTTTAGCACTGATAAAATGGCCTAGGTACTCTACCTCAGGTACCCCAAAAGCACACTTAGAACCTTTGGCAAACAATTGATGTTGCTTCATTAAATCAAACATTTCTTGTAAATGGTTCACATAAGCTGACATATCCTTGTTGTACACTAATATATCATAAAAAACCCAGTACTAAACTCATAAGGAGTGGTTTAAATATTGCATTCATAAGACTCTGAAATGAAGAAGGTGCATTTGTAAGACCAAATGGCATAACCAGAAATTCTTAATGTCCTTCATGAGTTTTAAAAGTTGTCTTATAGGTACTTGTTTCCTTCATCCTTAATTGGTGGTAACCAACTCTAAGATCAATCTTAGAGAACATTTCAGCTCCTTCTAGTTCATCTAACAAATCCTTAATGATAGGAATAGGAAATTTGTCCTTGACTGTCAGTTTATTGAGATCTCTATAGTCTACACAAAGCCTCCAACTCCAATCTTTCTTCCCAACAAGGACTACATGTGATGCATAAGGACTAGAACTAGGTTGTATCACACCTTGATCTAGCATTTCTTGTACTAGCTTCTCAATAATATCTTTCTTCATTCCAGGATATCTATAAGGCCTTTTGTTACCAGGAGTAGCTGAGTCAATGAGTGGTATTTTGTGATCAAAGATGCCTCTATGAGGGGGCAATGTAGTAGGCATATCAAAGAGGCATTTGTACTGTTCCATTAAAACAGTTAAGGCAGGATGAATATCAGTACCTTGAGTTACTTGTATACTGTTGCATTGCCCAACATAGGTTGTATCTGTCACCAAGGTAAGCATGAAAACCTGAACTGATTCAACACTCTTTTTGTTCAAGGATTGGGCCTTGATGGTCTTGATCTAGCTACTAGCTCCCCTTAAAACATGTTTTCTTCCCAAGTGCACAAACTCAATAGTTCTATTTCTAAAGTCAAACAAAATCCTATCCAAAGTGTTTAACCACTGCACACCCAACACTATGTCAACATTCCCTAATGGTAGTAGTAGAAAATCAGAAGAAAAAGTTGTACCCTGTAGTAACCACTTCAGATTCTTACATACTGCAGCAGTTTGAACCTTCCTACCATCAGCTACACTTACTGATTGTTCATGTATAGGTAAAGCTTTACAACCTATCTTCCTTGCCATTGACTCATCAATGAAATTATGAGTACTACTTGTATCAATAAGCACATGTAAGGGTTGTTTTTCATGGTATCCAGTTACTCTAATTGTTTGATAACATGTACTTCTAGTAAATGCTTGTAAGGAAATTGTCATGAACTCATCCACTTCTAACACTTCTTCCTCCATGATTACCTCCTCGTCTTCCAAAACTTCAACCAAATACAACTATTTCTCGGATTTACAAACATCCCCATGCACAAAGGCGTATCCAAGGAGGGGTCACTGGGTTCACGTGAACCCATGCTCCCCTCCCAAGATCATATATAGTAGTGTTATATTTTTGAAAAATATTGAAATATAGATGTGTGAACTCATATTCGGAGTATCATATAATGTGATGATGACTGGGTGCACCTCTCTACGTGAGGTTAGAAATTTGAATTTTATATTCATCTTATTTTATTTTTCTTTGTAAAATTAGATAACACCTCTCTAAATGTTTATTGGTAACACTTTTGATATTTTAATTAGTTTTGGACCTATAATATTAATTTTAACGGTTTTCAGTAATAAGAACCTAAATGTCCAACCGATCAAATTTATATTTTAGATAAACCTTTTTGTAATAATGCACCAATCATCCCGAAATCCTGGATACGCCTCTGCCCATGCATATACTTCTCATCACACAAGAAACACAATCTTTTTGTCCTTTTCTCATCCATCTCAACAACAATCAATAACTTTCTACTAGTATTACCATTATTGAATATGTTAGCATTTGGTTCATAAGGTTTCTTGACAGTTGTGCTAGAAAAAGTAGGTTTTTGTACACCCTGAAACCTAGATGGATTATGGAGAAGATCAGTCTGATTCCTGCTGGTTCTACTTATTCCCCAAGACTTAGCTTGAGCATCAAAAACCTCTTCCTGCAACTTAGCTAACTTGTAGGTTTGCATTAAGGTTTTCGGTGCTTGCATTCTAACAACTTTGTTGAGCTCAGGTTTTAACCCTCTGAGAAAACAATTGATGGCATTTTTGTTTGACAAATTATCCCCATTCAATAACCTATCAAACTCAGCCTGATATGTTCTAACATCCTCAGTTTGTTGTAGATTTTTAATAGCTTCCATTAACAGCCAACACATACTCAGACCAAGAAGGATCTATAACTGAGTTCCTAGACTTCAAGTATGATCTATGCCAAGCAATAGCTTCACCATCTAAATGGATAGATGCTACTCTCACCCTCTGATCATATTGAACTTCATTCATGGCAAAAAATTGATCCATCTTATATAACCATGCCCTTAAATCCGACCCCAAAAATAAAGGAAAATCAAGTTTAGAACATCGGGTAAGAAATTTACCATTAGAATTTTGGAAATTCCCAGCTAAATTGCAAAACCCCTATTCTCTATCTCCACCCACAGATGATTTTTCTAATCCATTTCCTTGTCCTTCTATTTTGCATTTCCTAGGGCTTGCTTGATCTCCATTAATTCCTTATCTGTCTGGACATTTCTATCATTCATATTCACCATGCCTTCTTCTGCAATTGGTCTTGTATCTGAGACAATTTTCCCTCCATTTCCTCCGAAGATCTGTCTTGATTTTTGTCCTAAGCAACCATGATTTCTTAGCCGAGGACCAGCAACTCTGATACCAATTGATCCAATTAACAGTAATCCAAAGGATAATATCAACTAGGAGGCTGAACCTCGAAGAAGAAGATAACTACATCAGGGCAATTCCGAGATAGAAGCTAAGAAGAACAGAGTAAAAGAGAGAAGAGACGAATTATCATATATCATTCAATGTCTTAACAACTGTATTACATCTCTATTTATAGAATTGAAATGGAAGCTAAAGCTATAGCTAATGAAATAACTGCTTTAACAAACTCTAACAAACAATGAACAATGATAATTGTTTTTATGACTAATGAATAGTAGTAACTACTTTTTAATATTCCTAATCAGCTAAGCATTGTATCACGCGATTTGACCGTAAGCCCTGCAAGAATCAGTTCCATTGCATCTTTGGGCAAATTGCAACTTAAAACTAAGTAATCTTCTTCATTATAGTTTTGATCCGCCATGGAATTAAACTTCAAGAATCAGTTTACGCACACTGCGGCAGTGTTGCTATAATCCAGCCAACAATCTATGCTAACCCTACTCGAAAAAAACATATATATTGACCCTATCTTGAGACTCAAAATTATGAATATATACTTAGTCCATTTTGGTAACAATGAATTTAAAACCTTATAATACGCGCAACAACCGTCTTGTACGAATAATTGGCATGTTTTCATCAACCTTGCTAAGTTTTACTAGTTGTCGCTTTCAATTTGATTATACTTCTTTCTAATTTCCTGCTTTAAGTCCTACCAATAATGGTAAGTCCGAGTCGAGTAAACCATTATTGGTAGGACTTTGGGTTCATATATGAATTATAATTGGTAGGGCGAAAAATGAATCTTCCATTACGATTTTTCCATTATTGAAAGAAATTTCATTGTTAAAGAAGAGGGTCAACAATCAAACTAGATTTGATGAAAAACAAACTCAATAAAATTGTCTTGAGTTATTTGGGAACAAGTTGTTCATCATATTTTATTGTAATTTCCCACGAAGGGCTAAAACAAAAACCAAAAAGGCTTGAGAAGGCTTCGTACATGCCGAGATTGGAAAATAGTATGGAGTTGTTAATGAAAGGATGACAAGAAAAACCAATGGAGTTGTCGATGAAAGGACGACAAGAAAAAACACAAAGTAGTTTATTGTCGTAGAGCTTTGCTAGTAGTGTCGAGCTTTACTCGTGATTCAACTGGAACTAAGGACCTGAACTAAATGGAATGACAAAGCTCTCACGTGGCTACCTAAAGAATGAAGAATCGCTAATGATAGTGACGGAACCAGGATTTTTAACAAGAGAGTTCAAAATTTGTAGAAATAGACAGACAAAGTAGCCGAAGGGGGTTTGACATCTACTATATATGCATAAACAATTATTTTAACCATGTCATAAATAAGATAATTTTCCGCCTAAGGGGGTTTGGATGAACCCCCTTAGTATAAGGTGGCTCTGCCCCTACCTACTGAGCGAGAGCGAGTGCGAGTTGACTGAGTAAGCATGAAACAAGCTAAATAGAAATGGTAGCAATGCCTTCAATAAGGACCAAATACGATAAGACAATTTTTTTTGTTAGCTAGTCGTATAGGTAGTCTAGTTTTGCCAAGGTTGGAATGTCTATTTTTCTAGCTTCACCTCCCATCTTTTTTGAAGGATAATGTAGTTCTTATCCTTGTGTTGTAATCGGAGGCTAAGGCTAAGTCCCCTTGTAACTGTCTTCCTGATTTATAACACCCTAGACGACCTGGGAAAATTAAAAAATAATATAAAATATTGGTGCTAAAAAAAATTGCAGCAACAAGCTACTAAGAAAATAATTGTGTTAAAAGTTTCAAACATAAATATACTTTCAAAATCTATATTTTCTAAGAGGCAAGTTTTTGAAATAATAAAAGGTAATAGTGGAAAGTAGTCTTTAAACTATGTCCTTAAAGTTTTTTTTCCTTTTTTTAAGGATGTGTCATACCCAACAATTCACTTAATATGAACTGTGAATGTAATTCAAAGTACTTTTTATAATTTTTAAATATCTAATATTAATTCAATTATGTTGTAAAACAAGAGAAAAATGCAAGAATACTTAAACAAGAAAGTAAGACAAAGTGTGATGGAAAGTATAAAGTTGAGAGCCTTATTTTAATCTCTTCAATTGTATTTCACAAGGGTGAAAGACTATCCTTTTATAGGATATTCAAATCATCCTTTTACAATATTTGACAAATACGTTAGTATAGTGTTTAATTAATATAATAAATAGATACATTACGTTAGGAATAGATCAAGAGAAACATCCACGATTAAATGGATTTGTAACACTTCCTCTTGGATGTTTATAGATAATGTGCCTCGTTAAAACCTTACTAGAAAAAACCCAGTGGGAAAAAGCCTAGTGAAGGAAAAAGAGTAGACGCATCTTGTAATACGTCTTGAGTGTTGCCTCATTAAAAACCTTACCAGGAAAACCCAATGGGACAAAACCTTGGTTAAGGAAAAAAGAGTACAACGCATATTTTACTCCCCCTGATGAAAACTTTATTTGATATCTCGGAGACGACGCATTCCAATCTTATATCTTAACTTCTCAAATGTTGACGTTGGCAATGCCTTAGTGAATAAATCTGCAAGATTATCACTTGAACGAATCTGTTGAACATTTATCTCACCATTTTGTTGAAGATCATATGTGAAAAAGAACTTAGGTGAAATATGTTTTGTTCGGTCTCCTTTGATATATCCTCCCTTTAATTGAGCTATGCAAGCATCATTATCTTCATACAATATTGTTGGAATCTTTGTTTGCACAGAAAGACTGCATAATTGCAAAATGTGTTGAGTCATTGATCTCAACCATACACACTCTCGACTGACTTCATGAATGACTATTATTTGTGCATGATTTGAAGAAGTAGCAACTATTGTTTGCTTCATCGAATGCTATGATATAGTTGTACCTCCATATGTAAATAAATAGCCTATCTGAGATCGGGTATTATGTGTGTCAGACAAATATCCTGCATCTGCATACCCAATCAATTCTGACTTCGATGCATTAGAATACAACAATCTCATATCAATTGTTCCTTGAAGATATATGAATATATGCTTAACACCTTTCCAATGTCTTCTTGTTGGACATGAGCGGAATCTCACTAATAAACTTACTGCAAAGTAAATATCTGGTCGGGTATTGTTGGCAAGGTACATTAGTTACCCAATAGCACTGAGATATGGAGTTTCATCACCAAGAAGCCCTTCATCCTTTTATTGAGGTCGGAATGGATCTTTATTTATATTAAGAGATCTCACAACCATCGGGGTACTCAATGGGTTTAATTTATCCATGTAAAATCGCTTCAGATCTTTTCAGTATATGTTGATTGATGGATAAATATTCCATTTTTCAAATGTTCAATTTGAAGGCCAAGGCACAATTTTATCTTACCAAGATCTTTCTTCTCAAATTCTTTCTTCAAACACTCAACATCTTTTGAAAGCTCTTAGGAGTTCCAATGATGTTCAAGTCATCAACATAAACAGATATTATTACAAATACAGATTTTGACCTTCGTATAAAAATCAAGGACAAATAGGGTCATTTATATATCCTTCTTTTAGCAAATATTCGCTAAGATGATTATACCACATTCGCCCTGATTGTTTCAATGTATATAAGGATTTCTGAAGCTTTATTGAACAACCTTCTTTTGAATTTTTATATGCTTCAGGCACTTTGAGTGCTTCAGGGATTTTCATAAAAATATTGTGGTCTAGTGAGCCATACAAATAGGCTGTGACAACATCCATTAGATGCATTGCAAGCTTTTCATGAACTGTCAGATTTATTAGATACCTGAAGATAATGGCATCTATCACAGGAGAATATGTCTCATCATAATCAATGACATGCCTTTGTGAAAATCCTTGTGCCACAAGCCGTTCTTTATATCTTACGACTTTACCATTTTCATTGCATTTTCACACAAAAATCCATTTGTGCCCCCATTGGCTTGATACATTCGGGTTTCGTACTATTGGTCCAAAAACTTCACTTTTTTCAAGTGAAGCCAATTATGTTTGAATTGCTTCCTTATATTTTGGCCAATCATTTCTCTGTCTACATTCATTGACAGATCTTGGTTCCAATTCCTCATCTTGTTGCATTGTTTCATCTATAACATTATAGGCAAAAACATTATCCACTACAATATTATTTCGATTTCACTTTTTTCTCTTCGAGACATAATTTATAGAGATTACCTCATTCTCATTATTTTTAGGTACATGGACCTCATCTGTGGTGTCATCATTTATTATGTCTCGGAGCTCTTCATGAGCAATTGCCTCCATATTATGATCATTTATTCCTTTCCTTTTTCGAGGATTTTTATCCTTTGAACCAATTGTTCTACCATGTTTTAAGTGTGGTCCAGACTCATTTGCCTTAACATTTTGTCCTATTGGGACATCAACTCGAACTTGAGCATTAGCAGCTGGGATATATGATTTAGTAACTCGTGAAAGGTTAGTAAATGCATCTGGTAGTTGATTTGCAATATTCTGCAAATAAATCATAATTTGAACTTCTTGCTCACATTGAATTGTTCGAGGGTCTAAATGAGATAGTTAAAGAGAATTCCAATATATCTCATTTCGCAACTGTTTTTGTTCTCCCCCTAATGTTGGGTATACTGATTCATCAAAATGACAATCACCAAACCTTGCCGTAAATAAATCTCCAGTTCTATGTTCCAAATATTTTATAATAGAACGAGATTCATACCCAACATATATTCCCAACTTTCTTTGGGGACCCATCTTTGTGCTTTGTGCTTTGTGCTTTGTAGTGGAGCAATTGGAACATATACCGCACAATCAAAGATTCTAAGATGGGAAATGTTTGGCTCCTGACCAAAAACCAATTGTAATGGAGAGATGTCATGATAACTAGTTGGCCTTATGCGCACAAGTATCGTTGCATGCAAAATAACATGCCCCCAACCGAAACATGCAACTTTGTCCTCATCAACAATGGTCTAGCTATCAATTGAAGACGTTTAATCAATGACTTTGCTAAACCATTTTGAGTATGAACATCTGCAACAGGATGTTCAACTGTTGTTCCAGTGGACAAACAATAATCATTAAATGCCTGAGATGTAAACTCACCAACATTATCAAGACAAATTGTTTTTATTGCATAATCTGGAAGTTGTTCTTTTAACCTTATTATTTGAGCCAACAATCTCGCAAAAGCCATATTGTGAGTTGATAATAAGCACACATGAGACCATCTTGTAGATGCATCTATTAAGACTATATAATATTTAAATGGTCCACATGCAGAGTGAATAGGCCCACATATATCACCCTGTATCCGTTCCAGAAATGCGGGAGATTTCGCTCCAACCTTAGTCGTTGATGGTTTGGTAACCAACTTTCCTTGTGAACAAGCAGTACAAGAGAATTTATTTGATTGAAGAACATTTTGGTTCTTCAAAGTATGCCCATGTGAATTCTCAATTATTTTATGCATCATATTATAACCGGGATGGCCCAACCGGTCATGCCAAATGATAAAATCATTAGAACCAGTAAACATTTTGTTTACTACGACATGTGATTCAACCGTACCAATATTTGTATTATACAACCTAGAAGAAAGTGCAGGCAATTTTTCATGCACAGTTATCTTCTCCACACTTATCGTAGTAATATAAAGGTATTCTACCTTTCCTTCATTTTCAGTCTCAACATGATAGCCATTTTGGCGAATAACCTTAAAACTTTTAACAAGTTTCTTTGAGACTTACTACAATACAATACATTATTAATTTCCAATAATGTTCCTCCAGGTAATAATAAGGCCGCTCTTCCTGAGCCCTTAATCAACTTTGTAATATCCGTATGCCTTTTTCATAATCGAATAAGATAAATATTTCTTTCCTCTTAGTATTGTATGAGTTGTGGCACTGTCCAGAAGGCACATATTTCCATTACTTATCTTGGATCCAATTGAAGACTGGAAATTTTATTTATCTTCATAAAAATAAAAATACATAATAAGAAGTACGAAACTTAACAAAAGAAAATTTAAGTACATGAACTTTAAGTAAGACTTTAAAAACACAAAACAACATTATTCATTTCCCAGTTCAATTATAAATCTTCAATTGCGATCCTCAAAGAAGTCTTCTGCTCCCAGATGAGTGATATCATCGAGCCCATCGAAAGCATCATCTTTCAATGCTAAATTTGCCTCAATATTCTCATCATATTTTTGAGAAGACCCTGCCTGAGCATCATCTTTGAGAGTCAAATGTGACTCTACTCGGGCATTAGAAGAGGAGGCACCGCCTTTATTTCCTTTTCTTTTGAAGGAATTTTGATACAACTTGACAAAATGCTCAGGTGCCCGACATTCATTTTTTCAGTGACCTTTAAGGCCACAACGATGACAATGATCACCCTTTCCTTTAGAAGGATTATTTAGAGAACCCATATTGTTCTCTTTTTTGTTATGACCACCACCTCGACGATTATTATATGGTCTTTTTCCCTTGCCACACCCACGCACATTATCATGATCCTGATTATTTTGTCTTATTTCAGACTGGCCGTGTGCTTCTACCCCGTGTGCCTCTGGTAATGGAGCACTTCCAGCAGGACATGCTTCATGATTTTTCATCAAAAGGTCATTATGTTGCTCAGCCACCAGAAGGCATGAGATTAATTCAGAGTATTTTTTAAAACCCTTTTCACGGTATTGCTGCTGTAATATCATATTGGAGGCATGAAAAGTAGTTAGTGTCTTTTCCAACATGTCATTATCTTTTATAGTTTCCCCACATAATTTTAATTGGGAAGTGATTCTAAATACATCAGAGTTATACTCAATTACGATTTTATAATCTTGAAACCGTAAGTGCATCCATTCATAACGAGCCCTTGGCAATATTGTTGCCTTGAGGTGGTCATACCTCCCTTTCAAATCTATCCACAATTCAAGTGGATCTTTCACTGTTAAGTATTCAATCTTCAGTCTTTCATCAAGATGATGACGAAGGAAAATCATAGCTTTCGCTTTATCCTGACTTGATGCCTTATTTTCTTTGATTATACTATCACCAAGACCCTTAGCGGTAAGGTGAATTTCAACATCAAGTACCCATGACAAATTATTTTTTTCAGAAATGTCAAGTGCCACAAATTCAAGCTTTGACAAATTCAACATGATGAAAACTATCATAAAATAATTGAGTTAATATTATGATGTTGGTTTTTTTTTATTATAAATGACAAATTAATACTTTAAATAATAAAGTATAGGATGAGTATAAAATATATTATATGCATGAACATTAATGTTAGAAAAAAAATAAACTCATGAAGCATTGAAACGGTAAGAGTTAAATATATTTTCTACTTGTTTTAAGTATTTATTACTAGTTTCAATTAACGTCAAAGTTTAGTAATAATTTCAAGTTGTATTTAATACAATACTATATTCTTTATGACACACAAAATGTATGACAAGAAAATACTTACGAGTATTCTAACTATCATGTTATCATATTGCTTAGTA
>NC_064289.1:11097830-11104486 GCF_019186545.1 Solanum stenotomum | reverse complement strand
TTTGTTAGTAGCTCTGTACCAGTGACTTCCAGGTTCTGGGAGGGATCTTTATTTGTATATATGTTTTTGGTTTGCTTCCGCCTGTTTATATTGTTATTTGCCCTCTCTTGTTTAGTTTCTACCCTCAGACCCATTACTTGTTGTTCTGGGTTACGGGGTGGCTTACCTACTGGTGGGTTATAGTAGGTGCCATCATGACTTGAGAAATCGGGTCGTGACACATAAACAATTATTTTAACCATGTCATAAATAATATAATTTTCCGCCTAAGGGGGTTTGGATGAATCCCCTTAGTATAAGATGGCTTCGCCCCTGCCTAGCGAGTGCGAGTTAAGTGAGTAAGCATGAAACAAGCTAAATAGAAATTGCAGCAATGCCTTCAATAAGGACCAAATACAATAAGGCAATTTTTTTTGTTAGCTAGTCGTATAGGTAGTCTAGTTTTGCCAGGGTTGGAATGTCTATTTTTCTAGCTTCACCTCCCCTCTTTTTTGAAGGATAACATAGTTCTTATCCCCGTGTTGTAATCAGAGGCTAAGGCTAAGTCCCCTTGTTACTTTCTTCCTGATTTATAACACCCTAGATGACCTGGGAAAATTATAAAATACTGGTGCTAAAAAAAAAAAATTGCAGCAACAAGCTACTAAGAAAATGATTGTGTTAAAAGTTTCAAACATAAATATACTTTCAAAATCTATATTTTCTACGAGGCAGGTTTTTGAAATAATTTTAAAAGGTAATAGTGGAAAGTAGTCTTTAAACAATATCCTTAAAGTTTTTTTTCCTTTTTTAAGGATGTGTCATACCCAACAATTCACTTAATATGAACTGTGAATGTAATTCAAAGTAATTTTTATAATTTTTAAATATCTAATATTAATTCAATTACGTTGTAAAACAAGAGGAAAATGCAAGACTACTTAAACAAGAAAGTAAGACAAAGTGTGACGGAAAGTATAAAGTTGAGAGCCTTATTTTAATCTCTTCAATTGTGTTTCACAATGATGAAAGACTATCCTTTTATAGGATATTCAAATCATCCTTTTACAACATTTGACAAATACGTTTGTATAGTGTTTAATTAATATAATAAATAGATACATTACGTTAGGAATAGATCAAGAGAAACATCCACAATTAAATGGATTTGTAACACTTCCTCTTGGATGTTTATAGATAATGTGCCTCGTTAAAACCTTACTAGAAAAAACCCAGTGGGAAAAAGCCTAGTGAAGGAAAAAGAGTAGACACATCTTGCAATATGTCTTGAGTGTTGCCTCATTAAAAACCTTACCAGGAAAATCCAATGGGACAAAACCTTGGTTAAGGGAAAAAGAGTACAACGCGTATTTTACTCCCCCTGATGAAAACTTTATTTGATATCTCGGAGACGACGCATTCCAATCTTATATCTTAACTTCTCAAATGTTGACGTTGGCAATGCCTTAGTGAATAAATCTGCAAGATTATCACTCTAACGAATCTGTTGAACATTTATCTCACCATTTTGTTGAAGATCTATTGAAGATACTAAATCGATAGTTAGTTAGTATTACTATTTGTAACTGTTTTTCTGATTAGTTAGTTAAGTTGTTAGAGTTTGTTAGATGAGTAGTCTAGAATCTAGAAGCTTCTATACTTGTATATATATAGATACATATTCATCTTTGTAAGTAAGTTTTATTCATAAACATGAAATATACAGTTTACAATTTTTCTCTCTGAATTTCAAGAAGATCATATGTGAAAAAGAACTTAGGTGAAATATGTTATGTTCGGTCTCCTTTGATATATCCTCCCTTTAATTGAGCTATGCAAGCATCATTATCTTCATACAATATTGTTGGAATCTTTGTTTGCACATAAAGACTGCATACTTGCAAAATGTGTTGAGTCATTGATCTCAACCATACACACTGTCGACTGACTTCATGAATGGCTATTATTTGTGCATGATTTTAAGAAGTAGCAACTATTGTTTGCTTCATCGAGCGTCATGATATAGATGTACCTCCATATGTAAATAAATAGTCTATCTGAGATCCGGTATTATGTGGGTCAGACAAATATCCCGCATCTGCATAACCAATCAATTCTGACTTGGATGCATTAGAATACAACAATCTCATATCAATTGTTCCATGAAGATATCTGAATATATGCTTAACATCTTGCCAATGTCTTCTTGTTAGACATGAGCTGAATCTCGCCAATAAACTTACTGCAAAGAAAATATCTGGTCGGGTATTATTGGCAAGGTACATTAGTGCCCCAATAGCACTGAGATATGGAGTTTCATCACCAAGAAGCCCTTCATCCTTTTATTAAGGTCGGAATGGATCTTTATTTATATTAAGAGATCTCACAACCATCGGGGTACTCAATGGGTGTGATTTATCCATGTAAAATCCATTCAAAACCTTTTTAGTATATGTTGATTGATGGATAAATATTCCATTTTTCAAATGTTCAATCTGAAGGCCAAGGCAAAATTTTGTCTTACCAAGATCTTTCATCTCAAATTCTTTCTTCAAACACTCAACATCTTTTGAAATCTCTTTAGGAGTACCAATCATGTTCAAGTCATCAACATAAACAGATATTATTACAAATATAGATTTTGACCTTCGTATAAAAATACAAGGACAAATAGGGTCATTATTATATCCTTCTTTTAGCAAATATTCGCTAAGACGATTATACCACATTCGCCCTGATTGTTTCAATCTACATAAGGATTTATGAAGCTTTATTGAACAACCTTCTTTTGAATTTTTATATGCTTCAGGCACTTTGAGTGCTTCAGGGATTTTCATAAAAATATTATGGTCTAGTGAGCCATACAAATAGGCTGTGACAACATCCATTAGATGCATTTCAAGCTTTTCATGAACTATCATATTTATTAGATACCTGAAGGTAATGGCATCTACCACATGAGAATATGTCTCATCATAATCAATGTCAGGCCTTTGCGAAAATCCTTGTGCCACAAGCCGTTCTTTATATCTTACAACTTTACCATTTCATTGTGTTTTCTCACAAAAACCCATTTGTGCCCCCATTGGCTTGACACCTTCGGATTATATACTATTGGTCCAAAAACTTCACGTTTTTCAAGTGAAGCCAATTCTGTTTGAATTGCTTCCTTTCATTTTGGCCAATCATTTCTCTGTCTACATTCATTGACGGATCTTGGTTCCAAATCCTCATCTTGTTGCATTATTTCAACTATAACATTATAGGCAAAAAATTATCCACCACAATATTATTTCGATTCCACTTTTTTCTCGTCGAGACATAATTTATAGAGATTACCTCATTCTCATTATTTTTAGGTACATGGACCTCATATGTGGTGTCATCATTTATTATGTCTCGGAGCTCTTCATGAGCAATTGCCTCCATATTATGATCATTTATTCCTTTCCTTTTCCGAGGATTTTTATCCTTGGAACCAATTGGTCTACCACGTTTTAAGCGTGGTCTAGACTCATTTGTCTTAACATTTTGTCCTATCGGGACATCAACTCGAACTTGAGCATTAGCAGCTAGGATATATGATTTAGTAACTCATGGAAGGTTAGTAAATGCATCTGATAGTTGATTTGCAATATTCTGCAAATAAATCATCTTTTGAACTTTTTGCTCACATTGAATTGTTCGAGGGTCTAAATGAGACAGTTAAAGTGAATTCCAATCTATCTCATTTCCCAACTGTTTTTGTTCTCCCCCTAATGTTGGGTATACTGATTCATCAAAATGACAATCACCAAACCTTGCCGTAAATAAATCTCCAGTTCTAGGTTCCAAATATTTTATATTAGAACGAGATTCATACCCAACATATATCCCCAACCTTCTTTGGGGACACATCTTTGTGCTTTGTGATGGAGCAATTGAAACATATACCGCACAACCGAAGATTCTAAGATGGAAAATGTTTGGCTCCTGACCAAAAACCAATTGTAATGGAGAGATATCATGATAACTAGTTGGCCTTATGCGCACAAGTGCCGCTGCATGCAAAATAGCATGCCCCCAAACCAAAACAGACAACTTTGTCCTCATCAACAATGGTCTAGCTATCAATTGAAGACGTTTAATCAATGACTCTGCTAAACCATTTTGAGTATGAACATCTGCAACATGATGTTCAACTATTATTCCAGTGGACAAACAATAATCATTAAATGCCTGAGATGTAAACTCACCAACATTATCAAGACTAATTGTTTTTATTGCATAATCTGGAAATTGTGCTTTTAACCTTATTATTTGAGCCAACAACCTCGCAAAAGCCATATTGCGATTTGATAATAAGCACACATGAGACCATCTTGTAGATGGATCTATCAAGACCATATAATATTTAAATGGTCCATATGCAGAGTGAATAGGCCTACATATATCACCCTGTATCTGTTCCAGAAATGCGGGAGATTTTGCTCCAACCTTAGTCGTTGATGGTTTGGTAACCAATTTTCCTTGTGAACAAGCAGTACAAGAGAATTCATTTGATTGAAGAACATTTTGGTTCTTCAAAGTATGCCCATATGAATTCTCAATTATTTTATGCATCATATTATAACCGGGATGGCCCAACCGGTCATGCCAAATGATAAAATCATTAGAACCAGTAAACATTTTGTTTACTACGACATGTGATTCAACCGTACCAATATTTGTATTATACAACCTAGAAGAAAGTGCAGGCAATTTTTCATGCACAGTTATCTTCTCCACACTTATCGTAGTAATATAAAGGTATTCTACCTTTCCTTCATTTTCAGTCTCAACATGATAGCCATTTTGGCGAATAACCTTGAAACTTAACAAGTTTCTTTGAGACTTACTACAATACAATGCATTATTAATTTCCAATAATGTTCCTCCAGGTAGTAATAAGGCCGCTCTTCCTGAGCCCTCAATCAACTTTGTAATATCCGTATGCCTTTGTATAAGTTGTGGCACTGTCCAGAAGACACATATTTCCATTACTCATCTTGGATCCAACTGAAGACTGGAAATTTTATTTATCTTCATAAAAATAAAAATACATAATAAGAAGTACGAAACTTAACAAAAGAAAATTTAAGTACATGAACTTTAAGTAAGAGTTTAAAAACACAAAACAACATTATTCATTTCCTAGTTCAATTATAAATCTTCAATTGCGATCCCCAAAGAAGTCTTCAGCTTCCAGATGAGTGATATCATCAAGCCCATCAAAAGCATCATCTTTCAATGCTAAATTTGCCTCAATATTCTCATCATATTTTTGAGAAGACCCTGCTTGAGCATCATCTTTGAGAGTCAAATATGACTCTACTCGGGCATTAGAAGAGGAGGCACCGCCTTTATTTCCTTTTATTTTGAAGGAATTTTGATACAACCTGACAAAATGCTCAGGTGCCCGACATTCACTTTTCCAGTGACCTTTAAGGCCACAACGATGACAGTGATCGCACTTTCCTTTAGAAGGATTATTTTGAGAACCCATATTGTTCTTCTTTTTGTTATGACCACCACCTCGACGATTATTATATCGTCTTTTGCCCTTGTCACACCCAAGCACATTATCATGGTCCCGATTATTTTGTCTTATTTCAGACTGGCCGTCTGCTTCTACCCCGTGTGCCTCCGGTAATGAAGCACTTCCAGCAAAACGTGCTTCATGATTTTTCATAAAAAGGTCATTATGTTGCTCAACCACCAGAAGGCATGAGATTAATTCAGAGTATTTTTTAAAACCCTTTTCACGGTATTGCTGTTGTAATATCATATTGGAGGCATGGAAAGTAGTTAGTGTCTTTTCCAACATGTCCTCATCTTTAATAGTTTCCCCACATAATTTTAATTGGGAAGTGATTCTAAATACATCAGAGTTATACTCAATTACGATTTTATAATCTTGAAACCGTAAGTGCATCCATTCATAACGAGCCCTTGGCAATAATGTTGCCTTGAGGTGGTCATACCTCCATTTCAAACCTATCCACAATTCAAGTGGATCTTTCACTGTTAAGTATTCAACCTTCAGTCTTTCATCAAGATGATGACGAAGGAAAATCATAGCTTTCGCTTTATCCTGACTTGATGCCTTATTTTCTTCGATTATACTATCACCAAGACCCTTAGCGGTAAGGTGAATTTCAACATCAAGTACCCATGATAAATTGTTCTTTCCAGAAATGTCAAGTGCCACAAATTCAAGCTTTGACAAATTCGACATGATGAAAACTATCATAAAATAATATGAGTTAATATTATGATGTTGGTTTTTTTTTAATTATAAATGATAAATTAATACTTTAAATAATAAAGTATAGGATGAGTATAAAATATATTATATGCATGAACATTAATGTTAGAAAAAAAATATAAACTCATGAAGCATTGAAACGGTAAGAGTTAAATATATTTTCTACTTGTTTTAAGTATTTATTACTAGTTTCAATTAACGTCAAAGTTTAGTAATAATTTCAAGTTGTATTTAATACAATACTATATTCTTTATGACACACAAAATGTATGACAAGAAAATACTTACGAGTATTCTAACTATCATGTTATCATATTGCTTAGTATTTAATTTAGAGTTATAAGTTAGTAGCATATAAATAACATAACAATATAAACTTGAAACGTATTGA
>NC_064289.1:11058506-11097230 GCF_019186545.1 Solanum stenotomum | reverse complement strand
TGTCAAATTTTGATCTAATATTTGGGATCTGTCTCTTATCCATGAGGAAAGATCCATTGCGTATTTGTAGAATTGATAGATAAGAACAGCTCAGACATTCTTATTGCTGAAGAATAGTAAAAGAAGAATCTTGTGCCCTGTAAAAACAGTGTTGTGACTTGTGAAGTTGTGACGGTAAATGCGGCGATTTTGTTTGCCTAGGTGTGTGATTCAATTTTGAAACAACGAGAATAAACGGCCAAATCTCTATATAAAACCAACAGAAGTAAAGGATCAAATATCTATTTAAATGTCAAATGCAGTATAAATTCAACATCGAGTTGCTTAACAACATTCCAGATATTCTAACATCATTCATTCATAACAGGCTTGTTTTCACTTGCTTTTGGCCTCTGTTCCTTGGGCTTCTGCTCTTCTGTTTTCCTGTAGAATTAAACAAAAAGGTTAAGAGTGAAGTGAGGCTGTTGACACGACAATGAAGGAACAAGTGGACACAAAAACTACATTAGATAAAGATACACGAATGTTCTCAATAATACACTTAGAGTACTTAAAACCCATATAACTCTATGTCTCCAAAAATGTTGGCACACGTGTTTTAGACCCTCCCGAAGAGGGTAGCTTTTGGAGGATTGACACACCTGGAGATATTTTTGAAGAGCAACATAGCTTAAAACCCAATTTCAACAACTCTAAGCAATTCTAATCTGAATGTTCTGTTAACTAAACAGCTACTTGCCACAAGTAGCTGCTTCCGATGGATTTGAGGTACTGCAATGTCCAGTGCAGATGTTTTCTTTTGGAAGCAGCTAGAATCATTACAGATTGTATTAAGCCAGGAAAACAATTTTTGGCAAGATACATGTATACTACAAGACAACATGAGACGCTACGTGATCAGAAACATGACATCTAGTAGGAAAATATCTCATCATCATTACGACTGAGGTTTCTATATAACATTAAATACATACTGAGCAAAGCCAAAAATCAAGATGTTACCTAATCGAATTATTTCTGAAACTGAATCAAAATTTCAGTCTTACAAACACTTAGCTGTTACAAGAAAGTGTATTGACAAAGCATGACCATAATATAAAAACATTCACACAATTGCCTATCAAACATATTTACTAGTCAAACACTACATAACTCAATAGAGCAGAACAAATTGACAAATTTATACAAAGCTCACAAAGCTAATCGAGAAATTTGTATATAAAATCTATTCAAAGCCTCCACCTAAAAGGAAACGAACAAAAGGAGATAATGTAAAAGGAAATCTAACAGACGGAATCTTCTTCTGCAAGCAGGCAAAATCCATTAAACATTACGTGTTAGGTTAGGCTATGAATTTGAGAATGTAACCCTAATACTGCATAAATCATAAAGATTTATAATACCTCCATGAACAATAAATCGGAAAACATTGAGCGACGATGAATTTACTGTTAGCGAGAGAATTTATATGTACCTCTTGTCAGATGCACCTCCCTTCTGGCTGAGGAACGATCGGAAAAGCGGCGAATTCACGTCGTAAATCATCCTCGTTGGTTGGCAACAACTAGTACAATAAACAAAACCCTAATTTTCACTTTCAACTTCTCTTTGTTAATTCGCTACTATTTATATTATATCCCTCCGGTAATTGGTAATGGGCCTCCAGTTCAGACCTTATGGGCTAAGTTAATTCGGAATGGGTTTATATATAAAGGGAACGCTAGTCTCGCCTATGTGGTGCTACCACAAATCAGGATTTCCTTTTAATTTATTTATTTTCAAAATTAGCCTTCCTCTTCTCTCAAAAGCTTTTTCCAAGTAGATAACATTTCTTAAGTTTAGCTTATCACACAGGTAAGTGAAAATATATTTGATCTCTTTTTTAAACACCGTATAGTTGTAAAAAAATGAAAAACCGAAAGAACTGACTAACACCAAAACCGAAAAAACCGACTTTGTGTGGTTTGATTTGGTTTTTAGATTTAATAAATCGACATAATTGATTTAGGTTTTTTTTAATGAAAAACCAAATCAAACCGACCTATGTACACCCCTACCCCTACCCGTGAGACCGCTAATCATTTGTGTCATGCATGAAGAGTAACTAAAATAGAGATACGCCTATACCTATCTTTATATTATTACTTGATTAATCCCGTTTCTGATAACATTTTTATGTTAATTATTTACTTCATTAGAAATAAATAATACAATTTACTCATATCATATGGAATACAGACATGAAATTTTGAAGACAAAAAAAAATTATTGTAGTAATATCAAGTAAGGAAATGAAAAAAGCCATAGAACACGGACAATTTTGACTGAAAACGAAATTTAATTTAAAAAATTCGGTAAGATTTTGGCATGTTCCAAAACTACTCTTAAAAAGACTATATCTTTATAGACTTTTCGTCAAATAAATAGAGTCTAACATGGCTAAAATATTAATAATATGATTAAATATTTATTAAATAAAGAAATATATCATTTTTTATTAGACAGATTAAAGAGGAAATTATATCATATTGAGACGGAGAGAGCCTAAAAATTCTTAATATTTTAGTCACAACTATTGACATTGCTTTGGCATCTCAAAAGGGAATATTATGAAACTTCATTTTCAATCACGAGTGAGTTTTTAGAATTTTATAGACGCAAGTTTTAATTTTATTTTTATTTTCAAAGGTTAAAGAGATTTTTTCAATAGATCCACCACTCAAGAAAAATATTTTACAAAACAAGTTCAAAAGGAAAAAAATTGAGATGAAAGTATCAAAGAAAAAAAATATATTCAGAGTGAAAATAGTAATGCTATTGGTAAGGAGAAGAGAGAGCACATAAGGTGCTCTAAAATAAAACCATGCCCCCACCCCTCAAAGAAAGAAATCGCTCGACTTTCTACTAATCTGTTATTCTAATCTCGATCTTCGTATTCTCTTGTCTAATGTCTAAGACATGTCGTCTCCATGAGCTGAAGGTGTTGCCTTATCTAATTATTATTCTCTGATTCTTCCTCGGTCTATCTCTACCTCTCTTTAATGTGGTCCTGTTATTGCCAACTCTAAAATTTCTTCACTAGCGCATCTGTGTTGCTCTTCTTCACATGTCTAAACCATCTCAATCATGTTTCCATCAGAGTTAATAAATGGCATGTGCTAATCATCATTGCCCAGCGATTCTATTCCGAATTAACAATTGGTGAATCTAATATTCACTTAAAGTTCAGAGTTAATAAACAGAAATTCATTTATATATCAACTGCAATATATAAATGAACACATAAGTATTTCTAAAACAATTCTTCAAATGTGGCAGATTTGAAGGACTCATCTCAAAGGTGTTGAACTGATGGTTCAATCAAAAAGTAAATTCACACAAATGAATCTGTGAACCACATTAACTAAACAAACATAACCATATGCTAGAAATAAATACTGCAAACTACTAGGTATCAAGCAATTCAGCCAGTCTGATCTCCGGTAAAAGGGATGAATTCTGAGACAACACAAATCATCTCATTGGAAGCACGGTAAAGTTGAAAATAAACTATTATACTTAATAGCGCTGATTACTCTATCTTCTGCCAGATCCATCTTCAAGTTCCAAGCTCTCAAAATAGCACNGAAAAGACAAAACATTAACATAAATGTTTTTACTTTTTCTGAAAGGAAAATATAATAATTTTCTTTCATATTTAGTTTATTCTGTCCTTTTATGACTCTTTTTCTAGTAAGAAAAGGTTTTAGGACTCTATAAATATAGGTTTGTTTCTTCTAACACAATAACAATAACATCCACAATGTAGACGTTTAAGAGTTTAGTTTATGGAGAGATTTATTCTCTCTAAAGTTTATAATATTTTTCTTTTATATTAGTTTTCATATAATAATATTATGTTTTTAGTATAAGTTTTTGTTATCTGATTTATCAACTATATATATGATTTGCAAATTGTAAGCTTCCGCATGACGTTCAATCACCCTTCAGAACCCAACAGGAAGCACGGTAAAGTTGAAAATAAACCATTATACTTAATAGCGCTGATTACTCTATCTTCTGCCAGATCCATCTTCAAGTTCCAAGCTCTCAAAATAGCACCCATACACTCCCACAAACGATGCTAAATCTTGTTCCTTTGGCACATGATGAAAATATTCCATCTTTTTTGTAACCAGATCATAAGAGTAGACTTGTGTGAGAGCATAAGGATGAGTCTTAAAAACAACGATGAGAAGCTTATGATCGTTCAACATTCCCAACGGCATTGGTTTTTTGGAGAAAGGTTGAACTTCTTAGTCGAAGAGTATGAACTCTTTTCATTCACGAGCATCCATATCTCAGCATCCTTAGTACCATCCTCAATGGAGACCAACATCGCAAGTGATCCCCTCAAAACCATAAGCATTCTACTAACAAGTTGGCGATCAAAACCACAATCATCAGGAACATCCATAAAATTGAATTTGTCCTTAATCAGATCAAAGTAGATAATAAATTCCACATTGCGTGTAGCCAGCCAATACACAAAACCATTCACAGAAACCTGAGGTCTCCAAGAACAAGTTAGGCTGAGAAGAGTGAACGGTACGGTTTTTTCTAAACTTCTGCTTTAAGTGACTAGCATGGTAAATCCAAATTGAGTAAACTCATTTTCAGGTGTGTTGCCGTTGAAGAAAAAAAGACGGATTTTGGGTTCATATGAATTTGGTGGGACGACAAATGAATCTTCCATTAGGATTGTTTTCATTATTGAAAGAAATTTCGTTGTTGAAGAAGAGGGTGAACAATCCAATCAGATCTTGAAGACAAACGAACTCAATAAAATTGTCTCCTATCTCATTGAATAACAAGTGAAACATGACGAATCCTTAACAAGCTGTTCATCATTACTGTAATTTCCTACAAAGGGCTTAAAAAAAAAAAAAACCAAAAAGGCTTGAGAAGGCTTTGTACATGCCGAGGTTGGAAATAAGTATGGAGTTGTCGATGAAAGGACGGCAAGAAAAAACAAAAAGTAGTTTACTGTCGTAGAGTTTCGCTAGCATTGTTGAGCTTTACTGGAACTAAGGACCTGAACTAAATGTCAAAGCTCTCACACCGGTATGTAAAGAATAAAGAATCGCTATTGAGCGAAAGCGAGTAATCATGAAACAAGCTAAATAGAAGTTGTAGCAACGAGCTACTAAGAAAATGGTCGTGTTAAAGTTTCAAACATAAATATAATTTCAAACTCTATATTTTCTAAGATGCAAGTTTTTAAATAATTTAAAAGGTAATAGTGGAAAGTAATCTTACCCAACAATTCACTTTATATAATCTACGAATATATAAGAAGATTTGTAATTAAAAATATTTTTTAAATATCTAATATTAATTTAATCAAACCCAATTTAGTTTCGAGAGTAGTCGTTGAAATGGGAAATTTATTTTCATTCAAGAGAAGAGGTCAAGTTTTTCAAGACAAGTTGAAGAATGTTTTTGGCGTAAGACCTAGGAAAGACCTGTCTTGGCTTTTTCTTAATTTCAAAATAATTATCAATAATCTCCTTTATCAGTTTATTGGTACGTCAATAAAAATAAAAATGACCGTCTCAATTTATGTAATTAAATTTGACTGGATACAAAATGTAAAAAATATGAAAAGATTTTGCAATGTTTCAAAACTATTCTTAAAAAGAGTATATCTTTATTATAGACTTTTTGTCAAATAAGAAAATCCAACCTGCATAAAATATTGATAGTGTCATTAAAAAATTATAAAATAAAAAATATGTCTTTTTTTAGATTGATTAAAAAAATGTATCATATAAATTAAGACAGATAATAAAAGTATTAAAAATTCTTAATATTTTAGTGGCAATTGGCAACTATTGACAGTGCTTTGGCATTTCAAAGGGGAATATATTAGATGCGTCAATGAAACTTTATTTCGAACCACAGCATACCCGTTGTATTATCACAACATCATCTATTTGTAAATTTTATACTATTTTTTTAAAAGGATAAAAAGGCTTTTTCAATAAACCCTCAACTAAAAAAGATATATTTTTTTAAAAAAAGGGTAGTATTCCTGGCAGATGTATTTCTAAAAAAAAAAGAACGATATATTTTACAAAACAAGTTTAAAAGGAAAAATTATAGTGGCACTTTTCGAGCAAGTCTCTTTGACCTGTAAATTTTTCATATATATATCTTTTCAATAGTCAATTATTGTGAATTAGTACTTTTTATATAGTTTACAAATATATAAATTTGATTTTAAAAAAAAATATTCTGATCAAATTTAAAATGTTTGACTCTTGAAAAAATAAAAGTGTCACATAAATTGGACAGATAGAGTATAAAATTAAAAAAATAGACAAAAGTCCAAACTGTTATAAAAAAAAGGCTTAACCAATAACCCCGTTTATACCCATCCTGATGTTTATACCCATCTTTATATTATTACTTGATTAATCCCGTTTTTGAATTGATAACATTTTTATGTTAATTATTTACTTCACTAGCAATAAATAATACAATTTACTCATATCATATGGAATACAGACATGAAATTTTGAAGACAAAAAAAAAACCATTGTAGTAATATCAAGTAAGGAAATGAAAAAAGCCATAAATCTGAAGTTTATGAATATCGATGGCGAACACAAACAATTTTGACTGAAACGAAATTTAAAAAATTTGGAAAGATTTTGGCATGTTCCAAAGCTACTCTTAAAAAAGACTATCTTTATAGACTTTTTGTCAAGTAAGTAGACTCTAACATGGGTAAAATATTAATAGTATCATTAAATATTTGTTAAATAAAAGAAATATATCATTCTTTTTTAGATAAAATTAAAAAAGAAAATATATCGTATTGAGACATAGAGAGCATAAAAAATCTTAATATTTTAGTCACAACTATTGACATTGCTTTGGCATCTCTCTTTGGTCCTGTCATTGCCAACCTCTAACACTTCCTCATTGGAGCGACTGCATTCCTCTTCTTTACATGTTTGAACCATCTCAATCCTGCTTCCCTTAACATTCAGTTAATAAATGGCATGTGCTGATCATCATTGCCCAACGATTCTATTCAGAATTAACAATTGGTGAATCTAATATTCACTTACAGTTCAGATTCAATAAACAGAAATTCTCCAAATGTGACAGATTTTAGGGACTTATCTCAAAGGTGTTCAACTGATGGCTCAATCAAAATCAAATTCACGCAAGTTTGACATAATCCAATATATCTGTGTACTTATGAAAACAAATGAACCACATTAACTAACAAACATAATCATATTCTAGAAATAAATACTGCAATCTACTAGGTATTCAAGCAATTCAATCACTCTCATTTAGCACATGACACCTCGCAAGAGTAACGCAAAACTCTCCCGTAAAAGGGATGAAGTCTGAGACAACACAAAGCATCTCATTGGAAACACGGTAAAGTTGAAAACAAACCATTATACTTAATAGCGCGATTACTCTATCAAAAGTAGTAATCACAAACTTTTTTATTTCAGTATCTCCCGCCAGATCCATCTTCAAGTTCCAGGCTCTCAAAATAGCACCCACGCACTGCTGCAAAAGATGCTAAATCTTGTTCCTTTGGCATATGAAAATATTCCGTCTCTTTGGTAACCAAATCATAAGAGTAGACTTGTCTGAGAGCATGAGGATGAGTTTGTGAAACAACTACGAGAAGCTTATGATCGTTCCACATTCCCAACGTGGTTGTTTCTTTGGAAAAAGGTTCTAAAATGAACTTCTTAGTCCATAAGTATGGTTGGTGACTATTTCCTTTCACAAGCATCCATATCTCAGTATCCCTAGTACCATCCTCAACAGAAACTATCATGGCAAGTGATCCCCTCAAAACCATAAGCTTTCTATGAACAAGTTCGCGATCAAAACCACGATCATCAGGAACATCCATTAGTTTGAATTTGTCTTTAATCAGATCAAAGCAGATAATATATTCCACCCCGCGTGTACCCAGCCAATACACAAAACCATCTACAGAAATCTGAGGTCCCCAAGCAACAGTTAGGCTAAGAAGGGTAAACGGTACGGTTTTCCATGAACCTGAACTCAGTGTATAAACCCAAGCCATTTTTGTTGATTCATCATCACTCCGCGTTTGAAAGGGGACTTTCAAAATTTTATAATCATTGCTTTGTTGATGAAACCCGAGTTTTAGATAAGTCAATCTGGAGCACTCAGAGGGTATATTAATGCATTTGTATCTCCGACTAGCGGGATTCCATAGAATAGCTACTGGTGAGGTATAGATATCCTTCGTCAAACAAATTAAGCCATTGTAGCAAAACTCAAAATTAGCCCAGTCCTTTGCGTCATCAATGGCAAAAGGTAAAGACAATTGCTGGTTTATAGGGAAATTATACTGTTCAATGTTGGTATCAGGATGAAGATTGAGCGAAAAGAAATCAGGCCAGAATGAGCTAACATTATTTTTTTTGTAAGATATAAGGGCAGAAGGAGGACGAGAGATTTGATGATTGCGGTAAATTTTGATAAAATTACAGCTCTTGATGAAATTGTACCATGATTTGCATGCAGACTTAAACTGGAGCAGCGATCTGACCGGAAGCCCTACAAGTATCCGCTCCACTGCATCTTTGGGCAAATTGCAGTTTATACCTGCGTCTTCATTGTTGTTTTGATCCGCCATGGAATTAACCTGCAAAAATCAGTTCAGAAGTTCACATTTAGGGTAAAATGCGGCAGTTAACTATGCAAACCCTACTGGAAAAAATATATATACACTAACCCTAGCTGGAGAGTGAAAATTACGAAAATAACCTTTTGCCCATTTACGATTACTAACTTTAAAATCGGCTAAGGCACTTTCCCAACAATCTTCCATTAGCCAAATAGGTATGCCATCTTCATCAACCTTTCTAAGTTTTTCTATTGTCGCTTTTGATCATGCTTCTTTCTAAATTTCTGCTTTAAGTGGCTAGCATGGTAAATCTGAATCGAGTAAACCCATTTTTAGGTGTATTCCTGTACTTGAAGAAAAAAAAAGAGACAAAAAATGAATCTTGCATCGAAAATTTTGTTGCCGAAGAAGAGGGTGAACAATCCAATCAGATCTTGAGGAAAAACAAACTAACTCAACAAAATTATCTTCTATTTCATTTGAACAAGTGAAACATGAAAAATCCTTCTATTTAGGATCAAGTTGTTCATCATTATTGTAATTTACCACGAAGGACAAAAAAACCAAAAAGGCTATGTCGATGTTGGAAAATAGTATGTTGTCAATGGTCCTTAATAAAGAACAGCAAGAAAAAAACAAATAATAGTAATCAGCTAACCAGGAATTCAACTTCAGAGCTAAGTCTCAAGGAGGCAAGTTGTTGGTCCGATGCACGGAGAACTGTCTTCGGTCCCCCAAACTTACTTACTCGTGGCAACCTTCCGGCCGCCTTTACTGTTGATAGCTGCGTTGAGTTTGGAATTTCAGAGCTCTCATGCGGTAATCAAAAGAATGAAGAACTGCTAGGAATTTCAGAGCTCTCATGCGGTAATCAAAAGAATGAAGAACTGATACTAAACGAGAGCGAGTAAGAAAGTAAGCGCGGAACAAGTTAAATAGAAGTTGTAGCAACGAGCTACTAAGAATGATTGGGTTTATTTAAGTTTCAAATGTAGATTGTTTAGTAGACCTTAATTAGTCCCTCCGAATTCCGATGTAAGCAGAATTCACTCTGTGATAGACAGCTGAAGCACAAACAACCAACATTGTTTCTTTTCATTGAATTTTCATATTGAGGCCTCCAATATGCTGATGCAGAAAATATTGCAATTATGATATTTCTATTAGTGTTTTTACAAGTCTTAGAAGCTGAACGGTTGAGTTGAGTTGTCTTTACAAGTCTTAGAAGAAAGTGGAGGATGATGAAGCGCTTAGATTTGATTGCGGAGCATTACAGATTGATGGTTGATGCAATTAAAGGTAACTAGATGCTGATCGATCATGTTCTATTCGATATTACAAGTTCAGATACTGTTTCTGTGGAGTTTTAGATTTGTTTCATATAGTCTTGTTTCTCAAGACAACTTATTCTGCTATAAACCACTGTTGATCAAAAAGTGTAGAGGGAGTAGGGACATCACACAGTTGGGAATTAACTCTCTTGTCATTTGTAGCCCATTTATATATATGCCCATTGGTATATTTTTAGCAAATCTAATATTTCCCTCTTCTAACATGTTACTAGCATCATTCGCACTCACAAAAATTGTAATACTCCAATTCCTACTTATTAAATTTAAAAAGCTACGCCTGCATAAGTATAAGACCCACACAGGACACTACAACAAAAATAACTTTTAGCGGCAACAAATAAACACATTAATAAAATGTGTTAAAATCTTTATCAGCATTAGTTAAGTGTCATCAGATCCAATGTCGCTAAAGGCTTTAGGGACATATACAAAAGAGTGTTAATTGCCGCAAAAAATACATATATAGCGACAATTGAACTATTGTTGTTAATTAATTACCGCTAAAGATCATTTTTGATATAGTGGGGGAGGAGCTAAGTGAGGGTTTGGGGTAGATTTTCCGTATTTGTATTAGAATATTAAAATAAAAATATATATGTATATTAACTTGTGAAGTCCAAACAAAATTAATTGACGGCTCAGTAGTGGTAAGGGAATAGGCCATGGAAATGCTTTCCACGCTGGATGCACACATTCTTTCAAATGCCACAAGTTACTATCAATTTCAAACATACTTGGCTACAAGAGCTTTGTCACCAGATCGCATGGAATTTGCCAGAGTACGCGACAGAGAAAGACGGACCTGATCACAACCCTCGTTTCACAGCCACTGTTACAGTGAATGGAGTGTCCTTTGAGTTGCCCAAGGACCAATGGCGTTCTTCCAAAGAAGCCCAAAATCATGCTGCCCATATCGCCTATGACCATTTCATTGTTCCCCAATCGATCCCTCTTCTCACCCCACAACCTTCCTTATTAACCACTTCTTCTGATGTAAGGTGGGTGATAAACCTCCAAGTATGGATATTTTTCAGCAAAGACAGAATTACATTGGACAACTTTCTCGTGTCAATGGAACTGCTTTGGCTAGCTAGTGTGGACACTAATACCCCTAAAGGCATGCTTCATTTGTACAAGAATCGATTACAACACTGCCCAGAAGCAAAATCTCACTTTACCCGTGTATTCTTCTGAACTTGATGGCCCTCCTCACACATGTTGTTTTAGGTCAAAAGTGACTGTTGACACTTTGCGTGCATTGATCTTGGAGTGCAAAAAGTTAGAAGTTGAATTTGGCATCCCAAACTATATACAAGATCATTGAGAAGAGGCTATTTATTATATTTGTTCTACTCCTACCAAAAACAGCCATAATGGCCTAGAAATCTAAGGAGGTTCGTAAGTAACATTCCTGTCGTTTACCTCTTTGATTCTAAGGGATGGAAACTCAGGATTTCTTCTCTACATTGAAGGAAACTGAACATGCAGCGGCAAAGGTTGAGGTTTTTTTTTTTTGGTTTACTTTTTCCAGTTTATGATACAGTCAGAACTGCCTCACCTCATGCACCAGTATTCCGCTAAATGGTGGAAGTTGGAGAAGGGGTTTTCAAGGACAAGAAGCTAAAACCAATAAGCAAGCAGAGATGAATGCTACAAACAGGCTGACTCAAGGATAATGCTAGAATTTTACTAGTGAATTTTGTAATTTTAATTTCTCTTAAACAATATTGAACATTAAAAATAACAATTAAAAAAAACTATCTACTTTTTATCAAAATATTTTAGAATATTGAATTAAACTACTTAAATATTCATATTAATAAATGAAGCTTTTACATCAGCATCCAACAAACAAAATGTATGATATATATGTTATAACTAGAATTAATACTTACTTTTATAAATAATAGTAATATATTATTATGTGAAGTGAAACACTTAATATCTTTTAAGAATATACCATGAAAACAAATAGTATGCGAGAACTAAAAAAAGCACTCCTAAATTAATAATATTTTTGTATATATGTGTATATATTTAAGGCCTCTTATTATAATTTGAGTTTAGACCACTAATTTTATTGAGATGCAGTAAAGATCGCTTATAATGTCGTGAAATGTTTTGTTGCTAATGTTTCACCACTAGTTATTCAGCAGAAGGTCAAATGGATAATTGAAGAACTAAGTTTTCAAAACAGAGAGGAACAACTGATGTGGTTGTTGAGTCTGTTGATTCTTGTACATATGTTGGGATCAGTATTTTCATTTTTTCCTGAAATGAAAACATGGATCTTATCTTGATTTTCACATTCGATTTTTTGAAACCAAATATTGATAGTTAATGTACGACAACAAGAACATACTTAATATAATTTCACAAAAGTAATTTCTTTACGCTTATCAACCATAATTATTATTCGGTCACAAAGATGTTAGAATTGTCTTTCACTGACTACACCATTGTAAATAAATTCGACCATGACAATCCCATCCGAAAGATCGCAAAGAAGATTTTTATCCGTGGAACATGAAGAAAATTAAAGTTAATTGATGACACTATATTTGATAATTCTTTAAAGTAATTAAGGCTATTAAGTCATGCCCACATTGTCCCAAAAAAGATTTGTTCCTTTCTCTGCTAGTATGTCCACACATTCCTCTAGGCATCCTCATTTCTTCTACTTCCATAAGTTGGATTTATGAGTTCTTGAAGGCCATCACTCAATCCCGTACAATATAATTGATCTAACAACTATTATAAATTTATCGTTCAACTGTTCAAGTCTTGATGACACGTTCTTATTATAGAGGACACGTGACATAACACCATTGCCTAGAGATTCTATTCAAAATTAACAATAATTGGTAAATCTAATATTCCATTACAGACTTCTTTTATAGTTCAGAGTTATTAAATAGAAATTCTGTTTCAAACTTTCAACATCTTAATATATCTACTGCAATCAATAAATGAACACAGCAATATTTCGAAAACAATTCTCCAATTGTAGCAGATTTGAAGGACTTATTTCTAAGCTGTTCTGGCATTTCCATCGAAAGCATATTAAAACTAATCAAAGTAACTAAGGAATAAAATTTAAAACAAAGCATACTTAATAGCGCCATTACTCTATCAAAGTAGGAATCACAAACTTGTTATTTCAGTATCTCTGGCCAAATCCATCTTCAAGTTCTAAGCTCTCAAAATAAAGCTCACACATCATAAGCGATGCTAAACCTTGTTTCTTTGGCACATGAAAATAGTTCATCTCTTTCGTAACCAGATCATAATTAAAGTAGACTTGCTTGAGAGCATTATCAGTTTTAAAAACTTCGACCAAAAGTTTATCAGCATTCCACATTCCCACGGGGATTGTTTCTTTGGAGAAAGGTTCTATAATGAATTTCTTAGTCCAAGAGTATGGTTGAAGGCTGCTACTTCGCGTCCATATCTCAGTATCCCAAGAACCATCAACAATAGAAACAATCATGGCAAGTGATCCCCTCAAAACTGTAAGCCTTCTACGAATACGTAGTATATCAAATCCACGATCATCAGGAACGTCTAAAAGTTTGAATTCGTCCTTAATCACAGCAAAGCAAATAATATATGCCTCCGTGCCTGAAGCCGGCCAATACACAAAACCATTCAGAGAAATCTGAGATCCGAAGGAAACAGTTCGGCTAAGAAGAGTGAATGGTACAGTTTTCCATGAACCTAAACTCAGGGTATAAACCCAAGCCATTTTTGATTATTCTTCATTATGACAAGGTACTTGCAAAATTTTATAATCATTGCTTTGTTGATGATAACCGAGTTGTAGATAAGTAAATTTGGAGCACTCAGAGGGAATCTTAATGCATTTATATCTCCGAGTAGCGGGATTCCAAAGGATGACTACTGGTGAGGTATACATATCCTTTATCAAACAAATTAAGCCATTGTAGCAAAACTTGAAATTTGTATAGTCCTTAGCGTCATCAATAGCAGAAGGTAAAGGCAATTGGTGGTTAATAGTGAAATTATCTTGTTCAATATTGCATATAACAGGTTGAAGATGGAGCAAAAAAAGATTAGGCCATAAATAAGTATGATTCCCTCTGTTATAAGCAATAATTGTAGAAGCAGGACGAGAAATTTGATGAGCCGTGTGCAATTTAATGAAATTAGGGCTCTTGAGGAAATTGTACCATGATTTGCAGACAGACCTAAGTCGGAGCAGATCCCTAACAGGAAGCCTGAAGAGTATTTGCACCACTACATCTTTTGACAAATCGCCTATAATAATTGAATACTCTTCTTCTTTATCGTAGTTGATGCTATTTTGAAAAGCCATGGAATTAAGCTGCAAATTGCTAAGAAGTCCACTCTTAGGGTAAAATCAGGCAGCCACTTGAGGCTTCCCTTGAGGCTGCTGTGGTAGTACAACAACAGTTATTGTTATTCACAAATAAACAGTTACAGTTTATAATACATAAATGTGTTTGTTATTTTGAAAGTCATGATTGTTGTTTGTTATTGTTTTCTATTGTATGTTCCCTAGTTTCTTGGGATCTTTTATCTGTTACTCCTAAATTAATACTTACTTCGTTTAAAAAAATGATCTAATTTGACTTGGAACAGAATTTAAGAAAAGAAAGAAGATTTTTTAATCTTGTGGTTCTAAATTAAAGTTATGTCAAATGTACCAAAATGTCTTTTAATCTTGTGACCTTAAATATATTAGGTGGAAAGTTGAAATTAAAGTATTGCCAAAAAAGGAAAGGCATCATTCTTTTTTAAACAGACTAAAAAGGAAATTGGGTCATTCTTTTAAACGGAGGGAGTAATATTTGTATACATATGCATATTAATTAAGGTCTCTTATTATAATTTGACTTTTAGACCACTAATTTTATTGAGACGCGCTTGACATGAAAGGTTACTTATAATGCCCTGGTGAAATGTGTTGTGAAATGTGGCGTTGTTGATGTTTCACAACTCGTTATTCAGCAGAAGACCAAATTGATAATTGAAGAACTAAGTTTGCAAATTGGAGAGCACCCTACACATATATTCTCTTATCAGGATCATCGTCCTACTGCTTCTGATACAACTGATGTAGTTGTTGAGTCTGTTGATTCTTGTACATATGTTGGGACCAATATTCTCATTTTCCCCCGGAATGAAAACATGGACCTTCATAGTGGTACTTATGTTTTGCCTTGCAACAACGAAAAATGGACTGCTAGCTTAGAGTTGAATCGAAATGACTAACTGTAGAAGCTATCTCTGTGAGGAATCTTATGTTGATGATAAAGTTCAATTTCGATAATTGTCTACTAATGGTACTACTATATGTGTAAAAGAAATTTGTGGCCTATAGATACAGAAAGTTAATCTATGCTATAGACCATGACATTCCATCTGATTTTTTGAAACGAAATATTAAGAGTTAATGTACGACAACAATAACATACTCAATATAATTCTACAAGAGTTATTTCTATACGTATATCAATCCTAACTATTCTTCGGTTTGCAAAGATGTTAGAATTGTCTTTTACTGACTACACCATTGTAAATAAATTCGACCATGACATTTCCATCCGATCGCAAAGATGGTTTTTATCCATGGGACATGAAGAAAATTAAAGTTAATTGATGACATTATATTTGATAATTCTGTAAAGTAATTAATGATATTCGCATGAATAAATACTCAATACCTATTACTAATTATAATGGTATACTTTTCAGACGTATTATGCATGTTAGTTACTAATTATAATGGCATGTTCTTCACATGTTTGAACAATCTCAATCCATTTTTCCGTATCTTGTGTCCTTGAAGCCATGCCCACCTTGTCCCAAAAAAAAAAAAAAATCTCCCAATTTTTTCTCCCCTAGTATGTCCACACATTCATTTAGGTATCCTCATTTCCTCTACTTTCATCAATTGGATTTGTGAGTTCTTGAAGATATCACTCAATCCCGTACAATATAATTGATCTAACAACTATTATAAAATTTATCGTTCAAGTCTTGACGACACGTTCATAGAGGACAGGGGACATAACACCATTGCCTAGAGATTCTATTCAAAATTAACAATAATTGGTAAATCTAATATTCCATTACAGAATTCTTTTATAGTTCAGAGTTATTAAATAGAAATTCTGTTTCAAACTTTCAACATCTTAATATATCTACTGCAATCAATAAATGAACACAACAATATTTCGAAAACAATTCTCCAATTATAGCATATTTGAAGGACTTATTTCTAAGCTGTTCTGGCATTTCTATTGAAAGCATATTAAAACTAGTCAAAGTAACTAAGGAATAAAATTAAAAACAAAGCATACTTAATAGCGCCATTACTCTATCCAAGGTAGGAATCACAAACTTGTTATTTCAGTATCTCTGGCCAAATTTATCTTCAAGTTCTAAGCTCTCAAAATAACACCCACACATCATAAACCGTGCTAAATCTTGTTCCTTTGGCACATGAAAATAGTTCATCTCTTTCGTAACCAGATCATAATTAAAGTAGACTTGCTTGAGAGCATGAGTTTTTAAAACTTTGACGAAAAGTTTATCAGCATTCCACATTCCCAACGGGATTGCTTCTTTGGAGAAAGGTTCTATAATAAATTTCTTAGTCCAAGAGTATGGTCGAAGATTTTATAATTTTCGAACAATACTAAGTTTTTTTCTTGGGTTAATGAACAATAAATCGTTCTATAGATGTGAAAATTGAATAATGGTGTAATGGTACCTATTATTTATTGTTTTTGAAAGAAAATCAACAAATCCAAAAAAGCCCTAATTTTGAGGAAATATACATGTATTGTTAACATTCAGTGAAAATTCGTTTTTTTTTTTTGCTTTTATTGTTCTTTTTGTGACCATTTTGTTCATATGATTTTAGAAATATAGTCTTGTTCAGTTGTCCAACATATATTTCATTTGTTGAAAGATGTGTCGTATATTGCTACATTTTAGTGATATGTTGGTATATATTCCAACAGAGTTGTCATATGTTGAACCATAGGGCAAAAAAATGGTCATCTATAGTAACAGAAGATTAATCTGTGGCACATGAAGATTCATCTGTGGCCACAGAAGATTCATTTGTGGCAACAGAAGGTACATATGTGGCAACAAAATATCCATGGGTGTCAACATAAGTATAAATTGCTACCCATTATTATTTTATAATCAATTGCAAACTCTCAACCTTTTTTAATTTACTTTGTAGATGAAATGACACAAGAAGCTTCATCCATGACAACAACACAATCTTTTATTGGAGTTGTTTCCTTTTCTAACATCAAATGCTCTTTTTGTCTATGCGAAGAATGTGAGCAGCAACATGATTATTTTATTAGTCGTGTTAAAGAACTAACTGATATTTTTAAGGAAATGAATTATAATATTGATGTCCATACATCCAAGAAGATTTCACAGCATTTGAAGTGTAGGAGGTTGAAAAAATATATTTCCCAATCACTATCTATAATTAGTGAAAGAAAAAAATCAATGACTACTGCTCCAGTATCACACTCAAACCCAAAAGGCAAGGAGAAGGAGAAGGAGAAGGAGAATGAGAAGGAGAAGGAGGAGGAGAAGAAGGAGAAGGAGCAAGAGAAGAAGAAGGAGAAGGAGAAGGAGAAAGAGAAAGAGAAAGAGAAAAAGAAAGAGAAGAAAGTCGAAGTCGTCAGTTGTGATGTGAAGTAACAATATCCATTTGAAAGTTTTAACATTGACGGCGAGGGTCCAACTGAACTAATGTCATTCTTCTCGCAATGGATAAACGAGGGTTTTTCATGCATCATGCAAAAAAGTAAAGTCATCCAACTATTATTAGTATTTCTTCTTGTTGTTCACTAAATATTTATTTCTAATAATTACACAACTGCAGAAGAGACAAGGACGATCACAACTTAGCCAATTGCTCAGATCTTGAGTTCAAACAACTTGATTTTGTATTTGCATTTTCAAAGAAGAAGGATTGATTCTACGTAATGTCTCAACCCAATAAGTGTTGGACTGATGAGGTAAATCCATGCCCACTTTTATCTTTTGATTAAGACATGAATACATACAAATAAATTGATACAGAAATACACTTGTTGATGCATCTGTGTAGTATGTGGATGTCATTTTATACTATTTGCGGAAGAAGTCGAAGCAACAGAATCATTCAAAATATCGATATACCACTACTAATTATTTTTTCAAAACATACATTGACAATGCCAGTGTTGTTCTTGAATATGAGAATAAAATCGTTGGCACTATCAAAGGGTTTGGTATACTTACTGGACTGCCTTGGCACCTCACAAATGAGGTTTATGTCCCTGTAAATTGTAATGGGGAGTTTCATTGGGTCTTGGAAGTCGTTGTATTGAAGGAACGACGCATAAAGGTATATGATTCGATATCCTCATCTAGGACTAACAGAAAATTGTGCACCGAGATTCAAAAGTTGTCTACAATGTTGCCAAAGTACCTTGAATCTAGCAGATTTTATGAGCAAAAAGACCGAACCAACTGGTCAGTTCTTGAATCTTACCAGGGCAAAAAAAAATCTCACCCATTCGAAATCATACATGTTACTGGTATTGCCCAACAAGCAAACAATAGTCTGTAAGTAGTATCACATTATTTTATTAGTCTTACCACTATCGAAATGTGATGTTAATATTAGGTTTATTATATTTTCTAATTGATGATATATCATGCAGTGATTGTGGAGTTTTTGTAGCTGCATACGCTGAGTTTTTGAGTGATGGACTACTAACACCATCTGATGGAATTATTTCTCAATCATTTCGCTTCTGAAATGCTTCATTCCTATGGAATTATGGAATTTTAAAGGATCGGAGTGGCTATGTTAGTAACAATAAAGACCCACAAAGGCCTAGACCTAATAAAGCAAAGTTCGATGAAAATGTTGTGGTTACCACCATTGATTAGATTGATGGTTATGTATACCATTGTGAATTATCTTTTTGTTGATAAGTTGTATAAAACAATTGGTGAAGTGTTCATTTTTGCTGATAATATTAATATTAATGATTATTTTTTTTTTTGTTGGAACAAATGTCAATTATGATGGAAATGAAGAAATGTGGTGTCTGTGGTAACATATATAACCTATGTTGTAAAAAACACCACAGAATTATCTGCATGTTCCCCAACAGAAAAGATACATGTGGCAACATATGTCACAGAAAGGAGATATGTGGCAACATTATACCGTCATCAATTGTTCATTTTTATTGATAATATTAATATTAATTATTTTATTTGATTGGAACAAATGTCAATTATGATGAAAAGGAAGAAATGTGGTGTATGTGGCAACATATATAACCTCTGTTGTAAAAAACACCACAGAATTATCTGCATGTGCCCTAACAGAAAGGGTATATGTGGCAACATATGTCACACTTCGAATTGTCAAAATTCAAAAAAACAGAATTAAAAGGTTTAAAACAATCGTCCCTTCATTTTTCCCTCTCTCCTCTCCTCTATAAAAGGACGTTTCATATTCCAAATTTAATTTATTTTGACTAATTTCCATTTTATTTTCTCTTCTTTCCTTCCTTTCTCTCCTTCCATTATTCCTTCACATATCAAGGTTGTTGTTGCGATATTTTCTACAACATCAGTGGTAATCTGTTGCAATCCTCTTCTACAACAAGGCACTGTTGCCCTCATCATTTCTAGTTTATCATTGATATCTTCTCAGGTAAAATTTAATTAGGGTTTTGAGAAATACTTATTGGTATTAAATCAAGACGTTTTTAGTGGTTTTATCACTTATTTGTTTGTAGGATGGTTGGATAGTTATTCCTTTTGAAATATAATCTGATTTCAAAAAGCTTAATTTGTAGTTCGTTGGTTAGGGTTTAGGGAGGGTTTTATTGTTTGTTGGTTGGTTCATGTGTGGTATTGAATTGTATTTGTTGTTTATGTTGTGTTTAGTTGTTGTTATTTTTGTTAAGAAATATTTGATTTTTGTGGTTGCAGATACAAATATAATGGCTCATATCAAAAGAAAAATTGTATTAACAAAAGAAACAACTAACACAAAGATCCAGAAGAGGCCTAGGACTAAAACTTGTAGGAAGAAGAATGAAAATTTAACTACCACTCTTTTAGAAGAACTTGCATCTGAAGCAATTTCTTCTTCTCAAGTAGAAGCAGAATTTTCTCAAAAAAAATATGACAAAAGAGAAAAAGAAAAAGATGAAGTAGATGATGATCTCAACAACAACATATCCCTTAAATAGGTGAATTTATCTCAAGATATTGAGGCTTTCAACAACTATCCTTGGGGTCATGAGAGCTTAGAATTAACTGTCAAATACTTGTTGAAACCTTAAGGACCAAAGACCAATAACTTATTTGGCTTTCCATGGACTTTCATGGTAAACATAAATGTTCTTAATATTTTTATATTATATTAAATAATTCAACATTTGATTTGTGACATGTTTTCCTTTTTTATAGGCTTGGACATTTGAAGTCATTCCTCATTTGATCCATCAAGTAAATGCAGAAGAAGAGATCTCATCTCCAAGGATATTGAGATGGTTGAGATCAAAAACAAAAACTGCCAAAAATATTCCAGATCTTTATAACCCTCCTCATGATGCAGTAAGTTATTATTATATTACACACATATATGTTGCAACATATCACTAATCTGTAGAAACATGTGACCCAAATGTTGCTACAGATGACTCATATGTTGTTATAGATGATTCATTTGTTGCAACATGTGACACAAATGTTACTACAGATGACTCATATGTTGCTACAGATGATCCATCTGTTCCAATATGTGACACAAATATTGCTACAAATGCCCATATGTGTCAACATATCACCCATCTGTAGCAACATATGACACATCTGTGGTAACATCTGACCCAAATATTCCTACGAATGACTCATTTTTATAATTTTAGGTTGTGCATCCATGGCTTGTCCCAACAGAAAAGGAATTGCAAATGCTAGATCTAATTACTCTATGGTTGGTTGAAACCTTATTTGATCCTGTTGTGGATAGAGTTAAAATGGAATTGGTTGGAGCAAGAACCAACAAAAGAGACAGAGTTGTTAATGAATTAGTTATTTTTTATGGGGTTGATGGTCGTGGTATTGATGTTGGTGCTGGTGCTAGACAAGACCAAGGGGCTACCTCTTGTAGAAGATGCTTTGGCTTTCTCTGTGAGAAGTGCAAGAAACAAGATGAAGATTTTATCGTGTATCTTCAAACATTGAGTCAAGCTATCAATGAATTTAAAAATAAGAGGAGGGTCAAGGTCATTCCATCAAAGAATGTTCAACATCCATATACTCCACAAGCCAAGAGGAGGAAAAAAATATTTATCAAGGCAATACAAAATTTGAAGAAGAAGATCTTTGGAGAATTGCCAATGGCCGTAGGAGAGGAAGTGTTGGAGTTCAAGTATGTGAATGTTTATAAGCATGTGACTATAGCTGAAAAGAACAAATTGGTGGACCTAACGAGAGCAAAGGATCTGCGTGCATAATACGGCATGCATTTTTTAGTGAAGAAGATTTTAGGACCATGACAAGCATGGACATTTGGTGGGAAGACTGGGTAATTTTTCACTACTAGTACCTTCAATTTATAATGTTTGTTTGTTTCTTTATCTTTTCAATGATTACTCTTCTTTACTCTTTAATATTATTTTTTATTTCAGTATGTTGATGAAATCCTTAGCCTCATGCAGGAGAGGCATGTGAGATACCCTAAGTATTATGATTCCACAAATAGAATCCTGGATCTCAACTTCTATTCCAACTTCAAACTAAGATACGACAAAATGAGCGAGGAGGCAACAATAGTTAGTGGCAAAGTTGAATAATGAAGCATTTGCCAGATAAGTTCCTCAATGAACCATTGGAACCCATGGTAACAAATGAAACCAAAGTCGCGTGCGCATCATATTCGCTTGCATTTATTAAGCATTTGATTACCAGGACAGCAATTCAACCTCTCCAAACCCTGTTGTGTGACAATGCAGTTCGTCGAATGCAATGGGTTTGGGTTGCTGGGATAGTATCTAGGAGCTTGGAGCCTTGATAATGTGTTTGTAATTAAAGACAATATTTTATTTTATCACTTATGTTATTTTACCTTATATTGAGAGCAAATACATAGTATGTGATGTTATATTGATAGCACGTACTTGATCATATGTTATTACATATGTCTCATATGTAGCAACATATGAGTCATCTGTACCAACATATGCCTCATATGTAGCAACATATACCTCAAATGGTCAAACGTTATTACATAAGGGTGATATGTTGCAATATTTAAGGCATCTGAAGCAATAGATGAGTCATCTGTAGCAACATATGTCTCATATGTAGCAACATTTGACTCATATGTTATGTTAAGAACAAGTAAAAATGTTAGAACAGGAGTGCAAAACTACGTTTATTTATTTTATTCCCACAACTATGATAATTTTAATAGTTGTACACAACTACATAAGAATTTTCCATCCTCTACAATGTTCTTCCTGGTAATGCTTAAAAATAGAAAAAAAATTACAACAAACAACACGAAGATTAGCTTCCAGTTGTTACAACATTTGGTTTTCTTCTTCTCCTTCATCACCCATTTGTTACTTCTTTTAATATGATTTTTATCATCAATTTCCAACTCTTTAATTTTGTTCGCCAATCTCAGAATAACAAACTTGGATTGAATATCAACATATTCACGATCCCTCCATCTAAAGAAGTTGCATGCATTCTCCTAAAATACACACCACAAAGAAATTTAAATTTAAAAAAATAAAGAGAAGTGTCCGAACTAAGATGTAGAAATGTACATATACGATAGCGCGGACAAGACCAAAATCTTCTACCTGGATTGTCCTTCGACCATGAAGTTTGCATTGAAAGTAAGTCTACATGTTTGCGACAGATTTTCACACCCAACATGGGATCATTTTCATCATTACAAATTCGATTCAATATTGCATTTGACATTATATCAAAAGTAACAAAAACAAACAAAACTCATTCATTAGCTATAGATCTAGAGTACTAATCTATATTTAAAGAACTCATTCTTATGCAACCACTATATTGCAAAATTAATGATTTTATTGATTTGACAATACATGACAGTGCTAAGATTTGGTTTAACCAAAGGCCAATCAAATTAGTTGCGTGTTAAAAAACAAAGAACAGAAAAGACTAACAGAAAAAGACTGATGAAATAAAAAAAAATTATTATATCTCATGCACTCCAGAGATCCGAGATCCATGCGAAGAGAGAGAGAGAAAACGCGAAGATGAGAGAAACCGAAGCTGCGAGGAAGAAAATGAAAACCTTATTCTTGAAACAAAAATGAAAACTGTAACATCTCACACCTAGAAACGACTAGAAAGGTTTTAAAATATGAAAATAATGATTTAGGAAAGAATAAGGAAATCTCGAAAATTTTGCCCAAGTTAAGAAAGTGAGTTTTGGCTATTTTCAAATGTCCATAACTCCTAGCTCATGATGCTTTAGAAGAATTTTTTGATATAATTGGAAATACCTTGGAGATATCTTTCCAACGCCGCTGAGTTTCTGCGATTTCGACATCGTATGAGTGAGATATGTCTTTCGAAAGTTGGGTTGTTGGATTGAGGAAAGTCCCAATCATGATTTAGGGAAGTGCAAAGTAGTCTTTTCTCTAATTAATTTCCTAATTCGTTTTTAGGGACTTATTGGGGTAAAAACATAACTTAATTCAGTTTTGAAAAATTAGAATACACTTAGGGCTTGGAGAAAAGAGAAAAAAAGAACGAAAGGGTAAAAGCCAAGATTTCGCCAAGAACATCAAGCGTTTGAAGTGGAATTCGTTGGGGGTGATACCTATTAAGGTATGTGAGATCTTTTAGTGATGGGTTATGAAACGTCCCATATTTTGCATATACTAGTTCTATGTGAGTAGTGAGGGTTTGAAATAGGTTTAACAATATTCGAAAGAGGCTTGAGGCTAAATAGAGTAAGTAAAGTATAATTTATCATAGTAATCAACCTACTTGCTTAAGCTACTGATTCAGATATCTTACGTAATTAAGTTACTCACATACATATGTAGCTTACGTAGAAAGGATGACATAGGTTCTTAATGGTAGATTAACTGCTGACCTACTTAAATAAGTGGTAAGTAGGTGATGCACCTACTTAGGAAATATGTGGACTGCAATTTAAAAGAAAAGGGCAACTAGGTGATGCAGCTACTTAAAGAACTTGTGGCAGAAATTAAGGGAGTGATGTACCTGCTTACTTAAAGTGAGGGACTAGATATTTCTACATTTTTCTTAATGTAAAAACGTCCATAAAGGACCCTTAAGAGAATGAAATTCATTTCATATATCTCTCACTTGTTCTACAGCAATTTACTCCCAAAAAGAAACCCTAGAAGCTCCAAAGTGCTGGCCTGCAAGTTCACCATTAGAAATCTGAGAAAACCCTTATTTTTCAAGTACAAGTTGGTGTAACATCTTCCATCTTAAGAAATTCAAAAGGAGGAACTGATTTCACCTTAAGGTAAGGCTACTGCCATATGTTAATTTTTTCATCCCTCTTTGTGCTTGAATCGGTTAGGGGATTTGGTATGTGTTAATGAGCTAAGAATTGTTCCTTTTACATGGTGTGAGATTGGGGAATGTTCTGGTTGATGTGCATGTTGGGACAGCCATGGAGGGGAGTCCCCTTTAATTCAATTGTTAGCCCATTTGAGCATTTTAAATGTAATGTTAGTTGGATGCTCAAGGGACAGTGGTCGGAAACCGTGAGTTCATATTGCTACTGCCACATTCTGATGTTTAGAAACTGATTTGTGTATAGTAACATAAGGAGGCATGTGCAGAAGTCATGAGAACTTGTTAAAGGATAAAACGGTAAAGGGTGCAGTAACGTACCATCTAATTGGGCGTTGCATGAGGTTGCTGCCTGCAACCCCTTTATATACTGTTTTGCGTATGTTATAAAGCCCAAGGAGTTTCAGGGGACCCTATTAGAAGGTCGTATTGTATATGACGTTATTAAAGGAGAAGGGGTGGAATGCATACCATCGGTTTGATAAGTATGGGTTTGCTGCCTGATTACTGTTTGCTAAGTTAAAGTAACCCAATCTGTTGGTTAGCTACTAATATTAGTTGTGTTACTTATTTCAATGTAGATTAATAATCGAAAAGGAAGAAGGTAAATTCGTTGTACTATCTTAGTGGTACAGCAAGGTATGTAGGGCTATTCGATTCTATATTATTTGGCATGAACTCTGCTTGTGTCACTACCAACAAGTGAGCTTCTTAAGTGCTCTTTCAAGTAAAAGACACATAGTGGCAGCGTACAATCCCAAACACAGCTAACAATAGTTCCCCTCTCTTAGTGTGTCGAATTGCTTCAATATATGTGCATCTTTACTTTTCCAAGTATTGGTATGAGAAAAGGGTAATTTCAGCAGTAGCTTTGTGATTCCTCATGTCAATCAAATGAGGTCCATTGTGTCATTTGAGCTCTTATGTAATTCATCAGTGTTACATTTCCATCTTGTGTTAATGTTATTGCCCTAAGTGCATATTCACATGTTTCCTACTACTGATCCACAGTTCTGATGCTCAAAAATAATTATGACCACCAAAATAACAATCTCAAAGATTAAAGAAACTATATGAAGCAGTATATCTGTAAGGGTGGCAGCCCAGGGGCAGAAGCCTAGCATGGGTCGATCCCAATTTGTGTATAAGGGTGGCAGCCTAGGGGCGAAAGTCTAGCATGGGTCGATCCCAAATTTATATATTTGAGGACAACATCTCAAGGGTTAAAATGCCTAGCATGGGTCATCCTCTTTTACCACTGATCAGTTGGTTATTTGTATCACATGTTTTATAGAGATCACAATGTAAAGAAAATTTACAGAAAAGAATATAATGTACATGATCCCACAACAGCAACAAGGGTGGTCTTTAATATAATCTATGCAGTTACATATTGATACTTGATTTCAATTGAGCTCTTGTTTACATATGTTATTGCCTTACATATTCAGTACATTCTTCGTACTGACGTCCCTCTCGGGGGACGCTGCATTTCATGCTGCAGCCACAGGTACTCCAGCTAGTAGACCTCCCCAGTAGGAACACAGGACACTCAGCTGTCATTGGTGAGCTCCAAGTTGATTCGGGGCTTAATCGAGTCTTTGGCATCTATTTTGTTACCGTATAGTAGTTAAGGGTAAGGCGGGGCCTTGTCCCGACCTAAACTAAGGTTGTCTATCTTGTAGAGGCTTTGTAGACTAATGTATAAAGTTTGGTTGTGTCTTGTCTCTTAACAATTGTGGCCTCCACGGTCAAGTGTTGTACATAAGTTTTGGGCCTGTCTATGTCGGTCTTTTATCACTACAGGGCATATAAGTTTGTCATAGCTTCATAGTTATCATAGTTAAATGTATGGTAAGTACAGGTTGTAAGTTGGTTCTCCCGGGCCATTTAGACATCGGGTGCATGTCCGTCTTAATCAGATCTGAGGCGTGACAGGTTAGTTCACCCACACACTAATTTGTTTCAATTCAGCGATTTGGAGTTGTTTACATGTTAAGAAGTGAAGTTCTTGAAGAACATTGTTGAATTCTTGTTGGCTGATTGTTGAATGTCTAGGGTTGAGTAGATTCATGTTTTTAGGCTTTTTTTCAAGTTAGATTGGTTGGGTATTGAGGGTACGATTGATTCTAAGTGTTTGGGGAAAGAACTAGGGAAGATTTGAAGGTTTAGAGATGAAAAACGGAGAACAAAAATTGAAAAAACTTGGGCAACAGGGTTGGGGCGTCACGCCAGCCAGCGTGCCCCAAAGCAGCCTCTGAAGTTTTGGCCTTGGGGCGCCGCGCCAGCCAGCGCACCCCACAGACTTCTCTGAAGTTTGAGGCCTGGCGCCCCACGCCTCTCAAAGCGCCAAGGACGCCAGTTCACCCCATTCTTCCCTCACCTTTTCGTACTAGTTCCTAAATAATGTACCTATATTTTCTAGTTGATTCTAACACTCTAAGGTACATCTAAACATCATGAAATCATCCAAACATGAGATCATGAACCTTGAATCCATAATCCAATTCAAGGAAACTTAAGATCAAAGTCAAGAGAAGTAAGAGTCAAGTCAAGATAAGTTCTTACCGTTTTCTAAGAGTCTTTTCCAAATGTTTTAACTTTGTTTTAAGACTTAAAGTTCAAGTTGAGTAAAGAGTAAAGTTTGAAGTTCATTTCTTCAAAAGTATATGGGACTAAGTATTCCCAAAGAGATTTTAAATGCTTTCACATTTAAATAAGAACGGAAACTAAGATTTCCAAAGAGCCTTCGGGCAAGTTTTTAGAAAAAGAAATTGCTTTCTAAATGAAGCAAGAGGGGAAACTTTGATTTCCAATATAGCCTTTGAGCTAAGTTTTTTAGCACTAATCTCAAATCACAGAAGAAGTATGTTTTTAAAACATAAGAGCCAGTATATTTTGGGAGTGGTATTGAGCACCGAATTAGGGACGAGCATGAGTTTAGATAACTCACGTCACCATAGAACCATGTAGCCATCATGGGTAGTAAAGGGTCATACTTTTTAGATGAAACATTTCCGCAATAGACTAGTGGATCCATTAGGCAGTTCAAGTTCTATACCTTTGGTTGGGTATAGGATGCGCTAGCAGAGTGAGGTAGATCGATGTATCATCACTATAGCTCTTATGTGATGGTTGTCGATTAGAAAAACTCCCACAGAAGTTATTGTATTTTTACATACATTTCAGAGTTATGTGGTATCCTTGTATATACACAGAGTTGATATCATGTTTTTAAACATCTTTTCTTTATATTGCACTTGTTTAAACAGCTTTAAATTGAAATGAGTTTAGTAAGTATTCATGAGTTGAGAAGAGCCAAGGTAAGTGTTTCTTTCAAATTTCCCTCTCAAGTCTATGTTGTTTTAGTTTTCCAACTCGCACACTCGTACATTCAATGTATTGATGCCAGTTGGCCTGCATCTTATTATGATGCAAACACAGGTAACTAGGATCGGCATTCTGACGCATCGTTAATCCAGTGAGCATTTCAGAGTCTGTTAGTGAGCCTTCTTGCTTTTCGGAGGATCCATTTCATTGCTTTCTAGTTTAGTTTATTATGATGTTGTGGGGTCTGTCCCAACATCCATCTCAGTTGTTATTAGAGGCTTCATAGACAGTTAGATGTTAGTCCTTGAGTCTTTTCATTATCTTTTCTTATTGTTAAGACTTGGGTTGCCACTTTTGGCCAAGTTGTGGGGTCTGTCCCAACATCCATCTCAGTTATTTTGCTATTCAATTCAGTTAAGTTCAATTATCATTATAGATATGAATATTATATTCTGCTGAGTAAGTAAGTCAGGCCAAGGGTTCGCTTGGGTCCAGCAATAGTCGCCGAGTGCCAGCCACGTCTAGGGTGTAGGCTCGGGGCGTGACAAAAGCCCTAATATATATATATATATATATATATATATATATATATATATATATCCCTTCAAGAAATGAAATAATGGGCCGATTGGTCCAGTTTTAGAGGTTAGGCTTGCCTATGACTTTTATAAAGTACTTACGTTTTTTAAGTTGTTACAACATATGTCAACTATGTGTACATGCAAGTAGTATCACTATTAATAGAGAGGAATTCAAGCACATAAACTTGGGAAACATTAAACACAAACATAAACATGTCATTGATAGTTGATAGTTGATAGTTGATAGTTGAACTAGTGACATGCAAGGCTAGGATAGACTACATATCCATATTTACAAGGCATTAACACCAACAAAAAGACAAAATTTACATCTGAAATGCTCTAGCCCATTGATAGTTGATATAGAGTCATACAAGGCTATGCTAGGCTACATATCCATATTTACAAGGCATTAACGCCAACAAAAACAACAAAATTTACATCTAAAATGCTTTAGCCCTATACTACTACTTCAGCCAGCAAAAAAGGACTTGACTGGAGGATCTGGAGTCAACATTGAGAGATAAAACCTGGAGGGGCATCATCATTCCTTCTTGAAGGGTGATAGATCAGAACTACCCTTGCACTCTGTCACAAGACCACCTATAGAAAAATAAACAACCATAGTTAGCTATCTCATATACGTCGTTACAGTAGACATGATGTTATCTATAAAGTAAGAAGACTTACCAAATGATGAAGCTACCCTCCATTAGACAAGATCCGACAAAAACAAACAACGAACATCACCCATGCACTTAGAACACACTTGAAGAAGACGTCATATTAACTAAGAATAACATAATTACTTTGATCACCCACAACAAGAGCATGCGGAGACTTAAATTTGTCCAAGGTGGTAACATCTTCTCGGGGAAATTTGATTGTGAGAGGAGGAGAGGAGAAAGAATAAAGGAAAGAAAATAAAAAATGAGAGTTTTTTTTTGTGAATTAAGGGAACCCCAATTAACCCTTTTATAATGAGTGAGAGTGAGTGGAGTGTGTTAGTGGAGTATTCTAGAATGATCTATTATATTACATGTTGAATTAACCCCAAAAAGACCATTTTATGATATATATATATATATATGTTGCCATAGATGACACTTCAAGGATCGGTAAATCGATAAATTGAGCAATTTAGGAATGGAAAAATGTCAAATTGGACTAAATTTTAGTACTTTGAACCATAATTAAGCAATAAAAATATGCTATAACACTTGGAACAACGATTTACAAAGGTGTTATATAACTATCATATGGAGTTACTTGATCATTGTATGATGAACTAGTGGGATTATAGTCTTTGTAAAAATAATTGATAGAATTGAATGAAGGTTGTGTTGTTGTATTAGACCATAATTTTGTACTTAGACATGTTGTAGGACTATATATTATTGTTACATGTTGAATTAGCTGACAATTTAATTGAATTAACCCCCAAAAGACCATTTTATGAAATACATATATTGTCACATATGACATGTCTGTTGCGATTTCCCCAATAAAACGTGCATATGTTGCCACAGATGACACTTCAAGGATCGTTAATCGATGAATTGAGCGATATAGCAATGAAAAAATGTCAATTTTTTTAGATTAAACATTTTATAAAGAACAAATTCAAAAAATTAGTACAAAACACAAAAAGGTCACCTTTTTTTCCCCATGAGTTTGCAAGAAATGTATATATGTTGCCTCACATGAAAATTTAATTAATACAAAAATTTAACTACTTCATCTATTTCTAAATCACAACTACATAATTCACAACGAAAGTGGGGTCTTTGAACAGTGCAACAAATTGGTCTTTCTCCCAACAAATGAGGTTCTGGCACCCTTCCAAATAAAGTATATCGCAACTTCTCTCGACATCTTCTGAGTTTTAGAGGAGTCATGTTGGAAATGAACATTAAGTCTTCTCTCATGGATTCACCACCATTGAAGATTGAAATTATGGCAACCACATAGGATGCACCAATGTGGCCACCGTCTGTTGCTTGGTTAAGCATTCCCAATCCACTTGAATCGCTACGGTTGAAAAAATCATACTACCTAAGCAATAACACATTTAAAATGCAAAATACATTGATAAAAATGTGAATACATCGAAAAACATTAAAAATTATCACGACTTTTCTGTAAAAGGCTTCTAAATTCCCCGATGCTCTGCACATTTCCAGGAAAGAAGTGCATATTCGAACAACTGAACACGGACATATAAATAAAGGAATGCTGAGCAATATTATCTTCTGATATATAGAAGGTTCATTGGTGACTTGATTGAGGACCCTGGAACTGAGAAATCAAATCAAATGGTTAGGAAATCAAATTAAAGAGTGAAAATAGATTAATACATACATACCTTAATTTAACCCTCATTAAATCTTTTAGAGATTTGGAAGCAATCCTTTCACCGATATCAATTAGTAGTTCCATCGGAAGGGATTCAATGTAGTTTTTTTTACTCATAGTCATTTTTGAAGATTTCTTATTCTTCCTTCCCATCTTGGAGAAAATTAAATGAAAGTATCTAAGTTGTGTTCTTCTTATATAATATAATCCCAATGTAGTGAATGTGAAAAGTTGCAACTTCTGAAGACGAAGATGTACTTTTGACTTTTCAAATTCAAGTACTTAATTTTTTTGAAAAAAAGGTAAAATATGAAGAGTTGTAATTAATGAAGGAGGTTGTTGTATTAGACTGTAATTCAATTGAATTAGCCCCAAAAAGCACATTTTAGGATATACATATATTGCCACATATGACATACATGTTGCAATTTAAACTGTTAAATACAACATTTTATACAACAGAACATGCATATGTTGCCACAGATTACATTTCAAGGATGGTCAAAATGAGAACACTATGAGAAAAAACAAATATTTTTAGATTAAACATTTTATAAAGAACAAATTCAAAAATCAACACAAACTTTCACCATGAATTTGGTTTGCAAGTTATATACATATGTTGCCACAAATGGCAATTTAATTAATACCACACAGTGGTATAAGGTAGAAATCTAACTACATAATCTAGTTCTAAATCACAACTACATAAATCACAACGAATATCATCTTCATTGTCGCTTCCCATGGGCCAACAATTCCTGCGACCGATTAGCTCAAATTGATGAACATTGCAACAAATGGGTCTTCCTCCCAACAAATTAGGTTCTTGCACCCACATTCCACCTAAAATATTTTGCAAATTTTGTCGACATCTTCTGACTTCTAGTGGCTCCATTTTTTTCATGTTGGCAATGAACATTAAACCTTCTCTCATGGATTCACCGCCATTGAAGATTGAAATTATGGCAAGCACATAGGATGCATCAATGGGGCCACTGTCTGCTGCTTGATTAATCATTCCCAATGCAGTTGGATCGTTACGGTTGAAAAAATCAAACTACATAAGAAATAACACATTTAAAAGGCAAAATATATTGATAAAAACCTGAATACATACGAAAAACATAAAAAATTACCACGCCTTTTCTGTATAAGGCTTCTAAATTCCCCGATTCTCTGCACATTTCCAAGAAAGAAATGGCTTCTTGAACTATCGATCATCTACGATAATGAAAGTTGACCTATGTTACCTTTTGATAAACAGAAGGTTCATTAGTGACTTGATTGAGGACCCTGGAACTGAGAAATCAAATCAAATGGTTAGGAAATCAAATTAAAGAGCAAAAATTGATTAATACATACATATCTAATTTAACCCTCATTAAATCTTTTAGGGAGTAGGAAGCAATCCTTTCAACGATATCAATTAGTAGTTCCCTCGGAAAGGATTCAATATAGTTTTTTTTACTCCTAGTCATTTTTTTTCCTTTCCATCTTAGAGAAAAATTAAATGAAACGGCCTTCTATTGTTGTGTTCTTATATAATGCCAGGAAATGTGTGAAAAGTTGCAACTTCTGAAGACGAATAGAAGAGAAGAGAAGAGACACAACTTTTGACTTTTCAAATGAAAGTACTTATTTTTTTGAAAAAAGGGTAAAATATGAAGAGTTGTAATTAACTTTTTTCTTGAAAGTTGTTCCAATGACAGTAATTATTGATTGATGGTTCACACACCTTACACGTAATTATTTATTATAAATATGTTGGAACATATGCGTTTTCTATGGTACTTGTAAGACATAATTGACATATATTGGAGAATATGCAATATTATGATGTAAGATCTAACACATAATTAATATATGTTGGAACATATGCGTTATTCTGTAGTACATGTAACACATAATTGACATATGTTGGAACATATGTAATATTCTGTTGTAAAATCTAACACATAATTGACATATGTTGGGACATATGAAATATCTGTTGTAAGTAGCAACACATCATTAAATAAATCACACATTTTATATAAATAACATAACATAAATTGATTCAAATTAAGATAAGAAGATAGCGAACATCATCCTCAAATAAAAAAGAACATTCATTAAAATTCAACAACACTTATGAAGCATTTCGATTTGGGCATGTAGTTCTTTTGTGGTCAAAGTCCCTACATACGCAACACTTATTTTTTTTTGTTGGAAATGATTCACCAACTCCACGTCGTCTCTTATATCTCCTTCTTCCAGGTTTGCTTGGATCAACATATGGAGGAGGTATTTCTCTCTCTATGATATCCAAAGGGACAATCCAAGAATCTTCAGGTGGCACCGGGTGAATTTCCTCACAATATGTCATTATGTATTTTTCCACTGAATAATATGGAGAGGAGTACTCATAAATCTTATTTCCAAAATCGGCACCATATTGGGCTCGAAGCGCTGCCATGGCATGTGGACAANTAAGTTGCCACAGATGACATTTCAAGGATGGTCAAAATGAGAACACTATGATAAAAAACAAATATTTTTAGATTAAACATTTTATAAAGAACAAATTCAAAAATCAGCACAAAACACAAAAAGGCAACCTTTTTCACCATGAATTTGGTTTGCAAGTTATATACATATGTTACCACAAATGGCAATTTAATTAATACCACACAGTGGTATAAGGTAGAAATCTAACTACATAATCTAGTTCTAAATCACAATTACATAAATCACAACGAATATCATTTTCATTGTCGCTTCCCATGGGCCAATCATTCCTGCGACCGATTCACTCAAATTGATGAACAGTGCAACAAATGGGTCTTCCTCCCAACAAATTAGGTTCTCGCACCCACATTCCATCTAAAATATTTTGCAAATTTTGTCGACATCTTCTGACTTCTAGTGGCTCCATTTTTTTCATGTCGGCAATCAACATTAAACCTTCTCTCATGGATTCACCGCCATTGAAGATTGAAATTATGGCAAGCACATAGGATACATCAATATGGCCACCGTCAGCTGCTTGATTAATCATTCCCAATGCAGTTGGATCGTTACGGTTGAAAAATCAAACTACATAAGAAATAACACATTTAAAGGCAAAATATATTGATAAAAACGTGAATACATACGACAAACATAAAAATTACCACGCCTTTTCTGTATAAGGCTTCTAAATTCTCTGATGCTCTGCACATTTCCAGGAAAGAAATGGCTTCTTGAACTATCGATCATCTACGATAAGGAAAGTTGACCTATGTTACCTTTTGATATACAGAAGGTTCATTAGTACTTGATTGAGGACCCTGGAACTGAGAAATCAAATCAAATGATTAGGAAATCAAATTAAAGAGCGAAAATTGATTAATACATACATACCTTATTTAACCCTCATTAAATCTTTGAGGGAGTAGGAAGCAATCCTTTCAACAATATCAATTAGTAGTTCCCTCGGAAGGGATTCAATATAGTTTTTTTTACTCCTAGTCATTTTTTTTTCCTTTCCATCTTAGAGAAAAATTAAATGAAACGACCTTTTGTTATTGTGTTCTTATATAATGCCAAGAAATGTGTGAAAAGTTGCAACTTCTGAAGACGAATAGAAGAGAAGAGAAGAGACACAACTTTTGACTTTTCAAATGAAAGTACTTATTTTTTTGAAAAAAGGGTAAAATATGAAGAGTTGTAATTAACTTTTTTCTTGAAAGTTGTTCCAATGACAGTAATGATTGATTGATGGTTCACACACCTTACACGTAATTATTTATTAAAAATATGTTGGAACATATGTGTTTTCTGTGGTACTTGTAACACATAATTGACATATGTTGGAGAATATGCAATATTATGATGTAAGATCTAACACATCATTAATATATGTTGGAACATATGCGTTATTCTGTAGTACATGTAACACATAATTGACATATGTTGGAACATATGTAATATTCTGTTGTAAAATCTAACACATAATTGACATATGTTGGGACATATGAAATATCTATTGTAAGTAGCAACACATAATTAAATAAATCACACATTTTATATAAATAACATAACATAAGTTGATTCAAATTAAGATAAGAAGATAGCGAACATCATCCTCAAATAAAAAGGAACATTCATTAAAATTCAACAACACTTATGAAGCATTTTGATTTGGGCATGTAGTTCTTTTGTGGCCAAAGTCTCTATATACGCAACACTTTTTTTTTTGTTGGAAATGATTCACCAACTCCACGTCGTCTATTATATCTCCTTCTTCCAGGTTTGCTTGGATCAACATATGGAAGAGGTATTTCTCTCTCTATGATATCCAAAGAGACAATCCAAGAATCTTCAGGTGGCACCGGGTGAATTTCCTCACAATATGCCATTATGTATTTTTCCACTGAATAATATGGAGAGGAGTAATCATAAATCTTATTTCCAAAATGGGCACCATATTGAGCTCGAAGCGCTGCCATGGCATATGGACAAGGTATTTTGTCCAAGTCAAAAATTCTACAAGTACAAGTTCTTCTTTGTAGCTCCACTTTAGCAACATCACCATGACCAGTGACACTGAATTTGTAGTTAGCGATTTGATGAGCCAATAATTTATTGTCCGCGTTGACATACTTTGATATGTCTTTTGCAATTGAAGGAACAGATCTATTTGCAGAGTTCACCAGCTCCATACGCCTCTGGTGATATAAAAGTGCAAATATCCTATTTATTTAATCAAATAGAGCGACAATGAGAAATTTACTTTCAACATCAAACATAGAATTCACCGACTTCGCGATGTTTGACGTCATAATGTTATATCTACAAAACAAAAAATAAAAATCAATCAAAACACATAAAATAACAATAAACTCAAACGAGATGGTATAGACAATAATGTACCTATTTGTTAGGAAAAATGCTCTGCTCCATGTGTGGAATCCAATACATTCAAGAGTTTCAACCACCTTTGGTACCAAATCTCTTATTTGACTGAAATGGCTATTGAACTCACATCTATCGTACGCCTTTGCTGCTTTATAAAAATGGGTATTGTGAAAGTTATTTCAAATATTTTCACCAAGGTGTCTCATGCAACAACCATAATGAGATGCAGGGTAGATAGTCGAAACCATCTTTCGAATACTTTGATGCCAATCAGAAATAATGCATAACTCATCAATATCATCTACAAAGCTTCTCATATTTTGAAAAAAATATTCATATGAGGGATCGCATTCCTTGTCCACAACACAGAAAGCCACAGGAAATATATGATTTTTAGCATCTTGTGCCACCGCCAATAGCAAAACTCATTCATACTTGCTCTTCAGAAATGTCACATCAACGGCTATTACTTTTCTCATTTCTTGAAAACCAGTTATCCAAGCGTCATATGATACAAATAAGTACTTGAACCTCCCATTTTTATCGAGCGACAATGTCGTCTTGCTTCTTGGATTTGCAACTTCAGGCATATAACGGTACGCATTAAGCACTGCATATTCGTGCTTATGTGTTCCTCTAACATTAGACTTAGCACGCTTCATGCCCTTATAAATCTTCCAATAGCTTACCTTACAACCCAATTCTATATGGAGTTGATTTGACATGTCTCTTGTGAATGGGCCTTTACCATTGGGAATCTATTTTCAAAGTACTTACTTATGACTTTTGTCGTGGCATGGGGATTATGGCTTGTAAGATGCTCTGAACCACACGTATGGTACTTTTCATATATTCTTCAAACCTGTCGCTACTTGTAAATTTCACAGCCCTCAGCCACCAATTGCACTCTGGATATGAACATTTAAAAGAAACCACATTACGAGAATTGATCACCTTTTTCAGTCTAAAATATTTTTTCAAGCAAGCAATTTTCAATGAATTTGTCAGTTATTCCTTGTACTTGACTATCATTCCCTTATAAAAACCAGTTTCATCATCTCGAACATTATTCACACGTGATGATTGAGAAGAACATGGAATGTTGTTGCCAACAATAGGTGTAGAAGGATTGTTGCTCTCAAAGTCTGGCACTTCATCTTTTCCAATTTTAGCATCGTGATTATTCATGTCCACAACATCAAATTCATCATTTAACATATCTTGTTAGTCTTCTTCGAGATTATGATCCTCCTCGATAGAATTTTCATCCATGTAGACTCTTAATATGGGCAGTCTCTCTGCTCCTACCAAATAAACAAGCAAACTAGGTTGATCAGTTATTTTAAAAGGTAAGACCTTCTCATTAAGAAAAAAAATGGGGAATGTAACTCATGACAAGATCTTTCAGTTGACAATTGTAATCACATTATTGCATGACTAAATTCACAAAATCATCATACAAAATATTTCTTTCGAAAGTCATCCCTATCGACCCTCCCCGTTTCTTACCATCCTTCCAACGCCAAATGTATCAATTTTTCTTCTCAATTCATTCACCACGACAATCAATCCCTACAAATGATCCCTTCATTTATTGTACTTGAAGAAATTAATTAAAAAAATAATTAGTACTAACGAAGAAATTTGTAAGTCATATGTTGCAACATATGACTATTTTGTGGCGACATGTAAGTCATATGTTGCTACATATAATTAATATGTTGTGACAAATAAATCACATATGGCAACATGTGTAAGTTATATGTCACAACATATGGTTATTCTGTTGCGAAATGTAAGTCATATGTTGCTATATATAAATATTCTGTTGCAAAACATAAATCACATGTTGTGACAAAATGTGTAAGTCATATGTTGCAACATATGACTATTATGTGGCAACATGTAAGTCATATGTTGCAACATATGACTATTTTTGTGGCGACATATAAGTCATATGTTGCTACATATAATTGATATATTGTGACAAACAAATCACATGTGGTAACATGTGCAAGTTACATGTAGCAACATATGGCTATCTTGTTGCGAAATGTAAGTCATATGTTGCTACATATAACTATTCTATTGTGAAACATAAATCACATGGTGTGACAAAATGCATAAGTCATATGTTGCAACATATATAGCCACCTATTAGAAACGCGAATGCAAATTATTGAAAAAAAATTGTGGTTACCCAGATGATGAAGAATGATTTCAAAGAACTGTTATTTTACTTACGAAAACAATGGTGTGTGAACCCAATCACTTATGAAGTAATTCCAATTGATACAAAACGAAATCTGGTCCACTGATTAGATTAGCTAAATCTGATTCAAGAAGATGAAAAGAAGAAAAAAAAAGCTCAAGAACTAGCAGCAAAGACCAACAATGTACGAAAAGAAGAAGAAGAAGAAGATGAAGTGAACGGGAAGAAAGGTAAGCAAGCAAGCAAGAAGAGAGTAAGAACAAAGCAAAAGAAGAATAAGAAGAGGAATACGGGGGGAGGCGGGGGAAAAAGTGTATTATTTCCCCCCTTTTGGTACAGCTCGTTGGTGGCTTCCCTCCAATTTTGGTGGGAACCAAAATTGGTAAATTAGGTTTTAGTCATTTACCCTTTTACCCCTCATTTAATTCAATGGACCAAACTACCAACTTATAAACTTGAGGGCAACTCCACAATCATTAATCATTAATCACATAATTGTCACCTACACTCAATAATTAAGACTTATGTCACCACCCCTTTATTTTGACACCTTAATGTCACCTTTAATTCAAAGCCCCCAGTCACTTATGACTGTTGTGGTACAACAACAGTTATTGTTATTCACACAAATAAACAAGCATATTATATATATATATATATATATATATATATATATATATATATATA
>NC_064289.1:10925695-11058243 GCF_019186545.1 Solanum stenotomum | reverse complement strand
AAAGTTGGAGGACATAAATGTTAGATAAGGCTAAATTAAATGACACATTTATATAGTATGTCATTATTATACTTTTGGGACCAATTTCTTGTTATTATACAAAATGGCCCACTTGCGTTAAGTCGGAAGAATTTCAATTTTTAGAACACATGCCATTGAGGATTTGTAGAAGAAATAAGTATTGATTCTTCGTTATTCATATATAAGGTAGAATAGAAGAAATTGCATGGTGGCCTTAAAACTATAAAGGATGCTATTGCTCAGGGTCATAAGGGGAGAATACACCTTGATTCATTCTCTATAAGGTAGAACGAAGTGTATAATGGGTTTAAATTGTTTGAATATAGTTCTTTTTAACGTACAAATTGGATGAAATGAATTGGGATTTGGGAGAAGTCTGTTCCGATGGTTTCTTCAGTTTAAACGATTCAGATGGTTCTCGCAAGTAAATTTTGTTAAAGGTAAATATTTATCTATATTTTAAATATAACATAAACAAAAGAAATTGTTCAATTTTGATAAAACTATTTATATATTTGATGGACTATTTTACTAGCCATCAAATATAAAGAGCTATTTTTGTCATATCTGTGAAATATATCAAAGAAACATTGTGTTGGTCAAATTCAAGAGGTCATGCAAAGGGACAATCCTAAATTTCAATTTGGTAAAATTTAATGATTATTTTTCTTTTATTCGTGAAGTATGCGAGCCATTTGAATTGAAAAACCCCCTTCTAATGAATTTCCTCAATTCATATCTTAAGAAGAATCTATTTAAGCCAATTTGAGATTCAACATTCAAGTTATTCATTTCCCATAGAGCTTCTAATATACTTCATTTGTCCCTAATTACTTGTCTACTTTTTAACTGACACACCTATTAAGAAATCAATAATTGACATGGTGAGTTTACCATTTTACCCCTATTAATTATGAAGTGGATGAATTAAAAACTTAATATTTTAAAAAAGTTCTACATTTTCCAAAGTAATTAATTGAGGATATCATAGGTAAAAAAAAATATCCTTTCTTGATTTGTCAAAATGAACAAGTAATAGAGACAACTAAAAAAGAAAATGTGGACAAATAATTAGGGAGAGGGAGTAATAATTAGGCCTAGGGACTGGGGAGCATAGCATATCTTAGATCCATGAAAGGAACAATGTTTGCACTACAAAGAAAAAGAAAAATGCTATTAATATTTAACATACTTCCTTTCTTTCAATTTATTGGTTTAGTTTTAATTTGACACAGTATTTAAAATATAAAAAGAGAATTTTTAAATCTTGTAAACTTAAACTAAAGATAGGTAAAATGTATTAAAACATTTAATTTTGTAGTCTTACGGAATTGTTAAAAAGGATACATTCTTTTTTAGACTATCTAAAAAGTAAAAGAGAAAATAAAATAAACAAATTGAAACGAAAGAGTATATTACATATTATGAAAAAAAGAGTGTAAAAGAGGAAAATATAGAAAAATAAGAAAGTATTGTTGCATTATATTGCAAATTGCAATGTGGATAGGGTCACGTTATCCATAGGATTCTAAGTACTTTACTATATTTAGGGATTATAGTTGGGGTATCATTCTTTTAAATACCCTTCACATTAATGTACTCAACACACGTTTCATCAGTAAAATCATCCTTTACCTTTTAGGTCTCACCCGACATTTCTACCCTCCAACTTTGGGTCATGTACTAGACATTTAAACTATTCAAAAGTTGAACAAGTTGATACACATTCCTACGTGGTTTCTTGTGTTGCAATTCACAACATACCTGGAATTCTACGTGTATTATGTCACCTTGTTCAGCTTTTGGATAGTTTAAGTATCTATTTGTGCATACTCAAAGTTGGAGGACATAAATGTTAGATAAGGCTAAATTAAATGACACATTTATATATTATGTCATTATTATACTTTTGGGACCAATTTCTTGTTATTATACAAAATGGCCCACTTGCGTTAAGTCGGAAGAATTTCAATTTTTAGAACACATGCCATTGAGGATTTGTAGAAGAAATAAGTATTGATTCTTCGTTATTCATATATAAGGTAGAATAGAAGAAATTGCATGGTGGCCTTAAAACTATAAAGGATGCTATTGCTCAGGGTCATAAGGGGAGAATACACCTTGATTCATTCTCTATAAGGTAGAAAGAAGTGTATAATGGGTTTAAATTGTTTAAATATAGTTCTTTTTAACGTACAAATTGGATGAAATGAATTGGGATTTGGGAGAAGTCTGTTCCGATGGTTTCTTCAGTTTAAACGATTCAGATGGTTCTCGCAAGTAAATTTTGTTAAAGGTAAATATTTATCTATATTTTAAATATAACATAAACAAAAGAAATTGTTCAATTTTGATAAAACTATTTATATATTTGATGGACTATTTTACTAGCCATCAAATATAAAGAGCTATTTTTGTCATATCTGTGAAATATATCAAAGAAACATTGTGTTGGTCAAATTCAAGAGGTCATGCAAACGGACAATCCTAAATTTCAATTTAGTAAAATTTAATGATTATTTTTCTTTTATTCGTGAAGTATGTGAGCCATTTGAATTGAAAAACCCCATCCTAATGAACTTCTTCAATTCATATCTTAAGAAGAATCCATTTAAGCCAATTTGGGGTTCGACATTCAAGTTATTCATTTCCCATAGAGCTTCTAATATACTCCCTCCCTTTGTCCCTAATTACTTGTTCACTTTTAAATTGACACACCTATTAAGAAATCAATAATTGACATAATGAGTTTACCATTTTACCCCTATTAATTATGAATTGGATAAATTAAAAACTTAATATTTTCAAGAAATTCTACCTTTTCGAAAGTAATTAATTGAGGGTATCATAGGTAAAAAAAAATATCTTTTCTTGATTTGTCAAAATGGACAAGTAATAGGGACAACTAAAAAAGGAAATGTGGATAAGTAATTAGGGAGAGGGAGTAATAATTAGGCTTAGGGACTGGGGAGCATAGCATAGCTTAGATCCATGAAAGGAACAATGTTTGCACTACAAAGAAAAAGAAAAATGCTATTAATATTTAACATACTTCCTTTCTTTCAATTTATTGGTTTAGTTTTAATTTGACACAGTATTTAAAATATAAAAAGTGAATTTTTAAATCTTGTAAACTTAAATTAAAGATAGGTAAAATGTATTAAAATATTTAATTTTGTAGTCTTACGGAATTGTTAAAAAGGATTTATTCTTATTTGGACTATCTAAAAGAGAAAATAAAATAAACAAATTGAAACGAAAGAGTATATTACATATTATGTTATATAAAAAAAGAGAATGTAAAAGAGGAAAATAAGAAAGTATTGTTGCATTGCAAATTGCAATGTGGATAGGGTCACGTTATCCAAGTTTCATCCAGGAGTTTTGCGATGCATGCCATCTCAGCACTGTCATCTGCCACGTCACAAACTCCTTCCAATCAAAACCCTGAATCAGATTCCACATTCATCTTCCCTGTAGCTCCAATAACAGGCCGACACTTGGCACGCTCTCATCCACCAGAACAAGCTTTAAGCTAATATCTCCACTCCAAATACCATCCTCAATTCTCACTTCTCATCATCAACTTTCTCAATTTACCTCTTGCAAGCTTCACCGTTTGGCTAGAAATGGCTGCAGCTACCTCTCTGTACGTCTCCGAGATGCTCGGAAGTCCCGTCAAGTTTAGCGGTGTTGCAAGGCCTGCTGCTCCTTCTCCATCCTCCTCTGCTACCTTCAAAACTGTTGCCCTTTTCAAAAAGAAGGCTGCAGCTCCTGCCAAAGCTAAGGCTGCCGCTGTCTCTCCTGCTGACGATGAGCTCTCCAAGTGGTACGGTGAGTAACATTACTCCTTCCCTTTTATGAGTTTGATTGGACATGAAATTTAATGCAGTAGTCGTATTAATTGTAACAGAGGAGTACTACATTTTCTCCCTTTATAAGTGAAACCTAGTATCTTTCGCACAAAGTTGTATTAAAATTTTAGATTCGCATCTGACTGTACTGTAATTAATGTCGAACAGAACGGAAGAGTAGAATACTCCTAAGTCCATGCAGCCTCTGTTTAACATCTTCCCTTTGGTTTTTATATGCTCTTAAATTTTGCAAATATTTTCAGGACCTGACAGAAGAATTTTCCTGCCTGAGGGTCTATTGGACAGATCAGAAATCCCCGAGTACTTGAACGGAGAAGTTCCCGGAGAGTAAGCCTCGATCTACTTCCTACATCTCGTAATTTAGCTAAATTATATTGCTAGCATATAAAATTGTTGAAATTACAATATATATAAGATTTTTTTTGTACTTGCTGCAGCTACGGTTACGATCCCTTTGGTCTAAGCAAGAAGCCAGAAGACTTCGCCAAGTAAGTGTAGTACTACACTCTCAGCCAGCTAATTTTGTTCTTGTTGTTTGTAGAGATAGATCTAAGTTTAAAATTGTTCGATATGCTGCAGATATCAGGCTTATGAGCTGATCCACGCTAGATGGGCTATGCTTGGTGCTGCTGGGTTTATTATCCCTGAAGCCTTCAACAAATTTGGTGCCAACTGTGGTCCTGAAGCTGTTTGGTTCAAGGTATATATATAAATATATCACCACTTATTGCAATCATCTTGTTTGTTTAAATGTGAGGCGAAATCCTGACAAAGAAAATTTTGTCTAATTTGTAGACTGGAGCTTTACTTCTAGATGGAAACACATTGAATTACTTTGGAAAGAACATTCCCATCAACCTTATTCTTGCTGTCGTCGCGGAGGTTGTTCTTGTTGGTGGTGCTGAGTACTACAGAATTATTAATGGCTTGGTGAGCTCCCATTTACTACTACAACCTTCATCATAATATTATGTGCACTGACAGGGCGGAGCTAGAGTTTGTATATTTATGTTAAGAAATCTACTTAATATGTATAATTAATTTATTCAAAACTCACTAAGTTGCCTCGATCATAAAGGCACTATCTATTGACAATTGATTTGATTGTGGATTTAAAAAATTGTGTTGGGATGCAGGATTTGGAGGACAAGCTACACCCAGGTGGTCCATTTGACCCACTAGGCCTAGCAAAAGACCCAGACCAGGCAGCCATCTTGAAGGTAAAAGAAATCAAGAATGGAAGACTAGCCATGTTTTCTATGCTTGGTTTCTTCATCCAAGCCTATGTGACAGGAAAGGGTCCTGTTGAGAATTTGGCTGCCCATTTGAGTGACCCCTTTGGCAACAACTTGCTCACCGTCATCGGCGGTGCTTCAGAAAGAGTCCCAACCCTGTAATTTTCTTTTTGGACTGGAGGAATTGTACAATTCTGCAATACATTTCAGAGCTGTATGTGAAAAACCAGCTTGTAGTTTATGAAGACAAACTGTACTTATTTTCATACAGCTACTACACTGGCCACATACGTCCTTCATTCCAATTTATGCAGTAACATTATTTCGTTATGAGTTTAACTTATATATATCGTTATTATTACTAAAGAAAAACAAACACGTAATCCTATTTACGATGTGTGGATACATTTGTCTATATTTGAAAAATCTAATTATAGACTTTTTATTTTACATTTAGTGAAGAGTTTTTATAGCCACACAAACGTTATATATATTTAAGACCACAATTTTTTAATATATTAAAAATACAAGTTTCAAAAATCTCTCTGTTCAAATTATGCTATATAAATCGAAATAGAGAAACAAGTGAATTGTGGAATGTACCAGTTTTTGAGCTGGCAATCAAAATCTAGCCATTACTTCAAATGTAGGCCACTTTTTAATGCGGAAAAATAATTTTTTGACAAAAATACTGATTGCCTCTTAACACATAACAAGTCCAATACATAGTGTTGGAGTATAAAGCTAGGACAAGTAAATCTCTAGCATAAGGTGCTGAAGTTTGAAAAATTATTGGAGTTTCAAATTTCATGTTGTTCAAACTTTTATCAATTTAATCTTCCGCAACATTTATGACATTCAAAGTAATAACTTTATCTAGTTTTTACTCCTCTCTTCCATATTAAGTGAATTTGTGAGGTAATGTACACCTATTAAGAAAAATATTTAAGGACATAATTCAAAACCATATTTTTCACTATTGTCCTTTGTGAAATCGTAAATATAACTTTGTAAATAGTGTAATTTATCTGCTAAAAAATAAAAAATTCATTAATGGAAAGGACAAACATGAAGAAAAAAAAATCATACATTTATCTTAAACTTTGAACAATTCAATTATTTTAAACAACATTTTTTTTTTTCAAAAATGCACTTAATATAGAATATAGGAAGTAACTTTTAAAGAAGGATATTTTTGTCAAAATTTAATGTCTTACATTAAAATAATTAATTTTGAATTAATACAACACAACATGCCAGTGTAATTTTACACTAAAAATGTTGTATTTTCCACTTTCTCCCTATGGCCTATACTCAAGTATACAAATTTCAAGCCCACATACGCCAAAGCTTGAACAGAAATATATATTCTGCGATTACCTCGCCTTGCGCACTCACACACACGTATAAATATTTTACAACTGAAAAATGGATCAAAGGTCATCCTTGCTTTTGGGGCAAAGCATTCGCAAAATGGCTGTCCAATCGAAACGAGTGCCTAATTTCATTCTTCTTCACTGTCTTCTCCAAATTTTCAGGGTCGTTACCATTGGAGCACTTCCAATCCCAATTCAGCTACTGTTCATCGCCACTCCCAAATGCATTCTTTCGAGAGTCGACAAACAATTTTCTCCTCATAATTTTTTGATCCCTCGAGATATTATCACCCTTCGCGCAGAGGCCGATTGGGGAATGATCTCAACTTGCTCTTCGCGTAGGGCAGCAATGTACAGACTTGGAATCATCACCCTATTCAAATTCCGTGTAGTAGTACTAATTTACTGATTTCATAATACTGCTGTTTTTGTTGTTGTTTGACAAGTATTTTAGGTTTGGGCAACTGATCGCCCAAATATGTTGATGATGATGATGATAAGTCCGTGCACTTTCCTTTGTTGGATCATCCTTACAAGCTCCTTCACTGTTAATGTGGTGCTTTCGAAAACAGATTCCCAACAAGGTAAATCCCCAATTCTGAATTGAGAAGTAATGTATAACTTCTCAATTATTTGGCTAGAGCGCAGGAAGAACTTTGAATCTTTGCTAGCTTAGATAGCCAATAAATGTTATTCATATACATCTTTAGATATGTAGATAACAATTTTAATTGTCTTTACAGTTTCAGCCCTCAATGACATGTATCAGTATTTGAAGCCCCATTCCAAACTTGATGGATGGAAATCCGATGGAGGAAATCCTTGTGATGATTCTTGGAAGGGTATCAAGTGTTCTGGTTCCGATGTCACTGAAATGTACCTCTTTCCTTTTCTTATTTGCTTTTGTCATTTCATTTGCTTTTACTTACAACGCGTAAGGAAAAGAAAAAGTTGCCTTCTGGTTCTTTTACTAATCCATGATCTGCTTCTTCCTAAATTATGTTGCAGTGATCTATCTGGTTTGGGGCTCACTGGATCACTTGGCTTCCAGCTTGATAAGTTGGAGAAAGTTACCTACTTGTGAGGCCCAGACAACTCTTGGATATTGGAAATTAGGTTTATATTATGTGATTTTATCTGTCCACTGAAAGAACTGGTCCTGACAAAGATGAATTTGAATGTCATAGTGCAGTGATGTGAGCAAAAACAACCTGAAGGACAACATACCATACCAACTTCCTCCTCGCACAAAACACCTGTAAGTAGGCAGACAAGCATTAAGTTCTTAGACATAACTCATAATGAAGTTTCTCCTCAGGCTGCAACTTTTGGTCACCTCCTTTTGGTGTCTTCTTAGTCCGACTATTTATTATTAAGTAGCATTAAGCCTTATCCAGAAGATCTGTTTCTGTTGATATTGCGCCCTATCAGTCCCTCATTCGGTTCTTGTTCTGCAGGGATCTTTCTGGAAATCAATTTGGTGGAACTGTACCTTATTCAATTTCTCAGATGACTGAGCTTAAATCCATGTAATGGTTTTTCTCTTATTCTTAATGTTTTAAATCTTAGGCTTCATATCAGGTGTCAATAATGCTCTTGGTGTTGTGCAGGAATCTTAATCATAATAAGCTAAGTGGATCACTGAGTGATTTATTTGGAAAACTTACAAAACTTACTGAGATGTAAGTATTGCAAATTTTGCATCCAGATACTCCCTTTTGTCTTTTTCTTTGTTTCTATAAGGTCTTGCCTTCAGCAAATAAGTTCATGAATGGCTGCAAGGAAATATTAGAGACAGACTGTAGAGTGAATGGTTCTGGAAGTAGAAAAGTTCATTGATATTAGTTGTTCCAAGAATATGTTTGCATTGCCTTTTCCTGACTATCCTTTGCTCGCTGTCTGCTTATCTCTGATCTGAATCTACAGTAACAATTAAGAAATTGTTGGTAGATGTGGAATGACAACGAACAATGTGGATGTGTAAATAATGAGCTCCCTAGTCATATAGATTGAACATCATTCTTTGCTGCTTGTAGTGCTTGAGGATGGAAATCTGCACGTCTGTGATTATTCATAAAGGTGTGGGAAATGTGTGAACTGAGTTGATTTGAGTAAAGTCTTAACTGATGGAAGACTTCTGATCACATCTCTATAGCCTTAACATCGAATTTGCTTGAAACTCCTTCATTCCAATTGGAATGTCCATATTTGACTTGAAATGTGATTGTTCAAAATTAAAAGAGAACAACCATGACCTGCTAACAGTTTTTCTTGCTAATGGATTAGTGAAAATTTATAGAGATGTGAAATTGTATGACACTTCTTTAAAGGATATTTGGGTTTATGATAAGACATTTCTAGGGAGAACATTAATTCAAGATGGACCAAAAAGGTAAGTGAGACATTTAATTGCAGAGGTTATTTGTTTTCGGGTGGATTCTTAGCATTTCAAATACTCAGCATAAAATCTTTGCCTCCGTGAATGAGGGAATGAGGTTTTACTTAACTATTTTCAGAGGTTTTCCTTCAGATCATTACTTTCAGTACAAGAAATAGCATCCAAGGCGACAAGTATCACCTTTGAGAATAACCATGCCCCTCTTCAGCACCACACAACACTAGTGTATCATTGACATATATCATATGTGATATTTCACCTGAATTGCCGTTTATATCACCAATCCAATCCTTGCAGCCATTCAAGTTGATCACTCTGTTAAGAACTAAGCTTAGAGTTTTATTACTAATAGGAAAGCAAAAGTGGTGATGGATCACCTTGTGTCACCGCCTAGACAGGTTATGAAGGACTACTGACTCGATATATAGTCTAATTTTCATTTGTACTTCCTACGAAACACCACATAAGTTAAAATTATCCTGTTAGTTCAGTCTCTCTATGATAATAAAGTCAAGTAAGATAACAATGCTTTTACGGCCCCCTCGCTTTTTTCTCTATGCATTCCTGCATATCAACGTGCATACATATATTCATAAGCATTGTAGTGTGTCAGGTAATATAATTGTCTAGTGTATCAACTAATTCGTGCAATTTTATCCAGGGATCTCTCCTACAATTCAATATCAGGCAGTTTGCCTCAGGGTCTTAAATCCCTCTCAAGCCTCAGCAAATTGTAAGCTAGTGCTTAATATTTGGGATCAAAATCTTGATTGGAGCTAAACATTTTCACTCCGCATGCAGGCACATACAGAACAATCAGTTTACTGGATCAATAAATGTTCTTGCTGATCTTGAACTTGACGATTTGTAAGTTGAACTGTTAGTAAAGCTACAATTCTAAGTCATGGTTTTTGCAATTCCAAAGTGTAGTATGTTTTCCTCCATTATGTGTTAAAAATTACAATTCTAAGATTCTTAGCACTCTCCTAGCCCCATCTCTCCAACACCACCACCCCCCCCCCCCCCCCAAAANCCCCCCCCCAAAAAAAAAAAAAAAAAAAGAAGAAAATTTCCCGGAAAGTGCAAAGCAAGAAAGTTTTTCATGTTTCTTGACTTCTTCATTTATCTTATTTTCAAAATCTGAGTATAATTGGTGTATTAGGTTGTCTTTTGTATTATACCATGATTGCTACTGAGTTGATATATGCTTATTCTGTAGGTCTGATGCCACCCTGTCTGCCTCTTTATTTCTAAAGTTAGCTTTGATTTCACATTTCCAGGTTATGGTTGCTATAAGTTTGTTCAACGAAGTTAAGTAAGATATCAACAAAAGAAATTATAACCAGACAACTTTGTAGAGTACCTAGACTTCGTCATCTTCAGTGTTAGGATAGATGTACATTGAAGATCTTAGACTCGCACATGAAATATTCACATCTTTGCACCATTCTATAAGTTGATATAAGCTTATTCTGTATATCAGATGCCACCTTATCTGCCTCTGTATTTCAGTATTTCTAAAGTTACACTATGTTATGGTTGATATAAGTTTGCTTCACAAAAGCAATACCTGGTCTACCTTGAGAGTTATCTTTTGTTTCTTGATAAAGCTAACCAACTGTAAATCGAGGAGCATGCATCACGACACTTTTACTTTCTATGTGAGAATTAAATGTAGCATATTTACTTAAATTTCAAGGGCTCTGCAAAAGGACCTCCTTCTTAAGTAAGAAGTCATGTCTTCGATCAAAAACTCTGTTCCACCTTTCACTAGGTTAACACAAAGCTAAAAAAATTCTTGGACATCCAGTTTGCCGTTGGGCATTGGCTGTATAATGATCATAATATAGGTAAATGAGAAGGTTCCTGATAGTGGTCATAATGCTTATGCAAGAACAGAAACAAGGTACGCAATCAGTTAGAGATTACAGCATAGACAGCTCAAACACTGTCCAACTTGTGAAGCCCAAGTTTTACTATGATTTCTAGTACTTTTTCTTATGAAGACTGTGACTTCTAGTACTATAAGGTCTATGATTCAGAAAGATATTTCTCTTTTTTTACTCCTTTGAGAGAGGTGAGCTTTTACTACGTGGCTGCATGCAACATCCCGAATGCCCCTTGCCACTTGTTCAGGCAATCAATATGCAGAAAAAGCCCTTTATAAGACACTGATAGAATCATAAATCATTAGTAGGCCAAATATGTAATCACATAATTTTTTTCGTTATCCCTTGAATAAAATGTGGCTTGGATTTGAGTAAGAAACTGTCACAAGTATGAAGTGTCCTCGGGTGTTTATACGTAACTAAGCCAGTGTATTCAACAAAATGCTGGCAGGAATGTAGCAAACAACCAATTTAATGGATGGATTCCGGATGAGCTGAAAGACATCAAAAATTTAGAGTGAGTGTTGGATGAACTATTGGTTAACTAGTTTCGATTTATAATGCCTGATACTTTCTTTTTGCTTAAAAGGACTGGCGGAAATAGTTGGTCTACTGGATCAGCTCCTCCTCCGCCTCCTGGGCAGAAAGCTAAACCACACACCAGGAAGTCAGATAAGGAATCTGGAAAATCTGGCCTGGGTATAGGGGCCATTGCTGGGATATTACTGGGTGTTTTGTTGCTACTTGGTGTTATAATTGCTCTATTGTCAAGAAGAAAAAGATCATCACCTTCCTCCCATTTTCTTGAAGAAGATAAATTTAGCCGGCGTCAACCTTTTACTCCTCTTGCATCTCAGGAGTTATCTAGTAGCGTACGTGCCAACATGCAGGAGGAATTCAGAGGTAATTTTACTTTTGGCTTTCCAATCCCCTTCTATAAAAGGAGAGCAATGGAGAAGAAAAAGAATATGTGTGGCTTTCCAATCACATTTTCTTTGTCCTCTGAATATTGTCTCTAAAATTAAGCTAAGGTTAGGTTGTACTATTACCAAGGGTTTTTCATAAATGGCCTCTCTACCCCGCAAAGGTAGGTGGAAGTTCTGTGTAGACCCCATATTTGTGGGATCACATTGGGTATGTTGTTGTTGGTTCGATTGTACTATTATTATTGTTTTATTTGGTGAACAGACCCCTCCACAACCCTTTACCCAGGGGACAATAGAGATTTATGCCCACTTTCCCCCTTATGACGAACTCGAAACCTCTTAGTTGAAAATGGAAGGCTCTCCCGACTAGAGCAACCTCCCTTGTTGGTCACAATTGTATTATTTCATCTGACAGAAATTATGTCCTCTGATTCATCATCAGCTGCAGAAAAACATTTGCAAACCTCTTCCTCAATGGCTCTTAAGCGTCTTAATTCAGAGCGTCACAAGTCTTTTAATGAGAAGGAGCTGAAAAATGCTCCACCTTCAGATCATCTCAAGTCGTTCAATGATAAAGAGTTCGCAAATCCTATGAAACAGAGCAGTTCAGTTAAGGTAGATCACTATCCATTAGCTGATTTGCAGAATGCAACTGGTAACTTTGCAAGTTCTCGCCTTCTTGGTGAGGGATCAATTGGTCGAGTATACATGGCAAAATATCCAGATGGCAAGGTAAGCTTGACCTGATTTACAGTGCTGTTTAGTTTTATGGTATATTTGTTGTTAATTCACTTCATGAATTGGTTGCATAATCTCCATTATACATCATGAGAGATTGGATACAATACATAGATTAGTCAAAGGTAAACAGAAGAAAAGGCAACAGACAGATATATATTTGTACAGCTAATATTGTTCATGAGTACTTCAAGATCTATGATATTTAAGCTTTTTCTCGGTTTTGAAGGGTTCGTATTCATGAAATACATAAGTTCATGCACATATCTTCCACCTGCTTTGACATTGAAAGTAATGTTTTCTACAGTCATTTCTAGAGGAAATCATTGGTATTTCAGAATGGTACCCAAGGAACCAGCCAAGTCTAAAGTTTGAAGTGAAAATTCTTTCTGAAGGTTCCTTTTGAAAGATTGAAATAAATACATAGTCCTTGTCTAGTTGTCTTTATAATTCTTGTAACCTTATGGTAGAACTTATGGATAATAATATAGATGATCTTCTACTGTTGCATGGGACCTAAAGTAAATGAACTTACATCTATTGTTCCGGTGTAATCCTTGAACCTATCACGTTGTCCTTGTTAATCATTGCATAGGTGATCATGTTCTGCTACATGTAAATTGTGGTAAACTGACTTAAATTTCCTGGTTGGGCTATTGCCTTTGTGTAGATATAATTTGACCTCTTCTTTGTTTCCTTACAACACTATAGAGAGGTTCTTTTCAACGAAAACAAATTTCTTCCAGACCTTAGCAGATCACTTGCATGATAAAGTTTGTTCAGTAATATGTTAATAGGTACTGTAAGCGTACTAGTTGACCACAGAAATTAGACTATAATGATGGATGGATGTGAGCTCACTTCTCATCAAAGGTCTCTTTAGAACTTGTATCAGTCTTTTCATATCCTACAATACGGATTGCTCAGATATCTCTGCATGGGAATCTTGCATATTCTGTTCGCATCTACTTTTGGACCTATAGCACATGCTCCAACTTAACATGGCAATAATTTTAGTTGCTTTTATCTTCTTTTGTTAGCTTATTATTTCAAAGTCCCTTGAGGCCAGATTATCCAGCTTTTCTATTCATTGCAGCAGATAGTTGTAATGTGGAAGTGAACATAATATGTGTCCCAAGCAGATATATCGTGCTTGATTCAACTTAAACCTGCAAATGCTTCTGGTGCTACTAATTGGTTGGCTACCATTTCTAGGGAGGTTCAGCTGATGTTTATATGGTCTAGAAGTATTTAATCATATCTGTACTGTATGATAAACATAATGGAGAAATCTTATTTTTTATTTACCAGGTTCTGGCGGTACAGAAAATAGACTCCTCTTTTTTCCAAGATGGGCAGTGCACAGAATTCACAGAAATTGTTGGCAAAATTTCCAATCTTCACCACCCAAATATAGCTGAAGTTATTGGTTATTGTTCAGAACAGGGACAGAATATGTTAATCTTTGAGTATTTTAGAAATGGTTCACTTTATGAATTCCTTCATGTGTCAGATGACTTCAGTAAACCTCTTACATGGAACACAAGAGTCAGAATTGCTCTAGGGGCCGCCCGTGCTCTTGAGTAAGTCAAACTCTTCGTGTTGTTTCTCTTGCAGTTGGTGATTTCCTTTAATGTTGGTATTGGTAGTGAGTACTATTGGCACAGATTAATTGCATGTCCTTAGTGGTGAGTGACATTACAGTTTCCACTGTAACTGATATCCCATCGAGTACGACATGATTTGAATTATTAAGAAACACTCTAGTCAATGTGGTTCTCCTAATAGATCCTATGACATGATTTTAATTTGTATATAGGTACCTGCATGAGGTTTGTTCTCCATCATGTCTCCACAGGAATATAAGAACTTCAAACATTGTGCTCGATGCTGAATTGAATTCTCGTCTCTGTGAGTGTGGCATGGCAATGTTTCATCAGGTATGTGAAGGTAGACCTTTAGATACTGCAAGTATTGTTTCCACCTGAGTTCATACTATTTCTGCAGTTTTGAATGTTATGATTTAGGAACCTGCTAACTTGCAAATGTGACCACTTGAAACAGGAAATGGATAAAGTCATATTCAGAAAAATAAAGTGGGCCGCATGTAACTTGTCAAGTTATATGTTGGATATTTCGAAGTTTTACAAAAACTATTGAGACATATAAAAGTTGAAATCTTGTAGCTATTGACATATATAATGTGGATAGTCTTCCATAAAAATGAATACTACTTTGGAAGACTCAAAAATGAAATGTGGATATTGTTACCTTTTCTTGGCCAAGGACTGATTGAATTTGTTAGCAGCTTCATAATTGGTGTCCATCGTTGCTTAGAATGTCACTGACACAGCTCATTTCCAAATAGAATGTCCATGGTACCAGGTCCTTCTCCAAGTCACATGCCCTCCATTATTTTCTTCATCACGCAGCGGTGAATGGTATTGGTCTATTGGATGGGTAATAGATGCATGATTTGGTATAAATTTGTGTAGTTTGGCATGGCGATCAGGTTCTAGTTTGAGAATAAGTGCCATGTTCTGAAAAACAGGATATGGTTCTATATAAATGAATATGAACATAGAAGATGGTAACAATCCGGGCTAGATAAATAATACTAGTAGTCTGTAAATTCAGTGGTGGAGCTAGCATTGGAAGTACGGGTTCCACAGCCCAGTAACTTTGATCAAAATCCTATATATTTGTTGAGAAATTGACTAGTATGTAGATATAATAAATTTCAGATCCGATACTTCAAATATAGAACCCATAAAGTTCAAATCCTGGATCCACCATGAGTTTGCTGAAATGCATACTCCGTTGTTTGTATGTAGGGTTAATCTGGATCAGTCCACATTTGCTGATTTATGCTTAAGATATTTCACATGGTGCGTTGGTGTCTAGTAGAGGTACGTCATGCTTAAATAATGTTATTCAACCTTCTCCCTTTTTTTCAGCGATCAAGCAAAAACTTGGATGCTGGATACACTGCTCCAGAATGCACAAAACCTTCTGCATATACTTCGAAGAGTGATGTTTATAGCTTCGGAGTTGTCATGTTGGAACTATTGACAGGGCGAAAGCCTTTTGACAGGTGCATCCCCTTGCATGCTAATTTTAATTTGTACAGTTATCCACCAAAATATGAATCTAACATATTCATATCGATGCTTCAGTTCAAAGCCAAGATTAGAACAGTGCCTGGTCGAATGGGCATCGCCACAACTACATGATCTAGATGCCTTAGAGCAAATGGCTGATCCTGCTCTGCGTGGACTTTATCCTCCTAAATCTCTCTCTAGATTTGCCAATGTGACTGCTCTGTGCGTTCAGGTTAGACTTCTTTTGCAGTAATTTTCGAAAATGGAGGGAGTTAACCAATATCTTTCTATCAATAGCCTAAAGAATAACGATTCTTGACTTATTCGTGATTTCTGATGTTATCAGTCGGAGCCAGAATTTCGACCACAAATGTCTGAGGTGGTCCGTTTAGTTCAAAAGTCGAATATGAGCCAGAGAGGTGATGATGATGATTACTGATACTTTCAGGTTCTCGGCAAAAAAAAAAGGGAAGAAGATCTTTTCATACTTGAGAAGACGTGACTCCCATTTTTTTTCTTACTTCATCTTCTCCTTTAAGAAAATCAAGTGTTAAAAGTTGTATTGGTTTTAACCATCTTATGACCAAGGACCTTTGTTGTCACGTCGATGAGTATTTTGAGTATTGCAAACACTTTCCAGTACTTTGAAGTCTAGTTGAAAGCAATGATCGGTTTGTCATGGGCTCATGGCAGAGCACGCCAATAGCAGTCTCTTCTCTTGTGAATTGCCATGCATGTAATGTTGTAGTGTCGATAACTTCATATCCCAGTTCCATATAATGAGGCAGGATTTGAAGTACAAGGATCAAACTCCTTGATACTCTATGTGATTTCAGACACAAAATCTTCATGTTTTTCTGATCTGTATTTTCTGTGATGATTCAAGAGGGAGTCTGTATTTTTCTGTTTCGAATTTGAAAAGAAAAATTGAGATGGGATCAAATGCTCTTTTGTGCAATTTTTCAAAAGAAATCATTTTGGGGCAATCAGTTCAAATCTACAAGCTCAAAATCCTACGTATCAAACAGTAGTTGTTAACCACTCATCAAGACAAAACACATGTTAAACGCCTACCATCATCATGTTGTTGGTGAATTTGCAGAAGCTCTCTTGTTCTTTCAGCTAATACGAAAATCATAAGGCTACACACAAAGAATTCACACTTTGCAATAACTCGAACGGATAGAACATATGGACCAATTACATTATTTACTTTATGCCAGTGGTATTAAAATTCTGTTCTTATTCCTTCATTACCTCTTTTGGTCTATCTACAAACCAAGGCAATTCATATGCTCCGTGGACTGAGCAAAACACCCTAGTCGCTCTGAACTGTCTCTCTTGAGTCCTTTCTCCTTGGTTGACTCCACAAACATACGCTGATCAGCTGAGAATTTTCAGCAAGCATGTAAAGGCAAAGAAAACAGAGTCCTGCATATAATTAATCCACACAGAACAGCTTAATTTGATGCAAAATTGTGAATGAAAATCGACCTTGTACCCCGATAATACAAGTAGAGGAAATAGGAGAAGAAATGACTCACCGGCATAGGCAACAGTAACACCTGATGCTATCCTTCCCAAAACCGATAGCACATAAAGAGTAACCACAACCTGGCAATGTAGTAGGATGATTTTAATAACGTTCACCAATCCATTTTTCAGTAACATCAAATTAGTATTTGAGTTTCTGTATGAAGCTTTCCTTTCTGTATTAATTATCCTATAGTAGATGAAATGTAGGGCACGTAGAAGCTCAGATGCTGTGTTCGGCCGAGCCAAATAACTTTTACTACAGTATAATAGTATTGAAACACATATTAAGCTCCCATTCGGCCACAGATTGTTTGTTCATGAGATTTAGTCAAGTTTGAAAATTTATGCAATGAGACCTAGGAAAGGTAGTGTGTACATTGACCTTTCCACTACCTTTCCGTAGGCCCTTGGCTCAGTTTCTTAAAAATCTTCTTCAAAAGAATTTACCAGTTTTTGGTGAAATTTTACTTACGACAAAATCTCAAAAAAAAATTCAAGTAAAATGCAAGTCCAAGCACAATATTAAGTTCCAAAAACAATTTTTCTACACAAATTCATTCAAGTTTTTATCACTTTCCGATGAATCGAATAACAGAGTAGATAGTACAAGTTGGTTAGTACCTTAACGAACAAGCGCTTATCATGTCCAGTAGCAGAAACGCGGAGAACAGACTCAGCAGCGCCGATAGTATTAGCAATGCAGGCAAGGACGCGATTCGCGGTGTTCTGTGAGATCTGCCATTCTAGTGGATCCACAGGAACCGAAATGTTCATCTGGCGATACAGGAGTCCGAGAATAGCGAGGGAACAAATGATTACAATAAAGACGGCAGAGACGAGAGAGACGATACTGGCATTCCGATAAACACAGTGGTAGTAAACGAGAGTGCCGCAAATAATGAGTATGAAGGGTACGGGACCACGCAAATCCTTCTTCCTCCTAGGGTTTATTGTCCTTCGAATCTCCTCGTTAGAGTTCAATTCTTCCATGGTGCAGGTACTTTTTTGGTCTCTAATGCCTCAATTACAGTGACGCTAGATATGGACGGGGGATTTATCGGTGAGTCAATTCCGAACGCTGCGTCGTCTTCTCTAAGTTCTTCAAAATCTGCTGGCTTAATTGAGATTATTATTGACATATTTTATTCCAAATGTTGTATTCAAAGAGAAGCTTCTGAAGAAAACTGTCCATGTCCATTTCATAACAGTTTCCAACAAAAATATTTCAAACTAATCAAAACGGAGCAAACATTTTGAAAGCCAACAAGAGAATCGTTGGAAAATACTCGGGAGGGAACATTTTTCTTTTTCTATTGTCAATGCTCAATAATGCTTGTTTTCTTTTCTCCAGATCTAAAACTATTTTAGTTGACTTGTCTAGCGATTATGATAGTTTTATATTAAAAAAATTATATTATATAGTTACCTACTAAAATAATAGAGGAGAATTATATATGTTTTGTTATAGAACGTACATTTAATTTTTTTTTGACTTTTGGTTAGTAGTTTTAATTATTTGACCGAGCGATCAAATGTGCGAAGAGCCCTTTTTATACTCCTGCTAACCCTCTACGAAATGATGTTAACAGCTTATAATTAGGACTTTTTTTCATTTTTGTTTTTATCCAAGCCAAATAAATCTTTTATTAATTAGGCAGCGTGTTCAAAAGAAAATGAAAACGTGAGTCGTAAATATGTGATGTTTTTATAGCTATAAATTTATGAAATTAAGGATAAAGTAATTCCAAAAAGAAAAATATATCTTTTTTTAAAAGATGTCTCGTAAATTGAAACGGAGGAAGTAGTAGATCCAGGTCACAGTAAAAAATAGGAAAGTCTAGAATTGTTTGGTGACACATTTTCTAATGAGGGCGGTGTATAGACATGGGTCTCGAAAATTACCTAATTATTTTTTATCTCCAACTAAATTTGAACTTGAGACTTGATAATACTCCTCATCGTTGATCACTAGTTCACACTCCATGATCATCTAATGGATGTTTGTCACTCCGTAAAGCAAGAAAAACCTAAAAGAACTTGCTATTGTTTGCTAGTTTTGGGTCTAAAATGCAATGGCAAAAATTATGAAAAGGCAGGCATCATGCCTTGTCCCCACTTCTACGAGGCTTAATAAAACCTGGGAACGCATTGTTAAATAAAACTCAAGTCTTTTCAACTAAAAAACCACCACTGTCAAACAGTTGATAAAAGAATATCCACCCTATTATACAGCCAATACAGAAGGAAAAAAAGAGGATATTGGTTTTTCTAGCAGTCAAGAGTTTCGATTTGCCTGCTAACCAGGAAATAAGATGAGAGAGGGGTCCCTCTGCAGCTTGCCGTCAGTTACATCTAGCTTCTTCATCTTTTCTTCGCACCAGAATAACTGCTCCTTACTGATTCTTTCCATTCTTAGGACCCTATTCATGACCTTTACATCAATAAGGCCAAGCAACAGGTCGACATCTGCTGCCATGCTAGGCCATGATTTCTTCTTCAGGTTCTTTGTTTTCTTCCGTAGTTCCTTCAGTTTCACCTTTTTCTGCATTAGAAAGACTCGAAAGTTATCCCAAAGAAGACCAACAACAACATCCAAAGTCCAAACTTCTGTCCCAAAGTAGGCAATGATTGACTATCTTACAAGTTACAAGCCAAAGCAAAATGGAGATAGCAAGAGCTTTGCTTGAATTACTATTAGCAACACTACATTACAACCAACTACTGAAAATAGCAAATGGATATTAAGTTAATGATATCAGTTCAACATTCAAATAAACAGGAAACAGAAACCTAGAAATCTCCAAAGGCAGACTTCTAATACTGTAACGAAACTATGGGTTTGTCAATGACCAAAACGTCTTCCAGTTTTTATTATTTAACAATCTCTCACTAAACAACCTTTTACTTTCCTATTAATTTATGGTTCAGAAAATCTGTTTGGGGGAAAGGAAGCAAAACTTTCCTCTTGATCTCCTCATATGAGCTGGACGGGAATGAATACGACATAGATAGAAGAGTCAAGAAAAGGCTTATGAAAGAAACAATACTATCATTTGATGATATGGAGTATGGTCCTCTTCGTCACAATCGAAGACACCTAATCACACGTCATATGAATATCGCAGAAACTGCTGGTACAGTTCCTTGTGGCAAAATTTGAAAGAAATCCACAGGTGGTGCAATGTGCTAAAAGAGAGAAGAAAATGGAGTCCCCACATTTCAGAAACAGGATAAGGAAGAGACAAGAAGAGAGAATTAAGTCGGGAATTTTGACTAGACAAATTCGAAGGCAACCTCATTGACTGATGGTATAGCTCATCTTTTCATCTCAAGTGGATAATGTGGGAAACAAGTTTGAAGCCTTCCCTAAATCTGCTCCATATTGGATATTTTTCTGAGTGAGTCTCAACTATTTTATACAAACACATATTTTCTATGTTTCCTTATTCCCCGGAGCATGAAAAGGAAACTATCTTGAAATTCTTCCAGGACAAACACTAACCATACTACCTCATAAAAGTACAGTGCCAAAAGTAAGGTACACGCATAAGGATGGTTAAACAGAGAATATCAAACCAATGCCTTACCTTTTCAAGAGAACATTGAACCTGATGAACGGGTGTTGTCATCTGGTTCTGGCTTCCGAAAAGATTTCGTACACTGCTAGACTTCTTGTCCATCTTCACAAATAGACGAAAAGTGAGGATTGAACTTTCAATCACTTTGAGTAGATCTGGAGCAAGAACTGGCAACTCATCATCTTCCAATTTCTTTTGATCTGAACCTAAACTTGAGAGATTCGATTTCTTAGACAGATCAAGAGAAAATCAACTTTACGAACTCCAGTACATCAAAGTTTAATATGCATTAAATACAACACGAACTTTTGCAAATTACATATTCTTAACAAGTCCAAGTCATTCAATACAAGGGAAAAAAAAAGTCTTTAATCATTAGGAAAATCAAATAGCATCTAATAGGAAATCAATCATTATAGCTATCAGTACTACCTTGGACTTTAGGAACCTGAAGTAGCATAGGCAATGCATTTCTCATGCGAGCATAAATTTCAGGCCTCGTACCCGGTTCAAAAGGTTCAGTTTCAATAAATCGTTGTAACAAGACCAATAACTGCTGAAACTGCTGAGCGCTGTGATTATAGAAGATGGGACTATCAGGTTGGCTAGAGATTTTCTGACTCAATTGTGTGTACTGACAGTGAAGAACTTCCCAGGTCAGGCACATCTGAGCTACGTAAGCTGTTTCAAGATCTTGATTAATGTTAGCCACAGGCTGGTGCAAGTGCTGAGTTTCATCCTGAAATTCATCCATTTTTTTCAAGGACAGGCACCGAAAGGGTGATACAAGCTTTTTAGGTGCAGATCTTGGCGAAGAAGTAGATGAAATATGCGAACCTGGAAAATACTAAATTTTGTTAACCACCAAGAAATTTGGTACTCTCGAAGCTGCAAATCAGCTCTATTTTGGAGATGCTTGCAACGACAGAGAAACAATAAGCATTAAACTTAATAAAGCACCGTTAAAGCGACAGTGAAAAAATCAACATTAAACTTACTAAAGCACCGTCAAAGCCAGAGTATAGACCAGGACAAATGAGAATTACAAGATATTTATACTAGCATGCATAGAAACACATCTAACAACCACGCAAGGGAACTTATGTAACAGTTCATTTAGAGGTAACAAAATAGAAACAGAGATTTAAGTGCTCAAGATAAGCAAAAACTGATTCTTTGTGCACTCAGAATCTGGGACTTGCAGTTGCCCATTAGGTTAGATCTAGCGCAAAGTACCATCTTGGTACCTTTATGTATAAAACTTTTCAATAAAATAAAAGGTCTAGTGCAATTGAATTTGCCAGGTTCCTAATGGCTGGAGGAACAAAACCAAACCCTACCGCAGGAAAAAAAAATACAGCAGTTCTCTCCATTAAATATAAAAGATGTCTCTATTAGTTTGACCCAAAAACAGCCGTCACTACAGTCTGTACTTTCTAAGGCTCACCTTTAAAGAATGACTTCTCATCTCTAAATGCCTTTAATACGACACACTGTTGCAGTTTCACAATTTAATTTGTTTCAGAACAATTTTCGGGTTAAGTTTAAAATTCATTTGCTAATTCAATTGAAAGGAATGATCTATCGGCAAATTCAATTGAACTTGTCAATTGAGTCTTCCATTGAAACAATAAGTAGAGTGTTTGGTGAGATTGGTTCATCGAGTGTTGTGTAAAATTGTCTCTTTACAAATGACCCGTTCTTATGCTGCTATGACAATAGATAGACACCTTGGTTTGTGTTCTAAAACACAAATATGCCAGCAAAATGGCAGCTTTACACTTGAATGAGGGGTAATTCTATCATATCTCAGTATATAAAAGTCAATGAAAGGGAAATTCTAAGTTCCTTCTGAAGGGTGTGCAAAATGAAGAAGTCTCTATTGTTCAAGAGGCAGAGGAGCTGAAACTTGGGGGGTTGAACATTGAGGAATCTGTACACGATAACAACTATGAGAGGTCATGATTCAACCTTTAACGATAAAGCTTTGATTTGCCTCTATAGATAAGTGAATTCCTCTATTTTACCTTATTTTTAACTTTAGACAAGGACATTGCACTATTTTACTCTAATACTTGTTTTTACTTTGTAATGTTTTGAATGCCTTTAGCTAAGATACCTCCTCTATGTTCTTGACAGCCCATCTTTGTCTCAATAGTCTTTCAGTGGCACGCCTCACATCCCTTTCCCATTACTTAGAAAAGTAAGCCATTGGTACAAGATACAATCATTACCATCTGAATTATTAGACATCCAACGGATCCAATAAATACATCAATAAATCTCTTCCTTTTTATGAAGGGGACCAGGGCAGAATTTCATTGTCAAAGCAAAGGAGAAATCCTTTGGATGTCGCCAAAAGGAGTGACAATGCCATATGCCAAAAATAAGAGAAAGAATCAGAATTGATCGATTTCTCGAAACAAATGAATGTGGGGGCTGTTCTTATTTTACCGGACAGGTTGAATTAGCTCCTCCAGAGTCCCAATCGTATTTCTCCCGAATGAAAGAAAAGATTGGCAATTTTTCTCTTTATGCAATGACTCACTCTACCAACTATATTTGATTGGGATTCTATATACTCCACCATCTATAGAAAATCCCAGGGAATTAATTAGAGGATTGTTTCTCAAAAAGAATTGTTTGTTCTTACATTTAGTGTGATTATCCTTTCTTATTGTGCTTTTTAATTGTCTAGCCAGAATTGTAAATTTATCATTTAAGGAAAATATTTCTTTGATATTATCATATATTACTCGATTGATTTCTGATTGTACAGATGATTTCAGTTTCTAATTTGGAGCCACTAGTGCAAAGCAAGGGAACCAAAGTTTATTTCAGGAAGTAAAGCAAAACATAGTCCGGAACTATTACCAATTTCACGCAGCTGCTGAACATGCAGGCGGTCATAAAACAGCATTTGTTCAGAGTATTTGTCATACACGGCATTGAAGCCAGACCAAAACTGTCTTCCTTCTGCTTCAACATCCCTCCAATCACCGGGATTCATGTTCACCTGTTCTTCTTCATCATCTGCATCATCATCTTCTGGAGCTGACTCTTCAGGAATTAATACCATAAAGCTGTTTCTTCTCAGTTCCTTCAACCTCCTCTTTACTTCATTAGTGATGAAGTCATCATCGTCGTCTTCTGGTTCAGCATTAGTAGAATCAACATAAGCTGTTTTCCCCACATTACCATTTTCATTCTTTTGCTCTCCCGGCAGTGGAACAGGTTTTTCCTCTGTATTAGTCTCTAGTTCCGGCTTATGAGCCTTCCTAAATCTCTTCACTTTGAAGAAATCCATCACTAAACCAACAACTTCCCTATCAATGTCTTAGCCAATAATTCTTTTTGTTCGTCCGTTCAAATTAGTAATCTCACTTAGCTAACCTCAAAAAGGTTGATCTACTCTTCTCAACAACACCAGGATGCAAAAGAGCTCCAGTCTACATGCAGTAAAAAAGAATCATTCAACAAACACGGCATAACAAAAATGACACCTTTAGTTAATCATTCGCGGTCCCTTCCAGCAAAACCCTGAGAACTCAAATCAGATCCATAATCTAATTTAGCCCCATTCTGAATCTGTATATCCTCAGCTTCCACAGCATCATCAAGCTTCCGATGTGAAATCCCCACCCCCAACAACTTCAGCTTCTGCACAGTATTTCAATTAGAAAACTGAAGAAAGTACATTTCAAATTCAAACAATCAAACTGCGATCAACTTATATTACAAAATTTAGGAGAAATCATGAAAAAAGATTATTTAAAAAAAAAACGAAACTTTACTGATTCAAAGAGGAATAGAGTTTGAAAATGAAAGATTCAAAACAAATTAAACATCACTTACAGATTAAACCGGTGTACACCCACCTAAGCCATTTGTTAAATAGAGTGCAAACCCTAGAAACCGAATCGAGGCGTGATATTATAAAGGGGTTCAAAAAAGGCAACAAAAACAATGGGTGAGTGAGTTGATTGGGTACATTTTACTGATACATTACATTTAGTGTGATTTATGAATCTGAATAACCAGAAAAATACATTACGCGTTACGATGCTGAAAAAACAAAAAAAAAAAAACTCAAAAAGGAAAATTACACAAGAAGAGGAAAAAAAAAAGGTGATAAAAGGACAAAAAGGCAAAATTTTGATTCAAGTTTTGGACAGTAGGAACAGTAACAGAAGAAGATTAATGAAGATGAAGACGAAATGAGATTTAAGTAAGTAATAAAAGATGGTTCGCGATTTCCTAGAGGAAACAGAGTGCATGGGGTTAAGGGTTTTTCGTACAGAGAATATTGTCAGAAGTTTATTACCCAAAAAACCGCGAAAATGAAGAAAAAGTTTTGGCTTGACTTTTAATTAAATTTACGTAATCCGCCCCATAAGTTGATAGTAATGTTAGATTCAACCACCTTTTCTTCTTCCTTATTTTATCTAAATAAACCCCTGTAGTTAGGAGTGTTCCCAGTTGGATTAAAATCGATTCAAATTGAATTTATTTGAATTTGATTTTAGATTTCTTAAAAACTAATAGTATTTGATTTGATTTTTTTCAAAGAAATAACGGAGCTGAAGTGATAAATTTTATATACATTTATTTTATTGTAATATATACATAATATATTATTTTTATTAAAAAAAATATCTACTATATATATTTTGATCAAAATCTATTTATAATTTATTAAAGTAAAAATGTTCAAGATGAGAGCATTTATCTTATTGATTTCAAGTATATGAGTGTCTATGATTCTTGGAAGTGGGGAGCTAGAATGTTAACGTCTCTTTCTTTTATGCCAAAATAGTGAATTTTAAACTTTTATTCATTGAAAATTCCATGATCAAAAGTTGTGTGATGTGAGTTCTTCTAACCATCTTTTGTTTTGAATGAATTGTTGTCCTTATGCTCCTTTTTAATGAATCGTTTCTTTTCTTTTTGTGTATGATTAATACAGAATAATCAAATCGAAACCGTAAACAATCAAACCGACAAATGTGTATTATATTTGGTTTGATATGATTTTAATAATTTTAAAATTGATTAAATCAGTTTAACTTTGGTTTTGATCAACAATTGATCCAAACCGACCTGTGAATACCCCTACTTGTAATTACACCTAGTTCGGATGGTTGTTACTCGTTGTAATGTAATTGTATTGCTAGTTAAAATATAAAATTTGTATTGATTGTTACTTAAATTGTATTATATAGTATCATTTAAATATCGTTAGGTAACAACGAAAAGACTCGTTGTTCGTTTTTTTTTTTTTTGTAGATTTGTCATCAAATTATGAATTCATCACAAGTGACATTATATAACTCCAAACATGTCATACTCTAAAAAAAAATTATATTTATTCCTAGTCATATTTTTCCATATCTTTCTATAATATATGTATTAATATTCAGATATTTTATAACCTATTCGACAAAACTTCTGAAAGCTAAAAATATTTCCTTAGAAAAAGTTAGAAAATTGAGATATTTGATCAAGCTTTTATCAAAAAATAATAATAATAATAATAAAAAATTATTAAGTGCTTTTCAGTGTCAATATAAGTTGCTTTTCAAATATTGAAAACATATTATCCAAAAATATAACCTTAATCAAGAATAAATAGTTATTTTAATATCGGAAAAAAAACTTTTTTTCAAAATAAGCTACTCTCTAAAAGTTACACTTGCAACAAAAACTAAAATACTTTCCAAAATGTTTAGAGTCCGAGTTTTGTGCAACAGATATAGTTTTACTAGATATTTTAATATTAATAATAACAAATATGCCAAAAATGAATTAAAAGATCTGGAAAAGTAGAAGAAAAAGTTGATGGATGAATCACGTTACACATGAGAGAACCAGACAAGTAGACGAGTACGACAACGGATTAATACCCCCTCCCCCATTCTCTTCTCTCTCGCTCGTTGCTTCCTTATTTTGTCTGTAACGTTTCTCGTTTATCTACCGCAATTCTATAGATTTCGATTGGAGGGTTTATCTTCCATCGATCCGATCGTGAGTTCACCATATTTACTTACTTCACTCTTCTACAATGCCGTCGCTCTTTGGAGGTCCTCTCACTACATTTGAAGATTCTGAAAAGGAGAGCGAGTATGGTTACGTCAGAAAGGTACTATTTTCATTTGAGATTCAATTTGATTGGAGTATCAGCTTTTACAACCGTCATTCCAATTTATGTGACACTTTGAAAGTCAGTAATGACTATTTTTTAAGCTAATTTGGATTAGATCAACTCGTATATATTAGAATTAAAATTTCACGTAGTTTGAACCACGAGAAGTAAAAGTGACACTGTTTCATTTTGCTAACCATGGAAATCATAGCACTAATAGTGTTGTATATTAGTTGGATCAGTTTCACTTTTCTAACCATGGAAATTATTTGGAAGGAAATGCTTTTACAGTATTTTTAATTTTTATTTGCGAATATATTTTCTCTAAATGCTGAACTTGGTAATGCAACTGTTTGGACTTTGCTTTAACGAACCTTTTTTTTTAAATTAAGAAGGTTTTAGAGTCGATCATTGGTTAAACAGTTTGTCGCTTTATTGTTCATGACTCACGAGTTAATAAGCGTTAAATCAATTGAATTTCTCTCTCTTTCTACTATGATTACTGTAGTTGCTGTTAATCATTAGGTAATAGTACATCTTAATTTTTTTTTTGCCTGTGCACTTGCATCTGTTCACTGTTTACTTGATTTGGTGATTGTTAGTTTCCTATGAGAAAAGTAGAGCCTTTCATTGTTAGATTTTTTTATTTAGCTTTTCTATTTTGCATACGATGTAGATGATCATGCTGATGTGGGATTATCGGTTACCAAGTTTCTGTCTGGTTTTGTGCTCATTGAATGAAGTTTTGTGCCCTACGTTATCGGTTCTCCAACTCCAAAGTAAAAGTTGCCATTGCTAGCTCTAACAACTTATGTTATTGCCTGCAAATTGTGCCTGTTTCTACAGGTGTCTGGACCAGTGGTTGTTGCAGATGGAATGGCTGGGGCTGCCATGTACGAACTTGTTCGTGTCGGACATGACAATCTTATTGGTGAAATTATTAGGCTGGAAGGAGATTCCGCTACAATTCAGGGTATATTATTTAATTTTTTTATTCCTGCTAATGACAACTCTCTCCCTACCAGCATCCCTGGATTGTTGTATCTTCTCCATTTCTATTTATTCCTTCTTGATTGTTTGTAAAGGGAGTTATGTACTAGCTTTGATTTCCATAATCAGACTTGAATTGAAGTTACAAAAAAGGTTTATTTGTTAAGATCTACTTTCTTGCAGTCTATGAAGAAACAGCTGGGCTGACGGTGAATGATCCTGTCTTACGTACACGCAAGGTAAAAAAATAAAAATACTTCTTATCAGTTTTATTGTTTTGTTTTAACTGTTGGAATATTGAATTTGAAATAGGTAAATTGATGTGTATTCAAATTGCAGCCCCTGTCAGTAGAGCTTGGTCCTGGAATCTTGGGAAACATCTTCGATGGTATTCAGGTTATTATCTGATGATGTCCTGCAATTTTTCTCTGAAATTCTGTACTGAAGCTTGTCTGATATAGATTATTGCAGCTCCATTTGAATGCTTAATTTGTTTTTGTATGTTTGTTTTGTCAATAATGCAGAGGCCACTGAAGACAATCGCAAAAAGATCTGGGGATGTCTACATCCCTCGAGGTGTATCTGTTCCAGCCCTTGACAAGGATATACTCTGGGAATTTGAGCCTAAGAAAATAGGTATTTTCTTGCCTTTGACTCCGTGTCATGTTGGAGTTTGAGTTATCTTCGTCAGGAACTGTACTTTCATCATTGATGACTCTGCTCACAAAAATATATCTGGTGCCAGGCGAGGGAGATATCTTAACAGGTGGAGATCTGTATGCTGTAAGTTTGATAGAACTGAATTTCTTCTAAAGAAATTTGTTGAGTCCTTCTCCAAAACTGTATTCAAGTATCTTCCTTTGTATTTGAATCTCTTCTTGATTCTTTCTTTTCGCAGAACGTCTTTGAAAACAGCTTAATGGAACATCATGTTGCACTTCCTCCAGATGCCATGGGAAAAATTACTTACATTGCTCCTGCTGGTCATTACTCTTTGAAGGTTCGTGAATACTCATCAAACTGCAAGCATATATACACTTAGTACAGTATTCATGTTTTAATGCAAAAAATTGTTGCATGTCAATGAATCATGTCTAGAGAATGGAGAACTTTGCCACCAATTGTGGCGTATGTTAGAACTGGTTCCTGTACCAAGGGTTCAGGAAAAGGTCCAGTTATCTATTTTTCTTGCTTTTCTTTAAACTTGTAAAAGAAGGGAAGATAGATATCAATCCCTTTTCCTGAACTTAGGTCCTTAATGCATGTTATTGTTTCTGCTAGCTATGTCTTCTTATTTTTATGTTATACACATACGCACATTACTTAAGTTTGGTTATGAGGATATTTATTCGCTCAATATATTTTGTTGTATTTGTGTTCTTAATTTGGTAATGTATTTATACTTCTTTTAAATTTGAGAAGTGGTAGATAGGTGTAGACTATAAGTTGTCGACTTGCTGCATCATTTGCATCGAATTGAAGCATAAAACAAGATATTGCAAGCAATGCATCAACTTTAGTAATCGGGGGATGTGATGGATTCCTCTTCTCGTGGATCATGCAGGATACTGTTCTTGAGCTCGAGTTTCAAGGTGTCAAAAAGCAGTTCACTATGCTTCAGGTCATTGACACGCTAGTCACATAGGATTCTTCAATTGCCTTTTACTTTGTTATTCTAGCAGTTTCAGCACTGGATTCTGACATTAATTTGCATATATATATATAGAGTTGGCCTGTGCGTACACCTAGGCCGGTTGCTGCAAAGTTAGCTGCTGATACTCCTCTTCTTACTGGACAGGTAATTAGTGCATAGAATGTTGTTGGATTTCGTAATTCTTGTATAGAATCTTGGACATCTTCTCTATAATTTCTCTATTTCATGTCAGCGTGTTCTTGATGCTCTGTTCCCTTCAGTGCTTGGGGGTACTTGTGCTATACCAGGTGCATTTGGCTGCGGTAAAACAGTGATTAGTCAAGCTCTTTCCAAGGTGAGTTTCTTTTTGCTTTATTTTTACTTTTTACTTTAATCTCAGATCTACAGTTAGATGTTTAGACTTGTAACACTTCTCCAGTTCATCTGATTCATGTTGATTAATGAATGCAGTACTCTAACTCAGACACTGTGGTCTATGTTGGTTGTGGGGAAAGAGGGAATGAAATGGCCGAGGTATGATCTTTTGAATCTGTTTTGTGAGCTCTTTATTATTATCACGAGATGAATAACACATAGTAGTTAATTTCAGGTGCTAATGGATTTTCCTCAATTGACAATGACATTGCCTGATGGACGTGAAGAGTCTGTCATGAAACGTACCACACTTGTTGCTAATACTTCAAACATGCCTGTGGCTGCTCGTGAGGCCTCAATCTATACAGGTTGCTACTTTTTTTAATTTTCTAACTTTCGTGGTACTTGACAATTCATTAGAGAAGCGCCTTAATTAACTGAAAGAAGCCAAGTACAATAAGTACATTTTACTTAGCTTCAGGATTTTAAATGCTGATATGATTTTATTCCTCACTGTACCCCCCCATTGAAACAATATGAAAGATAAGTACATTAAATGTTCCACTCTCTGCTCTTATTACCTTCATGTTTGATATGCACAACAGTTTCTGCTTGCTTTGCATTTCTGGTTTAAGTGTCAACTCGTTTAAAATAAAGCAAATGTGCCTTACAACATGTTAGTTCTTATCTTTAATCTCTTGATAAGTAATACAACATAGTAGCTCTTGACTTTTTATCAATATCATTTTCAGGCATTACTATAGCGGAATATTTCAGAGACATGGGCTACAATGTGAGCATGATGGCAGATTCTACATCTCGTTGGGCCGAAGCTTTACGTGAAATTTCAGGTCGGCTGGTGAGTATTTACTCTTTCTATTGCCACAAAGTCCATTAGCCTGTCTATTGCAGCAGGTCAAATATCCTCTTTCTCTTTTCGGCAAAGCTTTCTGTTACTGTTTGGTTGCTCGTATTATGTTTGGCATTGTCATAAACTTATTCATTATAGTACCCAACCAATTTACAAAACATCAGTGCTACTTCTGTAACTTATTCATTATGTTACCAACTAATTTGCAATTATGTGCGATCTCAACAGAATCATGTGTGAATGGAAATATTGGAAATATTATAGGGTTCTAACTTCTAACTAACTCTTGAGTTTCTATAAAGCATTTTGCATTTTGCATGAGTTTCAGATTCAGATAAGTTAGCTTCTCGAATATGACAAAGGGAATCTTTTTCCTTCTTGTTAGCCCATTTGAACTGGTTGTTTAAGAGAGACTACGTTGAAATTATGTATCCTCTTTGCAATTTTGTCAGAAGGAACTTTTGGTATCTCCTTTTAGCTTTTCTCCTTCCCAATTTCTTTGTGTTCGACTGTGGCTGGACTTTTTGTACTCATTGCAGTTCTCTATTCTTTGGTTACACTGTTTTTCTTTTCAGGAATCAATGAAGATTAATTTCCTTGCCATTTCCCCTTTTCATGGAGTTCCTTTATTTTTGTATAATTTCTAGTGTTTCTCAGTAATCATATTTTGAACTTTTGGGCAGCCTATTTAGTCAGTTAGTCATACTGATGATGAAAAGGAAACTTTTTATGTTATTTTCTTTCTTGGGTGCTCTATTCTCTTATTTCATTTCTTAACAGACATTCCTTTCTGCATATGGCTTGCTTGCTGTGTAATCGAGTTTTCACAACAGGGGCAATGCCTAAAAGCATGCTTTCTTGGATTATATAAAACCTATCATACAGTATTGTGAAAATGATTGTCTTCCCAATCTGGAGCAAAGTGCTTTGTATTGTCTTATTTTAACATACACTATGCACTTTTCAGGCAGAGATGCCTGCAGACAGTGGATATCCTGCTTATCTTGCTGCACGTTTGGCATCTTTTTATGAACGTGCTGGTAAAGTTAAATGTCTTGGTGGACCTGAGAGAAATGGGAGTGTGACAATTGTTGGTGCTGTTTCTCCTCCTGGAGGAGATTTCTCAGATCCTGTTACATCTGCAACCCTGGGTATTGTTCAGGTTGGTCAAGCCACAGATCAACCCTATTGGAAGTTTCTTTTCTTCAGGTTTCTCTAATATTTTCCTTTTCCAGGTCTTCTGGGGACTGGACAAGAAATTGGCTCAGAGGAAACACTTTCCTTCTGTAAATTGGCTTATTTCCTATTCAAAATACTCAGGGGTATGTTGTTTAGATGTTCGTTTTGATTTTCTTTATATAGCCAAACGTGCTCATCAGCCACCTTTTGCGGCTTCTATTCATTGATCAGATACTGCCACTCACTGACACGAGTTTTCTATTTCCAGGCCTTGGAGTCCTTTTATGAGAAGTTTGATCCTGATTTTATCACCATAAGGACAAAAGCCCGTGAGGTTCTGCAAAGGGAGGATGACCTAAATGAAATTGTGCAAGTATGTGCTTATGATGCCTCTTTTTTAACCTTTTAACATTTCTTCTCGAGTTGTATGTTGTAAAGAGCAGCTCATCAGCACAGTCTTGACTATGAGGAGAAGTTTTTCCTGTCTTCAAACTCATGATTGTTGATAAGGACAAATTGTTCATGACTTGACTATTTCCTAGTGCTATCCGTCTTCCTTGTTCATATTCCTGATGCCATCTTCATTCTTGCCTTTTCACTTGGAGGCAGATAGGACAGGGAGCCAACCTTTTAAATTGGATAAAGTTACTGAGCTAGTCATATCACGTCTCTTTCTTACCACCATTATTACTAGTAGGCGACCTTTTCTCCCATTTCTTCCATCTTTTTCCAGATGTCAACTCAGGTCATCAACATACGCTCCACTTAAATAGCCTTCGTGGAAAAGCAGCGAGTGCATATTGATCCCTGAATCTATTTCTAACGTCTTTTCGAGTCTTCCTGGTTCATGACCTCAGCAACTTTTTGGACAATCATGATCTCATTTGATTAAGAGATCTATGTTTGTTACTCTCTTTTGAGGTAAACTGGCTGCACTAAGATAAGGAGGGAAACTATTTTTGTACTCTGCCTGGAGACCAGGACTGTCTCCAGTCTCTTAGATACGTGATGGCTCAGTAGTTGGTATATCACTTCAATTGTGTCATGGTATCAGCTGTCACTTTAGGGAGTTGTTGGTTCTTTAGATCTAGGCTTTCAGTTGGATTGCATAGCAAAGTTAACACTCAGTGCTGCTGTGTGCTAAAACAGCTTTTAGCCTCTCAGAGCAGACAAAACATTTCTTCTCAATTACCCTGCTCCTGTCCAACCATTTTCTTTTTCCCCTCAGACCTCAGTGGTCTACAGGAAGTAGACACAGCTGTAATTGATATATTGCTGTTTGTTTTCTGCAGCTTGTTGGTAAAGATGCTCTAGCTGAAACAGATAAAATCACTTTGGAAACTGCAAAGCTTTTGAGGGAGGACTACCTTGCACAAAATGCATTTACTCCGTAAGTGTGAAAATAGTCTACCATAGTATGCTTGTTAATTGCGATTGTTATGATCTCACATTCATTTTCTTTGGTAACAGATACGACAAATTCTGTCCTTTCTACAAGTCTGTTTGGATGTTACGGAATATTATCCATTTCTATAACTTAGCCAACCAGGTATAGTAATCTGGCTATTGATACATCATACATGTCTTTTTAGTGTTGGGGTGCCCTTCTATCGTTTATAAAGATAAGCACTTCTATTACCCATTTTTACTCACCTGTTTTATTCACTCATGCTCATATTTTCTTTTGTCACTCTTTAGTTAAGATATACCTGTGTTATTTTCATGTTCACATTTCCTTTTACCGCTCTTCAGTTAAGATGGTCTAGGGATGAATAAGATTCAAACTTCTGAGAGTGGTTATTGATTACAATAACTAAGAGAAACTTATACCATGGTATTTGCTTGTGACATTTGGGTGTATCATCTTCTGCACAGGCCGTTGAACGAGGAGCTGGTATGGATGGCCAGAAGATTACCTACACTCTCATTAAGCATCGACTAGGGGATTTGTTCTACCGTTTGGTGTAAGTAACTCCCAAGAATATGGACTTTGTTATGTGGTATCATAATAAAGATACAGATTTTATCGTGCTTCCAGTCTGGTCCTTTGCCTCCCCCATCCCCTACTCTTCTTTTTCTTTGCCTTTTAAGCCTCCATTCTTTTGCAGGTCCCAAAAATTTGAGGATCCAGCCGAAGGAGAGGATGCTTTGGTAGCCAAGTTTAAGAAGCTTCATGATGATTTGACTGCTGGTTTCCGCAACCTTGAGGATGAAACTCGATAAGTCCTCATTTCAGTAAATGTATTCCAGTTCTTGGACGGGTCCAACCAACTCCAAAGTAGCGTTTTCGTTGAATCAGTTGTGTGCTGTTGTCCACACTGAAATGGTCGTTTGGATCCTAGAGTTGGATAAGTAAAAATGGGAAGGTGCTTGGCTTGGCGCCTTAAATTTGTTGTTTAGTTGGTGTAACTCAATTTATTTTAGTAACACTGTAAGTTAAGGGGTCGTTTAGGTGAATTTATACAGTTTCAGTCCTCTCTTTATCATCAGACTTGAAAATTAAAGGTGACAGCAAAGTGTTCCTAAGCATTATTATCACTTGGGTATGTAGCGCACTGGTCTTCGTTTTGTTGTTATCAGATGTGCAATAACTTGTAATAAAGGTCTATAATGCATGTTTCTGGAATTTGTTGTCCTCGATTAGACTTTGCAAATTTAAGCATAGGGTTGATTGAAAGCCATGATTAGAAATTGCTATTCATGTCCTTTGAAATAAGTCACTGTTCAATCACGATGAGATTGCATGAATTTGGAAGGTTTGATATGGGAATTACAATGTCAATCATAATGGAATATTGGGAGACCAAAGTGGACTTGATCTCAACTAATTTCAGACACACAGCAAATAACAAGATCATAAGACCCAGAGCTTGTGTAAGTACTGGGTGTTTATACCAAGCTAATAAATGCAATACAAGTCCCCTTCTAAAGAACTTATCTCTGCATTCGAGTTGCAGTGCTTTCCTATCAAACCAAGTTAAAGCTATGCTCTGCCCTGACAGATACTAGTAAACATATTCGTAATGCTGCCACAGTTAGAAATTCTTCGAGCTGCTATAACATACAAGTCAGTGCAAAAAGGCAGTCATCTTGACAGAGATCAAACTGAACTTTGACAATGAAGAAGGCACAAGCAATTTTTCTTGTCAATTGAACTTCCATCTTATTCTTTGTCCCATGCTGTGCTGAGAGCTTATCAAGGCTCTGCCATACGCGATGGGGAGCTACATTTTACATTTATTCACTTCTCTCAAACTTACACATGTATAATTGGAACATCCCATCAAGAAGCATTTCTTACTTTGTTATCAAATGCAAACGACCAGATTTGCTATTAAATTTGTGCAACCTACATAAATAGATGGCTACTTCCATCCAATTAGAACGTTTAGTTAACTTCTCTGGTTAAACAATAAGCAAATTGATAACTAGGGAAGTAGAAGAGAAATTTGCTAGGAGCTCCAATCCGATCCAATAATAGACAAATAGGCAATTACTAGGAGCTCCCATTCAATCGAACAATCAGTAAATTGGCAACACAGGAAGAGACTAAAGAAATGCACTTGCTTCCTTTCCCACTCTCACAATGAAATACAGGTTCTGTTTCTCTTGCAACAAAGAAAAAGCCAATCTGAGCTCTTGGCTATCGCCCATGTATAGAAAAGGTAAGAACAAGAAGCAAATAACGGACAACCAAAATTTATTTCAAGTATTTACAAAAGCTGATATTATATGACAACATTACAATAACTAGGGCATATCCAACTACGCTTCCTAATGAGGTTAAGGTGTGACCTAAAAAACGGAAACATAGCAAAGAGCTAGCTTGTATACAGAAATACCCATTACCTTAAACCAGGAAATTTGGATTAGTGCAAAACAAAATAAACCTACACTGTACAGTCGACAAGATACTACTCTTTTAGTAGAAAAGAAATATGACAGGAAGCTTATATGTACATATTCCAGCTTGGAAATGCTTCCTCAATACTCTCTGTTCAGCTACATTATGTACAGAAATTTGTAAACCTGCAAATACAAGAAGAGACATTTGAGTAACTTGCAACAGCCACCCCAGTGGCCACTGTGGAATTCTATACAAAGGCATAAGACAGATCTCAAGGCATTCGTAGAATACAAGTGTGCATAGGTCTACCAAACACTAACTGAATCAAGAATGAGTTCAGCAAAAGATAACAAGATGTTTTACGATGTGCAACCTAACCCTCCAAGCTAATGAGGACTAAAATTTGCATGTGGCCATTTTGACAGTAATTCTTAAGCTCTAACCCACCTTAACAATGGCAATGGAGAACCAGTTGCTTTCCCCATTCATGCCCATGCTTGCATTTAAACTTCCTCGTCCTCAGACTGGATTTCTTTTTTGGCCACATTACACTTGTCTGAAACAGCAAAAATAAAAAATAAAAAATGAGACAGTGAGAGAGAGTACATGAGCAAACTTGTCCCCTGACTGTAACAAAAATAATAGTTAATTGTATAGAACAGCCTTAGGTTCATGATAAAACACTTGCACAAATTTTGGACCTTCAAGAGAAACAACAATGTTCTAGCGCATATATTATCATGAACAAATCAACCAGACTCTTGAAAATGCCAGATGGTTAAACCATTTTTTCACAAAAGCACAAGAGAAACAAAATAATACTCTATATTCCATTTTATGTGACCCTATTGACTGAAAAAGGATTTAGCAAAAGAAAGGTAACACTTTTGAAACATGTGGTCTTAAACCTACTGTAACATTTGTGTAAACCATAAAAGCTTGGTATTAAGTGGAGAGAAAAACTAAAGAACGCAGCCCAATGATGATTCAAACGGCACATAAGGCAATCATTATACATAAACAGCATTGGGATAACTCTAACTCATGGAGATCTCTTCAAACTACAAGTGCTCCAAAACAACACAAATGTATCCTATGTGAGATTATCAACGAAACTTCTTTGAGGGATAGTTCTCTCTTTTGTTGAATAAAGGAAAGCTCTATGGCCAGGGTCAGACTTTCTACACATACCACACTGCACCAATCAGACAGGGTAACAGTGCAGTACATTTTTATCATCACACAATAGAACATCTGCCTAGCTCAACAAACATGCCACAATGAAACCAAATTGCAGATAGCAAGCAGAATAGCATACTGGAACAACAGAGGGAAGCAACTTCTCCTCAACGGAACCAAAAAAGGGTTGGACAAGGACCACAGCTATACGAAGCCCCTATCCACAAATGATTAAGTAATGCACATACGACGCTCAAAATTATATCTCAGTTCCGGTAAAACATCCTAATCCCATCCAGCAAACGCAGCAGTAATTTAATCACCCTCCCCTGCAGTAAGAAAATCGAACGCACGATCTTTCCAGACATATAGATCTCCTATGAGTCGAATTCAGGATCCATTAAAATGAAAATCAAGGTCGACTATATGCAATTGTTGCGATTAATGTAAAGCAATAAAACTCATCATGAAACACGAAGGAAAGGTCCAGACATATAGATCTCCTATGAGTCAAATTCAGGATCCATTAAAATGAAAATCAAGGTCGACTATATCCAATTGTTGCGATTAATGTACAACTTCGCAAGAAAATTCATCATGAAATTCGAAGGAAAGGTAGAGTGTTAAGTACCATCATCAAGATAGAAATTAGATGAAGGCCAGCCACGGAACGTAGCGAGAGACATAATTTCCTCTTCCGTGAGCGTATTAGCGAGCTTGTGAACGAGATCGGCAACACCGTATGAACTACGTCGAGGTGGAACCCAGTAAGATGCACCAGGACGGAACGGAAGCCAATCGGGAGCCGATCGCCGTACTATGATCCGGTGAATCGCTTCCTCAATCCTCTGCACCGCCAGCGCCTCCGCCTCTGTCTCCGGGGTGTCAGATCCGGTGCTCCTGTCGGCCTGAGTGGACTCGCTCCTAGAAGCTACCCGTAGCAGAGCATTTCGGGTGGTGTATGAGGCGGTGACGGTGGTGGTTCGGATCAGATTTAGGGCTTGAGCGATGGAGCGGGCCATTAGAAATGAGAGGAATTAGGCACTTGTATAAATAGATAAACAAATACCGATAAGGAAGGAACGAGGAGCTTTCGCTTTTTGGGGATTGCCGGTAATTCGACGCAAGAAAAGGGCTTCCGGTCAATTTATTAGAGCAAAATTTTGGCGGTGTATAAATTGGGCTGGGCTTAACTACATTTCTTGGGCCGATATCTTTGTCGAAGACTTTGATATCATTAAGGGACATTTTATTAGAGAAAATTAAATAATAGAAAAATATAATTTTATTAATATATGTGAAATTATATGGGTGTGTTGTTATTGTTGTGGTGTGTTTGATATATGTTGAACTAAAATAAGATAATATTATATTGGTGTTAAATAAAGTCATTGGGGCAAAGACTATTTAACTATACAGAAAAAACTCATACCTAACTCCAAATCAATTGGTGACAACCTTGACAAACCATAACCTCTAGAAAACTTGGTCTTGTGTCTGATTTTTCCATATTGGATAATCGTATATCCGAAGGATATATTCAAAAAGTTCAAAGTTATTTGATAATAATTAACGTTTCAATCACTATCAAACTTAATATTCAACTTTTCATCTAATCACAATTTGTCATTATGATTTTATTCTTATAATGTGTGAGATTAGCAAAATCAATTATAACAAGATTATTTTATACATATGCCTTTTATTGATATAAAATGTGTGAGATTCACGAAATCAATTATAACAAAATTATATTATATACATAATGCCTTCTTTCCATTGTCGTAGATCAAATGATACAATATATACAAGGTTAAAATGTAAAAATGAGAAGAAATGTTTATATTGGGCCCAACCCATTAGTCGCTTCACATATAAGCATTGAGAAGTAATTTTATTTTTTTCACTATACGCATCTACAGAAAGAGAAAGTCAAATACTCCGGGAAGACTGACAGAGCAACCACAACTACAAGGGGATTAGGGTTTCAGATCTCAGCAAAAAACTTGCCGGAAAAATGGCTTTGAGAAACTTGTACAAGGAGATGAAGGGATTGAAGCTGAAGGAGGTGCCGGCGCACCTAAAGCCGATGCTCTCAATCGGTTACGCGAAGAATGCTATCAGGAAGGGTTTGGATAACTACCATGCTAAGTACATCGAAACCAGCTCCGTTGATCCTCTTCTCCATGTCTGCTTCGGAGGCATGATATTCTCCTACCTCGTCGCCCTTCCAGAAGAGCGACGTCACCTCGAGCACAAACAGCACAGCGGCGGACATTGATTGTCGCTCCGATTTTCTAAGGTACCTATAGTTTAACACTGATTATGAGCTCTATCAATGGAATTGCAACTTTTCTGATCCATTTATGTAACGGATCTGTAGGTTAAAGGGACTTATTTAGATGGTCAACGTAATCACCTTATGTTGAGGATGATTTGATCTTATAATTGGATATTGCTAATGCTCTATCTGTAATTATGAAGTTAAGATGAGTTTGTGAGATAAAATATTGGAAAGAGTATTCAGAAATTGCGAAAATCAATGTAAAATTACAACAACATAGCGGTGTATTTGCCCAATTGGAGTTCGGGAGAGGTAGAGTGTACGAACACATAACAAGACAGTTTGAAAAAGACAACACAGGTATAACAAGGATAGCAAATAATAGAGAAAGCGTAACATGCCAACAAAGAACTAAAGTATATGTAATTATTGCCAAGAAATTGTAAAAGTAGTCCTTGGTTGCCATCATTATTTTATAAGTTTATGGTAAATGTATTTCTCTTGTATGAGAATTTGCATTCTAAGCTTTTTGATTAGTAGCACTGCAGCTTTTGCTGAGCAGAGTGCTCGTTAGATGGGATTCTGGTGCTTAAATGGAGACAACTAATGTCTAGGTTCATGTTCTAGTAGAATGGTATAAAGATGCAACATATAGAATTAAAATTGGGTTGTTGTTGTGGAGAAGTACTAATTCAAGTTTTATGCGATAAGAAGATACTTATCCAAGTGACAACTAAAGCAGTTAAGACTGATCTTGGTTCTGTTTGAAGGGGTCACTGGTCTACATATCAACTGGAGAAAGAGTTTAATGTACCCTATTAATGTAGTCAACAACGTGAGTTGGTTAGCAACAATCCTTGGAGGTGAAGTTGGCACTCTGCCAGCTACATGCTTGGGATTACCTGTAGGAGCCAAATCTATGTCCATAGATATATGGAACAATGTGATCGAGAAGTGTGAAAAAAAAACTAGCCAAGTGGAAAACACAATACTTGTCTATGGGTGGAAGATTGACACTAATCAATTCAGTACTTGATGCTCTTCCAACTTACATGATGTCCCTTTTTCCTATCCCACTAGGGGTCACCAAGAGGCTGGACAGTATTAGAATGAAATTTTTGTGGCAGGGCAATAAGGAAAAGAAAGGATTTCACTTGGTAAAGTGGAAATCAGTGATAACTGGGAAGAAAAATGGTGGTCTGGGGATTAAGAACCTAAACTTGCAAAGTAAAGCTCTTCAAATGAAATGGTTATGGAAGTATGTAAATGGTAACCAATTGTTGTGGGAAAGGGTGATTGAGGCTAAATATATACCAGAAGACAAATGGATGACCAAAGAGGTGACTACTCCTTATGGAGTCAGCCTTTGGAGGTCCATTAGGAATCTATGGGATGAAGTGAAGAACAACTCAAAGGTGAAAGTTTTTTATGGGAGAAAGACCATGTTTTGGAAGGATAATTGGCATGAGAAAGGCAACTTGGAAGAGTTATTTCATGATGTTTTACAACTTAGTTACATTTCAGCAAGGGTTTATAGCAGATTTATGGACACTACAGGGGTGGAATTTCAACTTCAGAAGACATCTAAATGACTGGGAAGTTCAGAGAGTAGCTGATTTTCTTAACACGGTGGAACCTTTCAATGGACTTCAAATAAGGAAGGATGTTCTATGGTGGATAGGAAACAATAGAGGAGTATACAAAGTTAGTAGAGCTTATAAGCTAATGGATCAGACAAACCAACAAATTAAAAATTGGCCATGGAAACAAATATGGAAAACCAGAATACCCTACAAAGTATCTTGCTTTGTCTGGTAGTTGGCCAAGAAAGCAGCTCTTACTCAAGACAATGTCATGAAGAGAGGGATAACCTTATGCTCTAGATGCTTTCTCTGTGGGGAGACTTTAGAGAAGGTAAATCATTTGTTTCTACACTGCAAGTACACTCAACAATACCCTTCGGGGTGGCCAAGTGGTTTGGGCTTGGGACTTCCATGTTGGAGGTCTCAAGTTCGAAACCCCTTGCCAGCGAAAGCAAGGGGTTTGCCTTCTGGGTCGAGCTCGTCGCACCGGGCTTGCCTAGTGCGGGTTACCTCTCCTATGTGCTTTGCGAGCTATTGCATAGGAGCGGAGGTTTTACCCTGTGCGCATCCAAAGGGTAGCGGCTGCGGGTTTCCCGTGTCATCAAAAAAAAAAGTACATTCAACAATTATGGAAGATTTTTTTGAGTCACAAAGGCATCTCCTGGACTATGCCTGGGAAAGTTTCAGAGGCTTTGGCTTTAAAGAGCTGGGAGGAAGCAAGAGTACTGGCAAAAGACAGAGGCAAATGGAGACTTATCCCTGCTTCAATATGGTGGGCAATATGGAAAGAGAGGAACTCTAGGTGTTTTGAGAGCATAGAAAATAGTGTGCAGAAAGTGAAGCTCAACTNNGGAAAGTTTCAGAGGCTTTAAAGAGCTGGGAGGAAGCAGGAGTACTGGCAAAAGAAAGAGGCAGATGGAGACTTATCCCTGCTTCAATATGGTGGGCAATATGGAAAGAGAGGAACTCTAGGTGTTTTGAGAGCATAGAAAATAGTGTGCAGAAAGTGAAGCTCAACTGCATTTTGCTATTATGTTTTTGGTGTAATCAGTTATACTCAAATGATACTGTCTCTATAATTGATGTTTTAGACTCAATTTAGCCATAGAGCAGTAAGAATTTGGGGCTTTTGTATATAAGGTTTCAGTACATGGGTTTTGTGATATAATACAACCTTACCAAGTTCAAAAAAAAAAAAAGTGAAAAGCGAGTCCCTATGGAATGGTTGTAAAGAAACAATGTTATATAAGGAATGTTGGGCTTCTAAGGTGAATGTTTAAATGGATTTGTTGTCATACATGATTACACGAGGTAAAATGAATAGTTTTGACAAGACACATAAAGGATAAGATAAGTGAATATCACACTCACTCTGGAGTATTGAGGTGGTTAAGCCATGTCTATCTTAAATTATCAGACACCTTAAATAGGTGTGAATTTATGGTTGCTGAAGGCATTGGACATGGCAAGTTGGACCTAAATAACATAAAAAGAAAATAGTAATTACAGATAAACTAAGCAAAAAATATAGCATAATAAAAAAAATGGCCAACTAGTTAGAGATTGATGTTTAGTCTTGTTTGTAGGATAAAATTAGTCCAATACTACCTGATGAGCTATTTGTATGTGGGAATAAAGATGTAGATAACTTATGGAGTTGGAAAACTTGAGAATATTAGCACGAGATGTTTCTAAATGAGAGGATAATGGATAGTGAAAATTTATTAAGCCAAACCCATCTTGGAACTTAAACTTAGGCTGTATATGGTCGTAGCTGGTAAGGTGCATGATTGATTTTTTAAGATCAGGATCTGTTGTGGTTGTTGGTGCAAGTTAACTGAAGATGGTCGCAGTGAGACAACTTAACAATGCTGATTAGTATTTCATGCTTGAAAATGCTTTTCTATACATAAGGACCAGGGTCATAAAGAAATGGAGCTATTTGTGGATCCATGAGAATTATATGGCATGTTTTCTTAGAGCAACTATATTTTGGATAATCAAAGTGCTCTTGTCAGGTCATTAGTGTGAATTGTGAATGATGTCCTGACCTCTTATCTTGCTTGGGGGCATATTTGTGGGTCCATGAAAATTGTGTAGCTTGTTTTCTTAGAATAACTAATTTTGGATAATCAAACTAATCTTGTCAGGTTAGTAGTGTGAAACTGTGAATTGTGGATGATGTTCCTGAGCTCTATCTTCGCTTGGGGCATGTCATGTGTATTGTTTGAGCTTGAGAACTAGCTTACTTCATATAATACTCGAAACCAGCTATTGCATACAATTGTATGATACGGCAGTCTCACAACATTACTTATCGTGGCGAGCTTAGTTGTCCAGATATACTAATTGAGTTTGGAAAATGCCCCACTCGTAGGTGAAATGAATATGAATTGAGATTTGAGAATTATGTTTCGAGCACTCTAGTTTACTGTTGATAGGTAGCATATGGCCGTACCTTATGCGGTATATTTTAACTCATCCTTTTGCATTCTGTTGACAGATTGATGAATACAGCGAAGGACAAACATCTCTCTGTTGGTTGCTTTTACCCTCTTTTCAGTAATTGGTGTACCCAGTGAGGCTCATTTGTGCAATACTTGGCTTATTTATTTGGTTTAATAAAATGTAGTCAAATACTTCTTTTCTTCGCCTGTGGGCGGTATAACATGTGCATTACCAAACAGAGGCTGAATTTGCTTTTTATATGAATCAACGTATTTTGTTCTTCTCCCATTTAAGGTTTTGTCCCGTGCTCATAAACACTTGAAATCCTTTCGTTAGATTTTCTGCCATTTTGATTTTGATTTTTATTGCTTTTTCTCATGACGGATAGTCTTGAAAATTCCAATAGGCACCGAAGCTGTGGCTGGCCTTGCTCATGCGTGATCAGTGATGGGTTGAACTATGATTTTTTTGGTTCAATTCCAAGAGCAGACAAGAACATAGAGCTCAACTGTTCCAAGTTTTGATGGACATAATTACCCAATATAATGCTATAGAAAATAAGTACCCAATGGAATCAATCGATGATATAATGCTATAGAAAATAGGTTCGAAGGGAGGAGCTCACTCATAATTCTATATCGTGGATTCTTGTGGTTAGACTTGGGGTGGAAGACCAACCAACACTACATATTAGCATGTTTGGAATAAAGCAATTGCTGCTCAGGCTTGTAATATCCATTATATTCCAATTTACACAAGCCTAGGCATAGATGCAGTTGCCTTAGTGACTTCTATATAGAAAAAAATACATGAGATAGCTATGAACAAACCAATGGAAAAACAACGCTAATCAAGTGGAAATACCAGTACATACATTATGAAACTAAGCTAAACTTCCAAGGTGCTAATTATTCACATTTATTTTACAAAAAAAGAAAAAAGTTTTACAGCTCATCCGCTTCGTGTCCAGGGTCTCTATCTTCAAAAGAAAATGTTCTTTTCATCTTCTTCGCAGTCTTCTGCACTGCTTCCCCTGCTAATTTTGCTGCTGATTTGGCGGATTCTTCCAAGGCCGCTTTACTCTTGTCAAGGCTTTTCAGTACTGCATCTTTCACCTTTTCACCTGGTGCTGCTCCCCCTTCAGCCCTGGCCTGTGCTTCCTGGCTATCTCTGAAACTGCGGATTTAGCTCACAATCAATCACAAACAAATTCTAAAATGGAAAAGAAGTCATTTATAGTACAAGATTTTGGTGGAAACTATAACCTGACTTACTCTAGAGTTGGAGGGGAGAAGTAGGCCTTGCCTTGTTTGATTAGTGATTCGAATCTGCTCCAATAATTGGCTGAAGTTTGAGGAAAAGAAGTGGGGAAGGAAAACATTTTCTTGACAGTCTCTATAATAGGAGTCTTACTCTTCACATGGAGTTGTTCTTGAATCTGCTGCTCTTCTTCTTGTCCATCTCCAGCACTGCCAATAGTATAGTGGAAGGATATGGTAAACAACAATAAGAGAAGGAACAAGTAGAAGTAGCTCCCAAGTTGAAGATAATTCTTCATGTTGTTAATGCCAAATGAGTCAAAGAGGCAATGGATAGATCACAAATTATAATAACATGATTAGTAATAGTGCTAATTATACAGCTGTTTGGGGCTTCACCCAAATTGCTAGTATTTTTTTGTTGATTGACACGTTTTCACCATCTCTATGGCACACCATACGTGGATGCTCTTGAGCTACCACTTGGCATAGTATTGGGCTGTCGTGTGGCACTCGAAGATTTTCTTTCTTGCTTTTTTCCGCGTCAGAAATATCTTTTGAAGTTGTCTCCTTGAGGGGGTTGTTTGGTTCTTTCACGGCGCAGTTTCGATTCATGTGATATTGTTGAAATAGAGTGAAATTTTGGAAAGAAATATATTTTAAAAAACATTTCAAATTATTATGGTTATAATATTTTTTAAACGTATAAAACTATATATAAACCTCTCATTGAGAGAATATAAATGGTAGAGTTAATTATTTTCAAATGAAAAAGCGTGTTTTTTTAAAGTATATTAAAAAAATGTATCAACTAAATTAAAATGACGGAAATACTAGATTATAATATGTGGATTTTATATGGTGATTAGATAATGACAGGATTATTTAGCAAAATTTGTTGTTACCAATAGATGTTTGATTTATTGGACTAAAACTGAGCCATACAAAATGTATGAATTGTGTATATATTGTTTTGCTTAATTATGAATTGTGTATTTAGTTTTACACAAGGAAGAATTAGATGAAACTTTTGTTTTCAAATTTTAATCTTTTAACTTTTTTTAAAAAAAAAAAACTTTGGATGAAGAGCTTTGAGGACATCTTTATCATTTTATTGTTTTATTTGATGATTGTTATTTTACGTTGAATGGGTACAAAATTACAGAATTGTAGTATAGAGAATTTCAGAATTACTTATATTAAAACAAAAAATTTAACCAAATACAAGATAAATAATCTTATATTTACTTTTGTTTTTATAATTGCGGTGTCCAGTCAGTTTATTTGTTTTCTCAAGCATAAGTATCAGATAACTTTGTTGCTTAGACAAATGAAAGAAATTACCTAAGCGACACTTTTGGTGCCGAAATTATTATCATTTATTATAGTAACCAAATCATCGATTTCAAAAAGGCATGGTCAAATTAGTTGAATGCGTGTTTTATGGTCTTGCAAATTCGGTCATGTATGCTATATCCACACACCGTTAAAAGTAGATATGCGTGTTGCAACATGGCATATGAAGGCAGACATCAAAAGGCATGAACAGTTTATTATGTTTCCTTTTATTTTCTAAAAATAAATAAATCCAATAGTACTAAAGTTCATTGAACAAGAGACTTCAGTAGTTGTCATATTAAAAATTTAAATACATTCAATAATCTTAAAATTTCAACAGTCTTGATTCGATTTAGTTCAGTTTCCCTTATTTTCTTCCCCTTTGTCGCTGTAACTGTAAGGTCCAAATTAGTGTATAATTAAAGAGTGAAATTAAAGGTAAGAGGAGGGGTCATGACTCAAGTATAGAAACAATGACGAGAGGGAGTTGCTTGGATGATAAACACTCCTCACTTTCAACTCGAAAGTTGTGAGTTTGAGTCACCAAAGGAGCAAAAGAGGAGGGAGCTCCTAGGAGGGGTCAAAAAAAAGTATAGCAGCAATAGTACAATACTAACCCTTCGGGGTGGCCCAGTGGTTTGGGCTTGGGACTTCCATGTTGGAGGTCTCAAGTTTGAAACCCCTTGCCAGCGAAAGCAAGGGGTTTGCCTTCTGGGTCGAGTTCGTCGCACCGGGCTTGCCTAGTGAGGGTTACCTCTCCTATGTGGTTTGCGAGCTATTGCATAGGAGCGGGGGTTTTACCCTGTGCGCACCCAAAGGGTAGCGACTGCGGGTTCCCCTTGTCATCAAAAAAAAAATAAAAAATAGTACAATACTAGCCAGTAAAGATCAAGATGTACACAATACATCAAAATTCAGAACTAATCATATGTGAAGCTAAATCTGGTCTAAAAGACTAAATTTCAGTCCTGAACTAGAAATTTACAGGTAGTTTGTAGAGGGCTTTCCTGGATCGTGAAAAGCTCGGGGCTGGTATCGTGCATCACTTGATGTCTTGGTTAACACTAACTTCCTCTACAAGAGCAGAAACATACCTTAACAATTCTTCAGATGCAATGCTTAAACCAAATTACAATACCACCTTAGATCTTTTACTATATAAAGCACCCCACTAACTGCTAACTTCCTTCTCACTGGTAGGACTGATATTTACACTACATTCATTGCCATGTAAAACAGCAGCATTTTGGAATCACCACATACTTAATTTTCCAATAATCTCCTTCCAATTCACTAGCACTGAAGCAAAAGCTCCACAAGAAATAACTCCCCGTCAAACCTCAACACAGAGGATTCAGCAGGATTAAGTAAACCATCTACCATGCCACCAAAGATGTATAGATTACGACCTGAAGGATCCACACAAGCTCGGTGAAATGATCTGCCGCAAGGGTTGTCACCTTTGGACTTGAGCCGTCTCCACAACTTGGTCATTGATCTATCTGGGCTTGGAGGAGACCCAGACTGCATAATGGACGTCACTGAGCTGATATCCAACACCCAGAAGTCATTTTTCCTGTGTCTGTAGGAATCTTCTCCTCCATAAATTAGCAATCGTCCACCTATGATGAGATTAGCCGAGTGACCAACTCTTGGCAGGGTCAATCCTTGGGGTATATTTTGCAAGTCAAATAGTAACTGTACCCATCTCCAGTGACCATCAGATGTATCAAACAGCCATACATCATTAAGCACCTCATAGCCTAAACCTCTCCCACCAAACAAAATTGTTTGGTTTCCTCCAACAGGAGTCAATGTATGTCCAGAGCGAGATGGAGGAGATGGATGAGTCACAGTTTCTTGCCAAACTCCAAGATGAAGATTCTCGGACAGTTCCAATACCCATGTATCTCCCAATCGCAAGCCAGACAAACCAATCCCTCCATGAATCAGCATCCTCCTTTTATCCATGCTACATGCAGCATGAGCGCCTCTTGGTGGAGGCACAATGGAACCGACATCAAGTAGTCTCCAGGATAATGTGATACCAAATGCATCGTGTACCGCTACTTGGCCAATCCATGTATCATTTTGGCGGGCCCCATGATCATTTATTCCTCCAAAAAGCACTAGACAATCGCCAATCACGACACATGAATGCCCAAAGCGGCCACTTGGTACCCCTGATTCAATCTTATTCCATTCCAATATTCTCTTGAAGTTATTGCCAGCGTATGCTACCCATGTATCGTCCAGATGCCTTCCTAAAGTACAGCACAGATAACACCACTTTAGGAAGAAATATTACTGGTTATCGATAAATTTAGCAAACATCAGATCGCAAATTACAGCATACATTCCAATAATAATCTACAGACGCAATCTTATAGGACGTATGCTATTCAAAGTTTTTTGTCCTTTTTTTGTGACTGAGAAATCTGTCTAGGGCCAACCTTTAGTACCAATGATAGCTTTTGGAACTGGGGATAATGGATCTGTCCCTCTATCCTTCTTCACTTAAATGCCAGGCTTAGGCTCAAGCTTTTGATCTAAGTCACACGTACCTCATGCCACTTGAACTAAGCTCCTGGGGGCATAAAATTGTTCTGAGTTTAAAAAGACCAAATTACTGAAAGTTACAAGTGTCAATCATCAGGTTGAGACAATGTCAGAGTGTGACCAGATGGTTCTTCGTGAGACGATCATATATTGAGTGAGCAGAGTTCGATGCCCTTTCCCTCCTTTTCTTACTTGTCTATCCCATTACCAACAAAATATCTAATTTGGTATGATAATGATTAATTAGAATGTTTGTGCCATGTGAGGTCGTGAAAGAAATCTTGAGTACTGTGTTGCATGTATAACTTTCATTGATTTCTACCTTTTAGCTAACTCTTTTGTAATTTTCCAAATGTTATCTCGGTAAATTGAAGTTCATCATAGCAGCTTTTAATTAGGAAAAATACAGCAGAACTTACACATTCATCCCAAGACAGATAAAATCAACAATTCTTCTCAGAAATTTGCATGTGGTGCTTCATGTGTAAAGTAGACCGAAGACATTGACCACATGAATTTCATTCAACTAGGTCCATTAAATAGCCAAACAAGATTATGCTGCTCATTTTATCCAAAAACCTAAGTAAATACAAAGATCTTAGCTCCACTAATGTAAGAAGCAGATAGCTACTAGCAATACAAGAAAAGCTCCATGATAATCGTCAGCAGCATCCTGTTTTTGTCCCAAATGGAACACTCTATGAAGAACCGAAATGAGAGAAAAAAACTTGATTCGACTAATCAAGAGATAAGTACCTTTCTAGATCACAATAAAAGAAAACAAGAACAGTTATGACTTATGAGGGATTAACAGGACACAAAGGGCAACTATATCCTTCTGAGCATTAATCAATAAGACCATGGGCACAAGCAAAAGTCATGCTTGGAAACTGAGTCAAGCAAATGTACCAAAAGATTTTAGCACCCCTTTTCACTTAATGGTTCAGTTATCTTTATCCCCTTTCCATATCTTCTTTTTTCAGTAATGAGAGGTCAAGTGAAACAAGGAAATTCTCTTTTTGCTACTCCTAAATCCAGGAGCGGAGCCAAGTGTGCATAAGGGTTCATCCAAACCCCTTTGGCGAAAAAAATATAATATATATATATATATATATGTACAAGGTGTTAGTGTGACACTTGAATATTAATAAAAATATATCATATGTCACATTATGTACCATGTTATGTCCATTGGTGGACATTATATTTGTGTCTCTTTACTCTTGTGGAAGAAAGTAGTCATTAGTTGTTAGTAACTTATGTAACCACCAACTCTTTATTTCACCCATTATTCCATCTTTATTCTTGGAACCTATAGACTATATGTTGAAGAAGGTGTTCTTTATGTGGGGCTTTGAACTCTTCAACTAATCCGGAATTGTTTGAGTTGTACGACGTTGTTGTATTGTTGTATCTTGGAGGGGACAAGTCAAGTGTGATACTGCTGGATTGGTGTAGATTATGTCGCAATAGGTTTGAATCTCTTCAAAGAGAGCAAGATATCTACGCCTCAGCTTAAAGATTTACCCTATTCTTTTATTTCAAGGGTAATTTATAGTATATGTGGTATATTACACCAACACAAGGTTAAGATTATTTTCTTTATATATACAGTAGGTGTTGAATCCCAATTGGCTTCTTTGTGGGTTTACTTATTTATAATTTGAATCCTTTACTAAAAATTCTGGCTCCAAAACTGCTGACAAGCATGTCTCATAATTTGAGAGCAACCGAAATCCTTGCAAATGCATTAGATAGATCAATGAGCATACACAAGCACCCTCTACCTCCAACACTAAGATAGTGGGTTCGAGTCCCAAATGAGAAAAAGGAATGGGGGCTGTAAAAGGTTTAGTCGAGAAAATCTATTTAAGTTGAAGAGATGTGGAATAGAGACTGACCTCCCTCGCAGCCGCCGCCGAAGAGAACAAGACAACCAGAAACAAAATTGAGAGAATGAGAAGCTCTAGGTCGAGGAAGAAGCAGCTCTTCTCCTCCTTGTGGATGCGTCAACAGTCTGCGACAGTAAACAGAGTCCAATTGGTAGATTTGCTGGTAGAGCTTCTTCCAAGGAAATTGTTGTTGTTTACCGTCAACATCAAAGGATCTGAGTGCATCAATGGTGGAGTTTCCCCAATCTCTTCGGCAGAGTGATTCCCATAAAGAGTCTGAGTAAGTGAGGGACCTGAACTTCTTACAAGTTAGAGCAAAGCAAAAAATGGAGTCCAAAGGTAAGAGGAGTAAGATGGAGAAGAGATGGTCTTGAGCTATTGTCGTTATTGGAGATGATCCGTTGGTATAAGGGGAACTGCAGCTGCTGCTTGTAGCCATGGGAGTTGAGAATTGAGAATTGAGAATTGAGAGTTGAGAGTTGAGAGTGGAGAGCACACGCTGCTGCTGCTGATTGTTGGGGATTTTGGCTTTGGCTTTGGCTTTGGCTCTGGTTTTTACCTTGTTGGGTGTTGGGTACATTTCTGTTTTAGCCCTGCCTTTGGTTTTTAACATTATTCACTTCTCATTTTTACGGAAAATTGATCACTCTGGGAAAATGAAATCTGCACATAAATTGGGATGAAGGTGAAATTCAAAAAGAATAAGTTTTTATTTTCAAAGTGGAAAATGATATTTTGTATTTGGCCAAACAACAATACAGATTGGAGTTTTTTTTTTTTTTTTTGACCTTTAGTGAATAATTTGGAATAAAAAGGTGATTTTTTTTTTCTTATTATTGAAACATTGAATTCCGATTGAAATTCAAAATTTTAGGCCAAATATGTTTTTCGAAGTTAGACTTTAGAAAAAAGTATAAAATTTGAATAGCTGGCTTTTTTCACACCAACAAAAATCAGAACTAACTCCAACAAATGATGATGAAATTTGAAGAATTAGTAAGTGGAATCCAAGGAAGTAGAAACGATTTCAAATTTATTTAAGTTTGAAACGAACATTTCATGGGCTGAAAATATTTATAAGTTGAAAACTTAAAAATGATTTATGTGATTTAAACTTCTGCAAGTTCTTCCATGTGTTTTAAATAGGGGTGTGTTTCTCCAAATTTTATTTTTGCATTTAAGAATAGTAATTTTTCAAATTGGTAAGTTTCACCTAATTCTTACCATTTTCACTGCACTGGAGACAGAGCATAAGCAGTAACGTTTTTTTTTTTTGGATTGTTTGTTTGTTTGTTTAGCTGAGACTAGGACAAAAAGAGTCAGTGAGGATACTTTGTCATTGTGTGTTTTGCTAGAAAAATCAGTTTCATCCTCATCATCTTGGTACTAGGCAGTCCAATAGGGAAGGGAGGTGGGCCTTGTGTAAATTGTTCACAAATCAAATGAAGTCCATAGTCACTATCTAAATAATTCTACATTTTAATCTAACACTTTGCTTTAGTTTTACTAAGTCAAAGTTGGATAATCACTAGGCAAATCTTTTCCATTGAGTAAATCACTCATTGGCCTTCTAGAGGTAGAAGCTCGAGTATGCATTCAATCAAATCTAGTAACTTTTGTTTAAATAATGTATTTGTATTAAGAAGTTCATTACATATGTCATTAAGTTTAGAACTTAATTATTTACACTTAAAATCATTGTTACGAAATTCAGAACCCAAAAAGTTAAATTTCTAATTTTGCTTCTTGACTACCTATTAAGGAGGAGATTTACAAAAAAATGGTCTTGATTTCTAATTTCGTCTCTCGACTCCCTACTAACAAGGCGATTTACAAGAATGGACTTGGAGATGACTGGTCTTGAATTGGTAATCCTATGTGCTTCATGGATAAAATTTCATGGAGTAAACTAGAGTCAAGAATTCAAAATCACTCATTTTCATCATTTTTAAGGTCATTAGGTGTAATTTCCAGTATTAGAGGTTTAACTCCAAATTGAGATAAGTAGCTTTTAAGTCAAAAATAAAAAGTCAAGCTGAAATAATTTTTAAGTCAAAAAATAAAAAGTAGGGGGAGATCTACTTTTGGTTTTTGACTTATTTTAAGTCATTATTGACATTGCCAAACACTTCTCAACTTATTTTAAAGTCATTTTTGACTTATTTTAAGTTATTATTTTTATATTTGTCAAACACTTTCAGAAGTCAAAAACTGACTCAAAAGTAGATTTAACTCATTTTTAAGCCAATCCAAACACCCTCTAAATGTTGTGGGGGATAATCTCATATCTTAAGATAACTTCATCATCTTGCTAGTTGATTCACGTGGTAAGTATCCACATGGCATGGAGTGTTTCGTACAAAAGATTTCAGAAAATAGAAGTCAATTTCAACTCATCAAAAGCCAAAAATTTCTCTAATGCATTTTATTTTTGGAGATTTTTTTATAACCATCGTGCCTAAATCAACTTATGCACACCTTGACTAATTTCACAAGGTACCAGCTATCTCACGCTAGTACATATACCACCAAAGTACTAACTATGTCCACAAATTCCTTCTAGGAAAATATTTTCAGTCCTGTCAAACATAACCCCTGGCCCCTAGGCCCTAGGTACAACTCTTTCAGGTCTCGCCAGAAGTGAGGTGGGATAGTTGAATATGATGGATTGTACCCTTTTTCAATAACCCATAGTGGAAACAAAAATAATTGCATCAACAGTCCCTTCTCAGTTTGGTCAATAGCTTCATATGAATAATTGCTGAGATAATCTATCACGCTACTTGTCCTTAACAGATGAAACAATAAAATAAAAGATCACAAAAAAATTAAAAGAGTCAGAGTCACTTCTAGTTGCAGAAAATGCATTTCAATTAACAGTCAACACTAAACAGTACAAATTTTACGTATAAAGAAAGGTAGCACAATGTACTAAGCTCTCGCTATGTGGAGGTGCAGGGAAGGACCAGACAACAAATCTTACGTTTACTATATGGAAATTAGAATATGTTTGAAAACGCCCATGCAACCACCAGAGCTCACAAACACCCCAAAAAAGGATGAGAACAATCTTGAATTGCTACAAGTTCATACTATAGCACAGAAAATGTGATGAGAACATTCTTGAAACACCATCACCAACCTTACATTGCAAATTTAGGTCGGTAGAAGTCAGTTTTCTGAAGAACTCAGCACACCCACAACCATTAACCCTCTATAAGGCTATAAGTTAATACTTCCGCAAAAAAAAGGTGACAAAACTGATTCTTGTAATGCCATAACCGCCAACCTTACACAGGCTATTCCACTGATCATTTTGACTCCTTTAAGTTAAATAGATAGCATTTTGCAATCTTCATTTCTGCAAATTGTGAAGTCGGCCTCCATTTATCAATTTCCAGAGTGCTGCTTTGGCTTCTTCTAGTGTTTCAACTGAATGGCCTTCTTCAAATGATATTCTTTGTACATTGAACTGCAGGAAGTAAAGTAAAAAGAAAAGTTTAAAGGGTGTGATGTGAAAACAAATGACTTAAAGAAGCAGCACATAGAAAGTACCTGTGCCCCTTGACGGACACGAATATCTGTCCCCTTGCTATCTATTGAGATCAAAGCGGCATCATCCACCTCACTTTCTTGTGCTAAAAGATCTTTTAGAGGCTTTGAAAATATTGCATTGAGCTCCTATAAGAATCACCAAAAACATTCACGAGCTTAGTCGAAGCCTCGAAAAAAGGGAAGGAGGAAAAATGAAGCCTCGTATCAAACCTAGAATGGTAAATACAATCTACATATTCACTTACTTCAAAGTTCTAATAGTACTACAAATATATAGTAGCATGGGCACATTAATCAAGTCATTCAGTGATTATCAATTCCTCAAACTATCAAAAACGTACCTTAAGATATTGTTCACCACCATCAACAGCAATTTTATCAGGATGAAGTGACTCATACTCCTTGACATCCACCCAAGCAACAGTTCCAAAGCCTCCAATGAAATATATATCGCTGTTATAATTGATAAAGCAAGTAAGTTCTTTGAGCTATACATTGCTAATTATTCTCTACGCAACAATCTGCAATGAGAGCTTGCCTTTTGTTTCTTCCTTTCAAATAAACCATTCACAGGAAGTGGTAGATGGATCTTTTCAAATTCAAACTTAAAACATGGTAGATACGTTGGTCATGTTGTGTTCAATCAAACAACCAATTATGACTCATCATAAATGGTAAAACACTAGTGGTACGCACACAGAATCAAAAAGTAGATAACCTCCAGCATTACTATTATTACTATTATGATTACTATTCTTATTGTTGCTGTTGTTATTATTTGATAGGTAACGTAAGAGTTCTATTGATTCATGTTAGCAGAAAAGCGGGTGAAAATCCAGCCAAAAAGAGAGAACTTCACAAAGAGGGTAAAGAACAGAGAAAATAGACACATGGCTTCCGACTCTAAAACATTGACCAAGCTGATCTTGCACCAATAATTTAGCAAAAATATACATTTGTTTTGAAGATTAGCCATATCATCCTTTCTGACTTAAAAAAACTCTAGCATTTCTCTCCTTCCAGAAAACCCACCAGTGACGGTAGGGGATGGTGTTCCAAATTCTATAAGAGGCTTTAGACATGCCCCTCTGCTGCTCCTTATGAATCTTTTCATAAACAATTCTGCCCACCGGAAAATTTCAAATAATCCAGAGGTGTCTTACATATATGCACAATAGCTGAGAAAGTAGGTGCTGTGGAAGGAACAGCACAGCAAAAGGAATGTTTCACATGCTTTGAGCTAAAAGATATACTAAGTAGAGAGGATGCTTAAGCAAGCAGAATCCACTCTGCAAATACAAAATCATAAAATATAAGTACTGGCAGCAGAGCACAAAAACTTTGAAGCGAGATGCAAGAGACTCCTGGCAGAAAGGAGCCTGCTTTGTTTAAGCAATTTTATTTTTTTGATAAAGTAATTAAATAGGAGCCTGCTTTGTTTAAGCAATTATAATGGACACATGATCTATCCTCTTTCTGTTTCTCAACATTTACATATTCAGATTCCAGAGTGGAACTCCAAGTTTACTACTGTAGAAAGAAGTTGGCAGCAAGAGAAGTCGTACCGAACTGCTACAGACAATCGACATTTTCCACGAAACCAAGTTAAATAAACCCAAAATGTACAGTAATAATTCAATAATAAAGAGATTAATAATTTGGTTACAAACAGGTAGCATAAGAATAAAATGCTTATAATGAAAATCAACTAGTAAATTTAGAAAATAAGGTGCACAGGTTAGTAGTAAAAAGGCATTTGCCAGACAGCCAGAGGCCAGAATGCACAGAGTGAAAAGATAAATCCAAGTCAAAAATTCTGAAGAGACTGATGATGTAAATAGTTCGGAGAGAGAATGCATATAATAATTTGTATACTCCTTTCATTTTCATATGAAACACGAACCCAGCAGAATTATTACTTGGAAGAAAAAGAGTTGACCTTATATTTTGCATCCTAAAGTAAAAAAAGTTTCCCCATTGTTGAGAAGGACCTTGCTGATGTTTTGCTATATACTGCTTGTGTGCCCATTCCTATTGAAACAATCGATACAGTTGTTAAGAAAACTGCAACATTCATATCATTTAGAGATAATTCTAATAACTTGGCTCAACCAACAGAAAATAATGGCAATTAAAGGTTTAGTTTTCAACATAAAAATTACAAAATTCTACAAGTGGCATTTGAAAGCAGATTGCAGGATCAAAGCTGGCAGGGCAGCAAATCTTTTTCTTTTTTGGTTCTTTTATGGGGGCGAACCCATCATCTCCAAGTTTTCAAAGGTTGGCTCCAAACAGTTTTCTCAGGGTGAAAATAAAAAAAGTGAGTTGTTTTTTAATATCGAGTAAAGTTAAGTTATATTACGAAAAACAACAACAATATACCCGATGATATCCCACAAAGTGGGGTCTGGAAAGAGTAGAGTGTATGCAAACCTTACCTCTACCTCGTGGAGGTAAAGAAGTAAGTTTAGTTATATTTTAATGGAAAATATAGAATCTACATAAAGACATGATTCCAAAGAAGACAGAAGGTCGTGAAAGGGAAACATAAGAAAATCGATCTAGGCAAGACACTTTATACACCATGCAGAAAATAAATGTTCACCTTCACTTCTTCGTCCATTCCAAGATAATGTACGGTTCCCCGGAATGGACAGTTCTAAAAATATTTTAAACCAGAAGTTACATAGGTTGTCTTTACAAGCTCCATTATTACACTTCACTGTGCTATTTTTTTATCTATTCCAAGAAAGTCTTAAAAAGAACCTATGGCTTTGCAATTTAAAAAAAAAATACAAATAGAACCTATGGACTTTGCATGTGAACTTCTACATCTTTGTACAATACCAATACTCAACTGTTATCTTACTATGAATATAAAAATCAAACACAAGTATTCAACTTGGGATATATTATTGAAGAAAACAAAAGTAGTTGATCATAATAATAAAAAGATGTCCCTCCTCCTATGTGTCAACTGTTTTTCACCTAGTAAATAATGAAATAGGACCCCTAGTTGAAGAAACTGAAAAATCAGGCAAAGGATTCCATCAAAAAGACTCCACTGAAATAAATTTGATATGACGCCTAGGAGGTCCAACCCATACCAATTCCTTCTTCAAAGTGTATCAAGTAAACCATAACTTCCACTTATCAAGTGTAAAGAGTAAAACAGGAGAGAAATCGTGAGGCCCCTAGGATCTGACGGAAAAACTAATTCCTTTTCATATGTCAACTGATAAAGAATACTACGGTTGATGGTGGACTGTAACATACAGTTTTTAAAAAACAAAACGTAAGAGACAGTTAAGAAAGACCAGATACATCTGGTGTACGTGAGAATTTAAGCAAGCGAAATTATATCATTTTTGAGGAGACAATAGAGATGGCTAAGAAGTTTCTTAAGTGTCTTATTCTAAAGGTAAATATTTGATGTTAACAGTAATCTGAAATTGATCACTACGTGTTGAATAAGACAGCTACCTGTTGATCTTCAGGTAGTGGATAGACATCACCAAATATCGTGACCCTTGCATTAGATAAACCACTCCATCCTGGAATCTAAACAACCAAAAGTGCAATAAACTCAGAGACATAACATAAGCAAAATGTTTCATTCTCAAAAAATTATATAAGCCAAATGTACTTGATGTTTGCTGAAATATATCACAAACCTGTACAACCAATGTGCATCTCGGGTCAGCTAGCAAATTACGGGTGTGTATAGCTAATGGCGAGAATGAAAATATTGGATCTGGCAAAAGAATGAGAAATAATTAATGGGACATTGTATGTAATAAAAATAGGAAAAGAGGCATATATATTATTTTGTCTACTTACGAAGATTTGCTTCATTAAACATCAAATCAAGAACAACATTTTTACAAGAACTTTTAATAATTAAATAAATGTATTACATGTTCAATTTCTTATACAATGGTCAGTTGCATCAATGCTGAAAACTCAATTTAGTTCAAGAATATTTACCAATAATGTACCTAACAATTTCCTGGTAGGTTTAGACAAGTTTCTTAGTCTTCACCACTTTGGTACCACAACCAACAAGGTAACTCAACGCATTAAGATGAGTTAATTCAAGATCATGCTCAAAATTGTCAACAAATAAGAACTTTAACCAAGACCAAAATGATCCCTTTTACAAAATTCACATGGATCAAAGTGGCCTACACTTATTGAGAATCAATATACTCAAAATAGAGTTTGAACTCGATTTCATATTCTAATTATTATTATTTTTTAATGACCGTGGTGTCCGGAACAACTTTCGTGCACCTCAACTAATTCCACAGAATACCTCCCACTAGCAATAGGTACCATGTAACTTTGTCCACCAAGGCTAGGACGCACTTTATATTCTAATTTCTCTAGACTTAATTGTAAGAAAACCCAAAAGATGGGTTTAAAAAAAATTGTTCGGACAATAGAGTAGCAACTTACGCCCCATAGAATCTGGCGCAAAATCTACAAGTGTTCCAAATGGGTAGCCTTCTCGTCGATGATGCATCCGCGACATCACAGTGCATAAATGAGCAAATCTAGCCTGCAATATTAACAATGAAAACACACAAGAAGATGTTATTTTTACAAATATCTGAAAAACTACAAATATATAATAGCACAAGGAATCTACCTGCTCCATTAGATTGCGGACAGCTAAGGCAGGTTTAGGTAGGCCATGAGCTGAGGTTGCACTTTGTACCCCTCCAGAAATGGGAGTTCTGAAAAGCCCAGCCCTTGTACCGCCACTAGTTGAGTGCTCAAGGGGTGAAACCACTTTTGAAGCTTGATTCGAATCATTTCTGTTTATTTCTTGTTTATCTGTATTATCCTTCATAATATGAGAGAGTCCATCACAACAAAGTTGAAGTAGCCATTTAGAGTTACGAGTAATGGACTATATTAAGAAAAGAGAAGTATAATTCAACATGTCAAAAGAAAAAAAAAAGATTCTTCAACATTATTGAACTTAATCTTTTATATGTTCAGGTCTACATTTTTTTATCAAAAAACCAATTCATAGAACATTTCACCACACAACATTCATTTGTAAATACAAGAGTGTTTCATTAAAATTAGTTGCCTAAACTCAAATTTTAGTAAGAAGTTTTTTCATTATCCATGATTTATAAGTTAGTATTCTTATATAATGTAGTATTCTTAAAAAATGTTTTTTCATTATCCATGATTTATAAGTTAGTATTCTTATATAATGTAGTATTCTTAAAAAAACATTTAAGTATTTAACTTCACAGAGTACTGTATGATAAGAGTTAATTCAAATTAATAAGATGTTAGTCATGTGTTCGCAATATATTACCTTGAATATTATTGTAAAAAACTTAATTTACTGCAGTTGCAGTACTATTTAAAGATCTAAATTATTTGTAATGTTTAATAGTATAGACTTCGCTTATCATTGGCAATGGGGCGGAGCGGGTTGAGCTTAACACACAAAATTTTTAATCCTCCCCGCTTCGCATTACAACATTTTTTATTTTCAACCCCCCTCCCCACCCTGCATAAATTTTTTAATATTTTATTTTTCTAGTTAAGTTTGATACTAAAAATAAATTCATATTTTCATTAAGTTGTATTAATTTAACGGAAAAGGGTCAAAATTGTCCCCGAACTATATGAAATAGACCATTTATACCCTTCGTTATATTTTGGGATCAAAAATGCCCCTGTNTTTTAGAGGTCAATTGGGAAACATGTAAGAGATTGTATTATTTTTTATTGAACAATTTTTATAACTATCTTGAATATTTTAGTAGCTTAAAAGAAATTATCTTAATAAATAATGCTTTATCAATCATATAACATGTAAAAAGTTAAAATTAAGTTTGAACCCACATAAAATCACATGTACCCCGCACCGCACCGCACCGCATTAGTTTTTTAAAAAAACACTTCAACCCGCCCCGCATCCCACCCCATTGCCATCCCTAATTGGCAACCATATTTTATCCTTTACTCAACCTTTTAGTTATATTAACTTAAGTTTACTCTTCACATTGGTACCTTTTATTTATATTTTAGGGAAAAGGGTCAAAAATACCCCTCAACTTTGGTTTATTAGTTGACTATACCCCTGCCATTAAAACAAAGTTATTTATGCCCTTGCCGTTACCAATTTCACCATTTATACCCCTCTATTGACGAAAATCCCCAAATTGACTCAAATTAACCAATTTTACTTAAATTACCCAATTCTAACCCGATCCGACCTGACCCAAACCACCAAATAATATAACCCATTTTTGTTCTATCTTGTTCATCTTCATCTTTAATGTTGGATTCCTTTTCAAAAACAACCTGTAAACAATACATTTGAAAACACCCATCAAACAATTAGCAAAAACCACCTGCTCCATCCACGAACTCCAGCAAAGAGCGAACGCCGCCAGTCCCCTCCCTTTTCCCCTTTTACGTTTCTCTGCCAGTCCCCTCCCTTTTCCCCTTTTAGTTTCGCCGACAGTCCCCTCCCTTTTCCCCTTTTACGTTTTCTTCTATTGTATATGTGTTTTTGGCTCCAACTCCGGTGAACAATGACCATGAACTCCGGCAAGGCTCTGCAAATCAGCAGCCACCACAGCCTCTCTCCCAACGCCAAAATCAGCAAACCCATTTCTCGAATCAGTTAACAACACCAATACAGCTCCACGACCGAGCTTCACCCTCATTTTCCGGTGACCCTCTATTTTCTTTCCATTCTTATAGTTTATGATGATTTATTTTTTTTTTACATTTTTCACTTTATTCTCTGTGTTTCAGATTTGGTTAGGGAGTTCAAGCTCCAATAATTTTTCATTCATATTCGTTGTTCAAGTTTGTGTATGCTATTACACTTTGTTGTTGATTATTTAATTTTTGGTTTGATATTATTGTATTTTTGGGCACTGTTACAGCTTTTGCTTGTTAATTTGTTATTATGATGGACTTTTTTTTTATTAATTTTAAAGTTGAAGATTAACAAAAATGAAGATGAACAAAAATGGGTTTATATTATTTGGTGGTTCGGGTCGGGTCTGATCGGGTTAGAATTAGTTAATTTGAGTCAATTTGAGGATTTCCGTCAATTGAGGGGTATAAATGGTGAAATTGGTAACGGCAAGGGCATAAATAACTTTGTTTTAACGGCTGGGGTATAATCAACTAATAAACCAAAGTTGAGGGGTATTTTGACCCTTTACCCTATATTTTAACTTAAGTTTATTCTTCACATTGTTATGTGTGTCGCATGTAATTTATCTAAACATTGTATTCATCAAAACAATAAAGTATAATACATTATGAAACTATGTGTATCAACTATCCAAACAAGCTGCGAATATGTCTTTCAAGTCATACCTAAAGATACTTTGGGAATATCAAGTTGAAGTATTCCTAAGGGCAAACAATAATAGATATTGACAAGCTAATTTCATCATCAACATACTAGTGTAATCCCACAAGTGGAACTAGCTAATTTCATGAATTTCATAAATTGGTCTGAGATTTCTTGTTTCTATGATTATCAGGGGAAGAGGTTTTACCTGGGACAACGAAAAAGTTGATTCAGGAACTAAGCCAAACGCATTATCATTCTTCAACCCATTAATATCCTCTTCTTCGCAACCGCTTTCACCCGAGAGTTCAGCACGGCTAACCACCAGACGGGGAGAGCAGCAGCCGCCAAAAGAGCAAGTTGAAGGCGGGCTAAAACTAATTTTTGGATAACAAATACTGCGCCTGTTAGATGGATTGATGGATTGAAATACTGGAGGGGTTTCTGAAAACCTGGAGACACGATTGGAGCTTGAGATGGCTGCTTCCATGGAGGAGGAGAGGGTGTGCGACGACGCCATGTTTAAGAATTATTACTATGGGATTGGGGCAATGTGAGCTGAAGTTAGAAGAGGGAAAGAAGGTCGCCAAAAGTAGTGAAAAAAGGTTGTAGGAAAAAGGAGGGCGTTTAAATAAAGCTAACCATAAAAGCATCATGTTTGATCCGGCCCACATTTACTCGGCCCAGTACTAAACCTTATTTACATGAAGGGAACATACACAAATCTTACTACTTTATGAGCTAATTATTTAGATTCACGATAGTTTGCAATATTACATTCCTTACCTCTAAATATATGTAAGTAGAGCTGTCAAAATGGATTTGGCCCGCTAGGCCGGCCCAACTCAACCCTTGAATTAAATAGGGTTGGGCTTAATTTTTTCAGCCCATTTAAGAATGAGGTTTTTTAGCCCAGCCTCATTTGGCTCGCTGGCCTCGTAGGCCCAACCCGTAAGTCTCAGAGGCCAGCCCGTGGGCTGTTAATTTTAAAAATATTTATTATATATATATATATATATATATTAAGTAGTGTTTTATTTGTTAAGATTTTGTTAATAAATATTTTTAAAATATCAATATAAAATCAAGACGAACTTCTTTACATATCTTTTATATTTTAGAGGCATTAGCCTACTAAATTTTCTCATTAGCTTTGGTCCATTACTCCATTATAACTATGAATCTTTGACCTCTTTTACTTTTACTTTTATGCCTAATTTTCCACTTCTTCTTTATTGTCTTGTTTATGAAAATAATGATCATGTAATGCTTTTTTACTCTGATGAATCTTATGAATGTTGTATCTTGGCTATTATGTTTTTGTTTTATAAATATTCACTGAAGTATGTGTAATTCATGAATGAATTTCTGTATGTATTGATGTCGTGTTCATCAGACATCAATATTCGTACTCTTTCTAAAAGGGAAATGTTGTCCATTTTTTATTGAAGGGCCAACCCGTCCCAACTCGTGGACCGCTTAGGGATGGGTTGGGCTCCTATTTTATATGCCCTTTAATTAAAAGGGTCAGCCCGTCCCAACCCATTTAACTCTCTAGCCTGTTAGGGTTGGGTTGGGTTGGACTAGCCTATTTTGACAGCTCTACATGTAAGACAGATGCATATCAATTAGTGTGTCAAATTAAGGGATATAATTGAAAGTCATTAATTAAGAGAAAATTACACTTAAATAACTTGAGAGGATATGGCATATCACAACTCCTGAAAGAATCAAAACAATTAAAAGCATTCATCTTCTTTTGGAGGGATTAAGTAGAGTTAAAATTCTTTAACTCAAATTCATGAACTCTTATTTAGATATATGCGAATATTTTGTCAGACACATGTACACTTAATCAAATACACTGATAAAAACAAGGTACATATAATTTTAACTCAATAGTGTATAATGTGGGTATCAGACACGGATTGAAAAAAAAAGGGTACTTGATAAAGGAAATAGAGATCACAACCATCAAGCACGTGTACGAATAAAGTGGCAGACAATCTGGCAAATGAGGGAGCAAGGTGACCATTTTTTAAAGGGAAAAGAGTATGAAAAATACTTCAACTTTGGCCGAATTTTCTGTTACAATACCAAACTTTATGTAGGACTTTTTACCCCTGAACTATTTAATAGTGTATTTTAAAGGTATATATGTGCCCACGTGGACATATTACTATTTAGAATGATGCAATATTTATGTTGTCCACGTGGGCACATATGTACCTTTAAAATACACTATTAAATAATGCAGGGGGTAAAATGTCCTCCATAAAGTTTGGTATCGTAACAGTAATTTCAATAAAAGTTAAAGTATTTTTCAGAACTTTTTCCCTTTTTTAAAGGAACGAGCATTTGAAAGTTCCTTCAGTGTATGCTATTGAAGTAATGCAAGTAGACACTCTCGGAACTATTTTTATTAGAAGAATTAAGGCATGTAATATTGACAATGGCTTAAATCATATACGGTCTCTTAAAGTTGTCCACATTTTTTACTTAGACACCTGAATAAAGCCTTGACCCATTGAACACTTAAATCTTAACAAACTTATATTTATTTGACATAAAATAATAATAATCAAAAAGATAAACATGCGTGCATCTCAAACGCATATGCATACCAAATGGACCAATTAAATGATGACACATGTTGAATGGATTAAATATTTTTCGGAAAAGGGCCAAAATTGCCCCTGAACTATGCGAAATAGACCACTTATACCCTCCGTTACATTTTGAGATCAAAAATACCTCCACTGTTATCCCTAGAGACCACAAATACCCCTCAAAAATTAACAACCCAAATTGTTAATGACGTGGCAAGCCATGTGAGACTAATCTCTCCACCTAAGCTGCCAACTAGGATTTCCAACAATTAGAAATAAATCTTTTATTTTTAACTACATAAAAAATATTATATTTTTAATTACATAAATATTTACCACTCTTTATTAATATTTATATTTATTGCCGTTAAAAGTTATTTTTCATCATAGTTTAACTATTAACCAAGTATATTTCCACTTGATAAATAACTAATATATAATATATCTAACTTGATAGGATGATTTTTTGTATAACATACTTGTATCTTCTGTATGTATGAGGGGAAATTTATGGCTCATAATATTAAGTTTGTTCTTGTTTTTTTTGTTGGATTAATACAATTTTAGGAGATTCAAATTTTTTAAAAAAATTAGTGGTAATCCTAGTTGGCAGCTTAGGTGGAAGGATTAGTCACACATGGCTTGCCATGTCATTAAAAATTTGGATTGTTAACTTTTGAGGGGTATTTGTGGTCTCTAGAGATAACAGTGAGGATATTTTTGAGCTCAAAATGTAACGAAGGGTATAAGTGGTCTATTTCACATAGTTCAGGGGCAATTTTGACCCTTTTCCGAATTTTTTTAAAACTCTATTTAAATAACTCAAAACGAACTTCAAGAAAACAAAAATATATATTAAATTAACCCACCCCCACCCCCACCTTCTTCTTCTCCATTGATTCCACAGTGCCGCTGCACCTCAACCGCTACTTATTTCCATTTTCAATGTCGTCGGATCTTAATTCCTAAGCATTGAGACGCTGCACCTCAACTGCCACTAAACCATAGCCTCCACCCATTTCTTCTTCTCAATCGAATCTTATCCCTTTCATCGGCTCAATAATACACCATTGCTATCCATCTAAGCTAACCCCTAAATCACCTTTCATTCTAATGACATTAAACCTTTCATTCATGGTCTTCATCTTCTTTCACTAGTCATCATTATCACAATTACATGAAAAAATAATGAACTTTTGTTGGGAAAAAATAATCAATAACTTTGCTGGAATATTATTTTCATTGGAAATAATGGAGCTTTGTCGGAATATTTAAGACCTTAATTAGATCTACATAAAAAATAAATAAAAGGGAAAAAAATGGAAGAACAATTGGAGGGAGGAAGATGGGGAGAAGACGTTTTTTTAAAAAATTAATTACTATATTTTTTATTTTATTTTTTTATTAATTTAATTTAGGTGTATAAGTTGAAAAGAAAAAGAAAAAAATATCATTTTTTATTGTTCCATGCGCTTAAGGAGGGTGTTGTACACGCTTTTTGCCATGTCAGTGTTTTGTGTCTAATTGGAATCACTTTTGAATATATAAAGTGTTCAATAGGTACGAGGCTAAATTGAGGTGTCTAAGTGAAATCTATGATCAACTTTAAGTGGCTGCGTATGACTTAAGTCATTGACAATATAGGCCATCCAATGGCACTTAACTATGTACTGGGTCCATCTCGAAATCAGAGGTGGAGCCAAGATTAAGAGTTTGGGGTTTCTTAATTTCCTTTACAAAAAGAGCGGGGGTTCAAACCCACAACTCTAGCGTGAAAAGTATTTGCACGACTACTTCCTTATCACTGAACCGTCAATTAATTTTGTTAGGAATTCATAAGTTAATATACATATATTTTTATTTAATTTTCTAATACAAATATAAGGTCTACAAAAAAGCTACTGCGTTCGTCTTAACCCACAAACCCCACCTAGCTCCACCTCTGCCCAAAACTATATATCCTTGTCAGCATGAAGTTAATATAATATCTCATATTTACCCAAAAAAAAAAAAAACAGATAATCTCAGCTTCTCTCTGTAATGTAATGTAACTTCTTTTGTTAATAACTTGAGGCTTTATTTGATGCTTCATAATTTTGTATTAATTTTTGGCAATATTTTACGTGAGTACTCCAAAATCCACTATCACATGTCATTCCTAAAAAGGCCTATGTACTAATTGTAGGCAAATACTACATGAATACTCCAATATCCACTATCACATGTCATCCCTAAAAGAGCCCATCAAACAAAAGTGGCATTTTCAATTTGCGTCTTTACACTTCCATCAATATTAAATTTCAACTTTTATGCACAAGGATAACCAAATATGCTTGTTCAAATATTGAGGTTTATGAATGAAATACTTCATCAAAACTTTGAATATCTTTGTTTTGTTCGTTCTAAAAATATAAATTAAACTGTCTTTCTTGATACTATTTATGTTCTAATGGCTCAGATAATCCTTAACTTGCTTGGATAGAAGTTAAATAGGAAAATAACTTTTATATTCAAATAAGTAAATTTATATTCTACTCTCTTATATGTGCAACATAATTAAGAATATAATTAAAAGTTCGATTGATTCAATCCTAGATTTGTAATTAGGATTTGAAGTTGGTTTTCTTTTTTCTTAATTTAATTAGTATTTTCTTCTAGAGCATGATAAACAAGAAAAGTTGAAACTCACAAAGGAAATAGACATACTTAACAATGTGGCTATTTAAGTTACAAAAGGTATCAAATTTGGGAAGATTATTCTGAAGAAAACATCATGTAACTTCAGCTTGGCTCATATATGGCGTATGCAATACTCACTAATTCAATTTCATGAGAATTTTAAATATGAAATTTTGTAATTCAAAAAATGTTCATAATTTTAGTACGAAAGTTAGAGAAGGTGAATAATTCTAATCAAGGGGCATTCTTGTTTCTATACTAAACTAAAATCAGGTCGAAAATCATTGAAGTGTCAATTTCTACTAGTTATTCGTTTTCTCAAATTGATGTAGTGCCTCGATTTTTTAATTTGATTTTGACCAAGTTTTTAATAGTGTGGGTCTAACCTCGACTTTTTGTTTGATTTTGACCAAGTTTTTATTAGTGTGGGTCTAACTTCTAATTTGTCTTGTAAAGGTTTCTTCCTCGATTTTTTTTTTCATTTTTCCGGTGGTCCGACACGGACTTTATTGGTTCAAAAAAAGCGTGATAAAATGCTGAAAAACGAAAAACAAAAGAAAATACTTTTGTAAAACAGACCTCATGTTCAAATTTTTCTAATGATTTTCACAAATTTAGAAGATAGAAAATAGAAAATGAAAGAGGGGGAGAATATTCTCCAAAAACAAAAAATCAGGTCGAGGATTCAGCCCAGCTTTCTTCCATTCCTTGACGTCGTCGGTTGTTGGTTTTCACTATTTTTCGAAGCTTTAATTCTGTGGCTAATATTATCTTCGCCGGCACTCCCGAGATCTCCTCCAATTTCTTCAAAGATTGCCACGTGGACTTTGATTTTTCTTCAATATTTTTCAAACCGAACCAAAAACACGCCGCCAGGGCTACCCGCAGAGGCAGACCCCTAAACCGACTGAAACAAATAGCCAACACACTACAAGCCGTTTGCACCACACGTTCCTCACCGTTCATTCCGAGCTTAGTGCACCAATGCATGAACACACAAGTCGCCGCCCTCGGATCTCGCAATTTCGTACTTCTGGATCGCACTAAATTAGAGCTACCAGAATTGACTTCACCAATAGAATCGTTTGTAGAGTATTCCGAAAATTGCTTTCGATTGGAAGAGCTTATGTTAATCTTTTGAGTAACAGCACTGGACTGCGTGCTGGAAACACAAGTCGACGACGAAGACGATGAAAGGGAACCGAGATCGGAATCAGCAGACGAATTCCGAGAACAGGAAGGACAAAGAGCGGGACGCCGCGGTGAACAAGGGGAAAAACGATTTTTCGTAAGGGAGTTACAGTGAGAGCAAAGAGTAAGACGAAGGTGGCGAGAAACAAGGAAATTAGCCTGATGTACTTTAGTATCACAGTGAAAACAGAGAAAAGCTGAATCAGATGGACAAAACAGAGCAGCTTGATCATTGCAAAGCTCACAGAGTTTCGAGGACATAACTTCCATTTTTGTATACAAAAAAAATGTAGTTTAATTTCTAAATTTTGGAGCTTGACTTGTGATAGTGGAAATGGGGGAGAGAAAAGATATAGGAGGAGAAGGAATGAGGAAGGTGAGATAACAAAGAGTGCTACGTAATGAGAATTTAGACTTTAGAATGGCTTGTGAAGTGTATTATTGATGAATTTATATGTGTGGTTTAAAAGAAAAAGTGAGCACTGTCCAGTAATATTATTGAGTAAAGGAAAGAAAGGAGAGATTGAAGGAAAGCCAAGTGTTGTGGTTGTGGACTTCGTATTAACCATAAATGCATTTACCATATTGTGGAGTGTGGACTCAAAAGTTAACCACTCTATATACAAAAGTACGAAATTCACTCTTTTAATTTCATTTAGATTTAGATACTAACCATTATAACTATTTTTCTAAAATTAATTCATTCAATAAAAAAAAAATCAAAATTTGAGTTTAATATAGTAGATAAAATCATGAAAAATGAAAATGAATGTACCATAACAAAAAGAAAAAAAATTAACGGAATAGATATATAAATTAATTAGACATAAAAGCTTAATTAATTTGCTCACTCATTTAAACTAAAATCTAAAATAGAATAAGCCTTTTGTTTATGATAATAAATAATTGTATATTATATAGAATTATTATATCATGTTCAAGTTATTTATATATATTAAAAGATATATGTATTTTTATTTTAGAGAATGCATTAAATATTCTTTTCATGTTATGTAGATTTTATTACAAAATCTCAAATTATAATTAATTTTAATTTTTTTAATAAAATTGAAAACTGTTATTTTATGAATACAAAAACAAAATATCTTTTTAAATTTATAAGTTTTTATTAGAGGAGATTTTTTATGTGATATTTTAGAATATTGAATTAAACTTTTTAAAGTTTATTATATATCAGTAAGATTTTCGAAGACAAGAATTAAGATAATATATTGCAATAAATGGCACTAATATTTTATTAATGTTGTAAAGCAATTTTGGATGCCACGTGGGCCTCAACTATTAGAAGTTTTACATCACTCGTAATGGTGTGCAAAACTATTGTGCATGCCATGTGGAACTTTCTCATTAGGAGAATATCATCACTTGACCTATTAGATGGCCAAGTTATACATTTTGGGGTCGTTTAGTTTGAAAATGAGTTATGATAGAATAAGTTATATTGGATGAGTTATGTTGGGATTAGTTATGATGGGATAAGTTGTGTTGGGATTATTTTTTATTGAGTGTTTGGTTTGTTGTATTCAAAATAATAAATTTTAAGAACAATTTATTTATTTACAAAAATGCCCTTCATTAAGGTAAAAAGTGATATAACAAAAGGGTTGAAAGAGACATTTTTGTCATTTACCTATTTTATTCCGGGATAAGTTATCCTGGGATTACTATACCACCCAAGGAGAGGGATAACTTATCCCGGTACTAATTATTAATCCCGGGATAAGTTATCCCGAACTTGCCAACCAAACAACAAGTTCAACGGTACTATAATTTAATCCCGGTACTATTTGGTATTATCCCTTACACCAAACGAGTCCTTTGTATATTAAGCTAATGGCTATAAATAGCCACTACACGAAATGAAAATATATACGGAATACATTACCACTACACGAAATGAAAATATATACGGAATACATTACTTTCTATCTTTTTACCTGTTTTCCTTTTAGTTTATTAATCTTAATTTGCTTAGCAGTTATTTTATAACAATTAGCTTAAACCATAAATACGTAAAAACAAATAATTATATAATAAAAGTAATATTTCTTTTAGGTTTTTGACTCTCGTCAGTCGTGATCTAAGAAAGAATGAGGAAGGGTGATATAGCAAAGAGTGTTAAGTATTGTAAACTTACTATTAATTCATGGATTTGGCTTCTTTTCATTTATTTTTTCTCCATTTTTTTCTAACTTCTTGTTTGGATGAGAGACACATGTCATAAACTTAAATTAATAATTTAAATTTAATAAATTAAAGATATTAAGATAATTAAAATTTTTTATGTATTTGTTTTTAATTATAATTTTTAATCCCACAATTTTAGTTGTATATGATAACTTTTCTAAAAATATTGGAAACTTTTCTTACTTGTCTTTAGTAAAAAACATATTCGTACTTGCTTTGGATTATTATTTTTAAAATCTGTTTTTTGCTACTTCTTTCATTCCAATTTTTTTAGTTTAATTTGGATGTTTTGAAATAAAAAATTTGCAATGTTTTAAAGAATTAATAAATTTGGATCCTCTACTCTAAATAAGTATATGTGAACAGAATTTAATGTAACTTTTTTCTAAGTCGGGTATGTTTTGTAAATGATGTACNATATTAAGATAATTAATATTTTTTATGTATTTGTTTTTAATTATAATTTTTAATCCCACAATTTTAGTTGTAGATGATATCTTTTCTAAAAATACTGGAAACTTTTCTTACTTGTCTTTAGTAAAAAACATATTCGTACTTGCTTTTGATTATTATTTTTTAAATCTGTTTTTTGCTACTTCTTTCATTCCAATTTTTTTAGTTTAATTTGGATGTTTTGAAATAAAAAATTTGCAATGTTTTAAAGAATTAATAAATTTGGATCCTCTACTCTAAATAAGTATATGTGAACAGAATTTAATGTAACTTTTTTCTAAGTCGGGTATGTTTTGTAAATGATGTACCAATCAAATATTTGAATATTTCACAAAATAAATATTAATATAATAAAAAACAATTTAAAATACATATTATAAAGACAAAAAAGAATAAATCTAGTAGTTAGAATTGCAACATTGTCTTATATTTTGAAATTAATTATGTAAAATATTTATTATTTTAATTATTATTAAGATTTATCTTAAATTTTATTAATATATTTAAATTTATAATATGTGTCTTTCATCCAAATAAGAACATTAATAAAATGGAGAGAACATAGATGAAGGGAAGCCAAATTCTTCATCAATGTACATGCCACACGAGGAGTGTGGACTCAAAAAAATTCAACTACCATATTTTTTAACTTCTTTAGATAAAAATCAATAAAACTATTCTTTTAAGAATTAATTGATTTGATATTTATTTTATAGACAACTAAATTTTGAAAAATAAAATTTATAATAGTATTTGAAATCGTCGTAAATAAAAAGAATATGTACATGAATAGAACTAATCGGTTATAGCAAAAAAAAAATATATATCTTTTGTATTAGCGTAGGAATGCATTAAATCTTCCTTCCATATTATTAGTTTTTATTGCAATATCTCAAATTATAGTTAATTTTAATTTTTGATCAAAAATTTTTTTGTTGCTATTATTGCTTCTTTCTTTCTTGTATACGGGATAATTTTTCTTTTAATCGGTATACTTTTTTCATTGTTTTCTTCTTCTTTTACTTGGTTTTGATACACTTGAGTCAAAGGTCATTCGGAACACCCTCTTCCCCTTTTATTTGAGTTTCATGCACTTGAGCCGACAATCTTTTGGAATCAATGTGTCTATCTCCTCGAGGTAATGATAAGATCTATGATACTATGCCCTCTCTCAAACTCCATTTAGTGAAATTTCACTAATATGACGTTATTGTTATAGATAAGTCTTCTTATAATTATTAGAAAATTACAACTAGAGTTATATAAATCTATGAACTAACAAAAATAATTTTTTACAAGTTTTGACTCTTGGGTTCTAAGAAAAAGATTATTTAATGGTTTTATCCTTTTAAGTCATTCATGATTACAAGAGACTATCATTCTTCAAAATTCAAATAACATACTACCTCATATGTGGAGCTATAATTTTAAATACAAATTCGAAAGAATTAAATAAATTTTGTGAGCTAAATTTATAATTTTTAGTTCCACTTATTAATTTAATAATTAATAAATAAATTTTATATTTGTTTAGTCCAAACTGTTTAATGCTACGGCAGGAGCGATGGTAGTATATATTACAAATTGAATGGTGGAAGATGAGTGGTGGTTTTTTCATGTGGAGTCAAATGGAATGAAACAATATTTTAATATTCAAATTCAGACCATGCCACTTTATCACCCATCCTTGTCCACAAAACCAAGCTATTCTCACGTTTATTATATTGATTAAAAAAATTATAATTTAATGTGTCATAACATGTTATTTGTTATTTTTCTAATTTAAATTTGTTTAAAAAATCATTTTTTGTTTGAAATCAGATCAAAGAGTATTTTGATACATTTAACATATTTTTAAATTAAGACTATAAGATTTGATTTTTTTGTGTCTAAGTTAAATAAAACGGATAAATTAAAATAAAGGGAGTATTTTATTCTAAATTATTCCAATTAAGATTACATTTTTTTAATTACAATTATCATTCAAGTTTCTCTTACTCAAATTAGTATCACACTCTCCATTTTATTTCATGCACCACTTCCTCCGTTCCCAACCGGTCAATATATTAAAAATTAGTGTCTCTTATTAGTTGTCTACCTTACAAAATTAAGAAAGTATTAATTAAATCTTTTTTATATTACCTTCATAATTAATTTTTTTTAAAGTGTTTATATTTTCAAATTTCTTTTTTTTTTTAAAGAGTAAATTAATAAAATTATCTTCTTATTTATTATTTTTTAAACACAACACAAAATAAAAAAATGATCAACTAATATGAAATTGTTCTCTTTAAAACGGTATTTGCTCTCCGGAGCATTACTTCTTGCGAGTACACAACAGAACCAAAAGGAGATTTCATTTTTATCTTGTCATAATTAAAGTAGTTTATTTTTGGAGAATCTGTCTATAATTTTTACTTTCTCTGTTTTAATTTATGTGACTTACTTTCATTTTTAGTCGGTCTAAAAAAAAATGACACATTTCTATATTAAGTAACAATTTAACAATAAAATATCTATTTTACCCTTAATGAAATGATTTACAGCTACACAAATTTCTATCATTCATTTTGGACCACAAGTTTTAAAAGTTTTTCTTTTTTTCTTAAATTTCGTGCCGAATCAAACTACATCACATAAAATGGGACAGAGGGAGTAATATTTAGTAAGTTTTTGAGGAACTACATATGTACTTATTAATTCCTCAATTTTTTAAAAAATGGTCTAGTTTGGGTTGACACAAAATTTTAAAAAATAAAGAAGATTTTTAATCTTATGATCTTAAATTTTGTTATGTCAAATATATTAAAATGTCATTCAATCTCATGACTTGAAATATATCTCGTGAAAAGCTGAAATTAAATTATTGTCTACAGAGAAAAAAATCAATCTTTTTAAACAGACTAAAAGAAAGACATAATGCATAAACATGACCTTTAATTTGGCGTGAGCTGATAACTATGACCTTTAGCTTTGGATGTGCACAAGTAGACACATAAACTTATAGTGTAAAATTGAGTAAATAGACACATTCATCCTACATGACAACCTACATGGTAATTTTGTGTCCTACATGGCGTCATAACTCATACGTATATTATGTCATGTAGGATACGTGATCTACTTGTTCAATTTTATACAAGTTTAAGTGTCTATTTGTGCATTCTTAAAGTTGAAGAACATAGTTATCTGTTAAAGTCAAGTTAAAAGTCATGTTTATGTATTATTTTTTTAAATGTACAAAAGTACAATGCATCAAATTTACAAAATAGTTTGTTGTAGGTACTCGATACCTATACATAGGGCATGTTGTTTTTTCCCATCCTTTTTGTTTTGTTAGTTAAAGAAGACAATAATACTCCACTATTACTTACACTTGTCATGTGTCATGTTGCTTTCTCTCGTAGCCACGCAAGACAATGAGGGAGCATCGACCTCGATACGACACTCACCAATCAGCATTAAACTCCCACGCCAACGCCAACGCCATAAATAAATCAATTGCCCCAAAAAAATATCTGAGTATTTTATTCGTTACAACTTACAAGGCATGCATCAACGCCAACAAATTTGACACGTCCAAACTTCCACGATGTCATCATCAGAGTTGCTCATTTTAACACATCATCTCTTCTGCTTTACTTTCTCCAAGTACCACTATGCCCCTATAACTTCCTTTTTTTTTATTGGTGTTCGATGTCCGCATTAGATCCTAAATTCTCTTTTTCTTTTCAAAGATTAAGATTCTAATATTCGTGATAATTAATTTATGTTTAATTAATAAATTTTAAAAAATTTTTAAGTATCAATTAGTGTTTGAAAAAAAATTGTGAGTAAGAATATGTATTTTTAGGGAAAAACATTTTTTAGCTTTTAGAAAACAATTTCTTCTTGTCCATAAAAATATTTTATTTTCTCCTAAAAAGTTGGTAAAGATCTAGTAGTATAGTTGTATTGATTTAAGACCACAAAATTTGAATTTTTTTTATACTTTCTTAAATTTCACATTAATTCAAGATTTGACTATTAGAATTACTCACTTTTTTCAGAATATTTTTTTAAAAATTAATATTTAATTTTAAAAAATTTAAATCCAATTTCTGAAACCTGAATTTGAACAAAATCTAAACATATTCTTCAAATTTATCTTCATACCTTTCAAATAAAGTTTTCTTTTCTCTTCTTTTTTGTAAAAAGTATGACTTATTACCTAAATATAACTTCATATATTTCAAATAAATAAAATAAAAGAATATTTAACCAAAGCCTACTTATTTTTAGTGAGGGTATATTTGTCAATGAATGCCAGCTCAGAACAGTTCTTGATGTTTAAAGCTTGTGTTGTCGATAGTGACGTGGAGAAACTACTAAAGTCGAATAGGCGCTCGAATCGAGAAAATCGAAGCGGACCACACAATTACTGCATGGGAGTAGGACCACGGAAACATATAGTTAAGGAAAGAAATGGTGTGCATAGGTCATAGTATTTGTATGATGAGGTGTTTTACTTTACAGTGGAACGGTTTCATCCTTAATTATTACTTACTTTTTTCGTCTCGTTTTATATGAGGTAGTTTGACTCGATATAAAGTTTAAATTTTTTTTTAAAAAAATCTTATGATCTAAAATGAATGATAGAAATTTGTATGGTTATAAATCATTTCATTAAGGGTGAAATGAACATTTTACGATTAAATTGTTACTTAATATAGAAATGCGTCATTTTTTTTGAACTGACTAAAAAGAAAAGTAAGTCACATAAATAGAAACAGAGGGATTAAATGTTTTGGGTTCGGTTCTAGTCTTGAATATAAAATAATTCTAGTAGGAGCACTAAATTTGAATGAATTCTGCGATACACGATCCAAATTTAATTGATATTTTAGTTTTTTCATTGCAAAATTAAATAATATTTGACATATATTTAATTTAAGATTATGAAAATTAAATATTATTTAAAAAAAAAATGTTATATCAAAACCGAACAAATAAATTAAAATGTACAACGCAATTGAAATGTATCTTTTAAAAAAATCTTATTAATTTAGTTGATTGAGTATCTGAATTCCACTTTTGCTGGTGACGGTTCGATTCCCATATCATAATCGTATTTGAAATAAAGAAGAAGAAATGAATCTTCTATACGAGCTATGATCATTGCTGGCGCCACGTGTCGCATATTTAAGAAGCATTTGGCAAGTGGCTTAACGGAGACCACCAATATCATGTTGTGGTGCACGAGGATGGCATGTTCAAATGTCGAACAATATTTATTCACAACCTCGACGTGTTACGTCACTTAGATACACACAATTCCTAAATACTCTGTCCATTTATTTTTACCGTTTAATTTAAAAAATTAAGAAATGATTTTTCATTTGATTACTAAGTTGTTTTTGTTATTAATTACTTCTATAATTATTCAATTTAATTGTTTTACTGTCTTTTTAGCCTTTTTAGTAATTTTATAATTTTAATTTTATTTTTTCTCATATATATTTAAACTACAAAATTGATAACATTTTGATGTATTTGATATATTTTTAAATTAAGACCATATATCAATAAGTATTTTATTTTTACATTTGACATCTTTAATTTAAAGTAACAAATTTTAAAATATTTTTTAAATTTTTTTAATTTCTTATCAAGCCAAAATATACCAAACAAATTCAAATAGAAAAAAACTACTTTAAGGAATGTAGCAACACAATATTAAATAAGTGAAATTGGAAGGATCCTGCAAAATTTAAAAATTTTACTAGATAAACTCAAATTGGTTGTTTTGGAGGAGCTAATAGAGAAAATAATATTGATATTAGTTTTATTATGGTATTTAATTTTTATTTATATTATTTGAAATTTTCATAAATAGCAAACAAATTAAATTTAATTATGCTCTATAGCTATAGTTTAATTTGCTATGGATATTACCTTTTGTATATATACAAACAAGGTATTTATATATAAAATTTGTATACATACATTTAGGAATTTCAGAACTCCGTTTGTATATTTCACTTGCAATCAGAATTTTTCAGAACTCTATTTGTATATTTTACTTGCCATAGAAAATTTTCAAAACTCCGTTTGTATATTTTGCTTGCCATAACAATTTTTCAGAACTTCATTTGTATATTTCACTTGTCAATATACAAACAAAATAATTCATTATGATTTTTTCGATATTTATACAAATCATATACAAATAACTAGGGTAAGCATATAATCTAGATTTACACAATCAGGAACCGAATTATACAAACTTTGAGTTTATATAATTAGGAACTGAATAAAAAAATAAAAAAACTGTAACCACAAATCATAAATATATGAAACTATAGCTATGAAGCGTTATATACTATCAATATTTGTCATTTCTTATAATTTTTTCTATTTGAAAACCTGTGTATCACTAGTATATATGAAACGAATGAAACAATTTAAATAAAAATGAATGTAAATTTAGGTATTGAATTAGCATTTTTTTTATTTCCTATTTAATGCACAATATTTATATTATAATTTGATTATATTTGTATTTATACCGTACAAGGCTCCATTTAAAAAATCGTTTTCTACAGAAAAACTTTTTCATACAAAAAAATTTAAACTTGAACCTTTAATTAAAGAACAAGCAACCATATTTAGTCGGTGGGTGCAAGAGATTAAATGAGCAAGTTACTAATTAAGAGGCAATAGCTCGTTTGGAGAGACTGAATTTTTTTTTTTTTAAGTAAAAAAATAAAAGAAAGTCAAATTTTAAATGACAAGTCAAAAAATAAAAAAGTAGAGGAGTCTTATTTTTTATTTTTAACTTCTTTTAAGTTATTTTAAATTTATTTTTAATTTTATCAAATACTTTTTAAAAATTAAAATAACCTAAAAGTAGGTTTAATTAATTTTTAAGTCAATCTAATCAAACTTAAAAGTAGGGTTTGACAAGCGGTGTGAAGTGAGATTTTAGATAGGGCCCACCAAGCAAAGGAGTTAGTAAAAGGCCAATTTGGTTAATATAGTATGATGTCGTTTAGTTGGGAACAAGTTAATTCAGATTTAATTATTTCAAAATAAGTTATCCCATCATATAATGTAATAACTTATGTCGTCACTATAATATAAATGATGAGATAAATAATTTAAAGACTATCTAAACCTCCAACCAAATGTGGAAAAAGATAATTCTACTCTATCCCTAATAGAACTGCTTCATTTCGATTAAATTACAGACGTATCCTTGTGAACCCATATACAAAAGGTAGGATACATTTGTCATTTTAGTAAAAGATCATTAGGATACATTTGTCATTTTAGTAAAAGATCATTAGGATACATTTGTTATTTTAGTAAAAGATCATTAATGTTATTGTCATTTAAACCTTAAGTACAAGTTTTTTAGCATACGACACAAGGAAAATAATGCACAAATCTTATCTGAAATGACTATAACATCCTCAAAACGTAAAATTAATTACTCATAAGTAGCTTAACTGCTGTGTGATTCATCTTCCTCCTAAAACCCTAAACCCCAAATTCAAGAACTCACATAATAATCAAAATGCACATTTTCCTTTCGATTTCATCAAAATTATTACAGTCAAAATCCACATCCTTCAAGTCCCTCACATGGATTCCTACAATTTTCTTACTATCCCCAAAGCAAATGTCACAGTCAACTTCCATACCCAGAAACCAACAGCGTATTCGCGACCACGGCTACGATGATTACATGGAAGTGGAGAAGAAAATCCGTAAAGTAATGAAATTCCAAGAACTGCTTCTTACTCAACCAAATTCAATGATCGCCATTTCTCGCCTTGATATGCTTGCTCGCCGTTTTGGGTTCAAACAATATGAAGCAGGGAAGTTTATTCTCAAATTCCCTCATGTTTTCGAGGTATTCGAACACCCAGTTCAGAGAATATTATATTGCAGGCTTACTCGTAAATCACTGCTTCAAATTGAGCAAGAAAAACTTGCCCTTTTAGCTCAATTGCCTCAAGCTGTAACCCGTTTACGAAAGCTTCTGTTGCTTTCGAATACGGGGAGATTAAGGTTAGAACATGTTAGGATTGCAAGGAAAGATTTTGGTTTACCTGATGATTTTGAGTTTTCTGTGGTTTTGAAGTATCCCAAGTATTTTAGATTGTTTGATGCTAAAGAGACTAGGAATAAGTATATTGAGGTTGTTGAAAGAGACCCGCGATTAACTGTTTGTGCTGTGGAGAATGTTAGGGAGAGAGAGTATAGAGAAAAGGGTGGCGAAGAAGAGAATGTGCGGTTTTCGTTTAGAGTAAATTTCCCCCCTGGTTTCAAGATTGGGAAGTATTATAAGATTGCTGTTTGGAAGTGGCAAAGGTTGCCTTATTGGTTGCCGTATGAGGATATCTCTGGTTATGATTTAAGGTCACTCGAGGCACAGAAGAGAATGGAAAAGAGAGCAGTTGCGACTATTCATGAATTGTTGTCGTTGACAGTTGAAAAGAAGATTACTTTGGAGAGAATTGCGCATTTTAGGTTGGCTATGGATTTGCCAAAGAAGCTGAAAGACTTTCTTCTTCAGCATCAGGGGATATTTTATATTTCGACGAGGGGAAATCAAGGGAAATTGCATACGGTGTTTCTTAGGGAGGCTTATAGGAAGGGAGAGTTGATTGAGCCTAATGAGTTATATTTAGCTAGGAGAAGGCTGGCTGAATTGGTTTTGCTGAGTCCAAGGAAAGTCATTGTGGATAGAAGATTGATTAATTATGGAAAACAGGGAGGCGAGGATGAAATAGCTGACTACGTTGAGAATGGAGGAGATCATTCAGCCGCCCGAGAGACGGTTAGAGAAGATTTGGGAGAAGAAAGCCTGGACTCTGATGATGATTGCAGTATTGACTCTGATGGTGATTGCAGTATTGACACTGATGGTGATTGCAGTATTGACACTGAGTACACACACAAGGAAGCCAATAATGATGATGTTACTGATGATGCAGAGGACACTCGTGTCACTGAGTAATCGAACTTAGCTCAGCTATTATAGTGGTTCTTGATCAGATTCCCTTTGCTCATTTGGTGTTAAATTATTGGAAAATCAGCTTATTCAGCTGAAATTGTTTTTTTTGTATTGAAAATCTTGAGGCTCTTGATATCTTTATTCAGGGGTGGGCATAAATATTGAAATACCGAAAAACTGGACTGAACATAATAATTTAGTTCTTCGGCCTGGTCTTGATTTTTGTTTGATATTTGAACCGAGAGAAACATTAGCTGCTGGTGTTTGCTTCTACCTACTTTTCACAAGTTTGTGTTGCTACTGCCTGGAATTAACTTCGTTGAAAAAGAGGCTATTTTCCATAGCTTAGGCCTTAGCTGCTTGAATTACTTGTGTTACCTTAGCTTAGCTGCTGCTGTACTCATTGGTAATACTTGTATTAGCTTAGCTGCTGGTGTAAATGAAAATGAACTAATATATCATACAATTTTGTGTTGGTGCAGTGTATAGGCATAAGGCCTTTGGCCTTTTGCTGCTGAATTATTTGCTTAGCCTCTTAGACTCTTAGTTGCTGGCCTGCTGTGTAAGCTGCTGATACATGTTCGCGTCGATCATGCAAAATTGCAAGCCATGTGATAGAAAAACAGCTGCTGCCTTGGTGCATATGATATTAGGCCCATACCAAAGAACCGAACCGAATTACAAAAGATGGAACCAAACTGAGGTAATTTCAGTTCAGTATTTGGTATGCACCTGTGAAGAACTGAAAACCGAAGAACCGAATGCTCAGCCATATCGGGAGTTCTTTGATTGCCAAATGATTTGGGGGATCTCTGTGTAAAACTTGACTGTTTCATTTGTTTTACAAGACAGCACCGATGTAAGCTTTTACCCATGGCTACTTGAGAGCTGGTCAAGTTCTTCTTCCTCTTAGATGCAATGTAAGTTACTTCTTTCATTCTTGTACAATCTTTTTATTATTATAGAAATTAGATTCTGCTCTGCTTTTATCATCTTCAGTTGTCAAGCTATGTTTAGCATCAATATAATATAACAGATAATAAATAGTCACAAGTACATACGTTTATGTAAATTGCCTTCTATCCAAAAACAAAAGAAGAGAGAATGAAATGCATGTGTATTATGTATATCAATATGTGTATGTTATAATTTGGGCCTGCTAACATCTTATTTCATTATTAAAGAAACCAAGGGTGGTCCAAAGTTGCAAAAGCACCTGCTTAAGCTCCTATAGTTTTGCTCTGCCTAGTAATTTGCTGTTTTTCCTGAGCTGAAAAACAAGAAGATTCCATTGCATCCTCCCTTTGTCCTGTTTCTCTACTGTGATCTTCCTATTTATGCTGTTTTCTTCTCCTTTCTCACGCACATATGTAGAAATCAAGACCTTGCATGCTCTGGAAGCTCATGAAAGCGCTTGTATGTTTAGCTATTGCCTGATATATCTTTTAAACACTTACACTTCTTAGTCCTACATAATTTTTCTTGAGGTTTTTGATCTCGAGATTCTGAACTTGCTGACTGATTGAAGCTATTTCTGGTTCAAAAAGTCTGGGCTTGTTAAGCACTAGTTAGATTACAACAACAATAATTCATGTGTAATCCCACAAGTGGAGTCTAGGGAGGATAGAGTGCCACTTTGGTTATCATAGACTACTTTAGTCATTGATCTTTTTGTGCACTCTCAATATCTTTGGTGGGAAAAAAGGGTGCAGGGTTTTAGAGTACTCCCCGAGTAAAGCATTCTTTGAAAATATCCAATTGCTTAAACAGTTGATTTTGATCTCAACTACTTATTTAATTTCATTATCCCTTCATTCCATTTTCCAAATGGAGTTCTTCCCCCTTTGTATCACTCACCAATCTTGAGCTTGATCATGATCGATTTTGAATTTTTTGCAGTTAGGTTCAATCCTTTGTTTAAAAATCTTGTATGACAAGTACTTGTGCGGGTTAGGGTCCAACAGGAAGGAACTCATTGGGGATGAGGTAGTTGGGCCTTTGGGGACAGAAAAAATGAAGATAGAATTTTTGTGGGTGATTATATTGCTTCAGAAATAAATAAAAAGAAGATAGTGGTGGTGTGGCAATAGGTTTGGCAACAGTAATGGTGGAAGGAGTATATGGGCGGTCCGTCTGGCGTTCTGGCAGGTTTAGGCTGCTGCGATCAATGTTATTTTTTTAGGTCTTTTCCGGAAAAGGGAATATAATGAACATTACTTGTTTTGGGGAAGTAGTCTCATTTTCTATTGTTCCCGTTTTCTTTATCATGATTTAATTGCTGGTTTTTTTTTTCCATATATGGTCTTGTTGGCATTGTAGCTGGAAGAGTTAAAGAATGGTCGATAGTGTATAAGGTGAAAAGATGTAGTTGCAAGTGGTGAAGAAAATGGATATTGTAGATGATACCGTTGATGCTCAGCAAGGAGAAAAATTGGAAGATGCTATGTGTCATGCCTGGAATTTGTATGAAAATATGCGCGGAGCCACGATGAACTTCAGGCTGGGTTGTTGCTTCTAATAAGTTCTTTTTGTAAAAACATTACCGTTGTTCCATTGTATTTAGTTAATTAACAGTCATATCTTTGGTGGAGGCATCTTAGTAGGGCTCTTAGATGCCTTACTTGTTGATTGGTGTTCTTCTATTTTCTTTCTCTATTATTTAAGGTTTCGAGTGATTGTAAACATTTTAAGATTTAAGTGATTGTAAACAGATTGGATCAATTTTTTCTTTTCTCATACTCAATTTTTATGAACAATTTTACAAATACAAAATCATGTTAAGGTGAAGTTTGTTTTTAAAAGCTGCTTGAAAATTATGATAAAAAGAAGAGACATGTGTTTGAGGTAATTTAAGGCGAAAGCGGTATTTTGGCTTGCTTACGTGGTTTTTCTGTGAAATTTAGTTAATTTTAGTTGTTTTTCTAGAGAGCATCTATAAATTGATTGATTTTAGTTAATTTTAGTTGTTTTCTAGAGAGTATCTATTAATTGATTGATTTTATAGGAAAATGATGTGTCCAAAAAGGAAAACAATAATAAATTTATTTATAAGATTTTTTATTTTTTTTTGACTCTTATAAGTAATGATGATAGAAATATTTTTGAACAAAATTATTAATTGAGAACATTTTGATTTATTTCATGTAGTTAGACATTTTAAATTCACTTTCGCATGCACATGTTCCATCTATTGCTGGAGGGAGTTCCCAAAATCAGTTAATGGTGTGCAAAAATTGATTCGAACACACGGACATGAAAATAAATAAAATGTCAGTCTACATGCCAATTTGGCACCAACTAAAGAAAAAAAAGGAAGAGGAATTCGTACGCTAGTTCCTACGCCCTATTCCCTAACGGCTATTGGTCTTCGTTATTTCTCGTTTTAACTACTTGCCATTTTATTTTCATTCCCAATGGATTTCTCTCTGATTCACCAATCTCGATTGTGATCAATTTTCAATTTCTCTGATAAGCAGAAAATGGGGAGGAGTAGATCGTTAGCGAATAAGTGGAAGTACATCAATCCATCTTACTATTTGAAACGCCCCAAGCGTCTTGCTTTACTTTTCATCGTTTTCGTATTCGGTACTTTCTTCTTTTGGGATCGACAAACTTTAGTCCGAGATCACCAGGTGCGCGTTTTTCTGTTACCGTACTTTATTGCCACTTTTTTTTTTATTGGAGGCGGGGAAGGGGAAATGGAGAGGGGATTATAAGGTGGGGAATAAGTTCAAGTAACCAATTAACCGAGCTACTAAGATTTGCCTCATTGTTATTTTACTGTCGCCGTCCACATTTTTTTCTTTGATTTTCTTAGTAGTAGAATTAATGTAACATTTCTTGACTTGTTAATTGATTCTCTTGGTGATAGTTTCCGTTTTACTTTTGAGCTAGTCTTTCTTTGTTACCACAATAAGAATGTCTATGTTTCATTGGAGAATTTACGTGTTCTAGGCGGATAGAATTGAGTATTTGAGTGCCCAGCCACCCCAAATCTGAGGTACCTCAGTGTATGTTGTATCTGACTATGTGTATTGTACCAGTCCTCATTAATTTGATAGTCTCTATATTGGAAGATCCAAGGTAGTTCAACTTCTTACTGGAATTATTATCTGTAATGAGTTGAAGTAAACCTTACGAATTACTTTAGCAAGGCCCTTCTTCAATCAAATAGTTGATCGTTAGTCCCAACACTAAGCATGGGATTAAAGAATTCTCAGTGAGATTTGATTTTTGATTATTTTAAACTTTTAAGATATCTAGGCATTCATTTTAGAGATCTTCTAGTAGCTGCAGGACTATACTTTTGAGGTTCTTTTTGATAATTGAAACATAAGTTGAGTTAAGGTGAATGACTCCCTTGATAAAGTTAGATCGTTTAGCAACAAAGAGCTATACCTTAATTCCAAATTTGCGCAGGTCTGTACAGCCAGAACTTGGAATTCTACTAAACCAGACCCATGTTGAAAATAGAGATGCAGCAAGAGGATTCCCAACGGTCACTATCCTAGTACTAGACTCATCCAAAAGCACTTTTAACTTAATAATTCTGATGGGATCTAGTTCATCAATGCGGTACGATCTCATCCATGGTTTAAAACTTTATCCAAGTAAGGTTAGATACTTTAGTATTTGCTGCTTCATTTGATGAAGTGGGGGAGGTTCAGTTGTCGGATTTCCAGGATAAGAAGTGTGGCGTTCTTTTTTCATCATGTTGGAATTTATGGTCTGTTAAAATCCTTAGGAAAGCAGATATTGACTGGTTGTCTGGTGATTGGTTTAAGTTTCTAAGTGAGAGCCTGCATGTGGGCTTACTTTCTCTTTCTCCCCCTTTGCTCCTTCGAAAAAATGTTAATTGATATCAACCCAGAACTTTGGTTTAGGGGTAAAATTGCAACATGTGATGTGTGGGTTAGGTGCATGTCACGGATTTGAACCATATCACCGATAAAATCATGGTATTTCAGTAGATAAGAATAGAGGGGCTATCCCTCCTAGTTTCGTACTGTGTGTCAATGGCTCTCGGGGAATTTCCCGTTGATAAAAAGAAATGTAATTGAGTTCTTCCGTCTTGCATGTGAACATCAATTAGTTTTCAAAAGAAACTAAGTAAAAGGTAATACTCTAATGCTTTCTGTTTATTGGTGTCGGCAGCCTGTGAAAGTTTGGTTATCTAGCTAGTAGTAGCAAAGTTCTAATAATGTTTGATTCTTAATGCCCTTCAATTTGTATAAAATTTTCTTCTACTCTGTCCTGTGATCTTTTTTTGATGTAGAAGTTTGTTGATATATATACTTCATAAGCATGCTAGTGGTTCTTAAAACAGTTATGATTGGGACATTTTGGAGTTTTAAATTCAGTTTGTCTTGCAATTTTTCAATGAATATGTGATTTTGCAGGAAGAGATCTCTAAGTTGAATGAAGAAGTGATACGGTTGCAAGATCTGGTAAGCAGTTTCCGCACTTCTTTTCAAAGTCTGTACTGGTATGATTAATTTTCAACTCTTCTATAAATCTTGGCTTGTGGGGAAATCTTTATGCTTTAGCTTCTTATAATTTTGGTGATACACAGCGATTTCTCCTCCTTCCAATTGAATGAAAACATTGTTTTACTATTTAGAATGGAAAACCTGATTCAGCTATCAGTTCTTGCAATTGAGTTCAACTCTTTTATATCTTGTATGAAAACTACTCATGCTTATTAGGGTTCAACAGGATGGAACTCATTGGGAGAGAGGTAGTTGGGGACAGAAGCAATGAAGATAGAGGTGGTGTGTGTAATCATATTGCCTCATTGAAAAAGAAGAAGATGGTGGTAGTGTGAGCAATAGGTTTGGCAACTGTGATGGTGGATGTGGTGGAGGGCGTGTGGAAGGAATAGATGGGAGGTCCGTCTGCGTTCTGGCAGGTTTAGACTGCTGCGACTAATGTTATATTTAGGACTTGGTAGGTCTTTTTAGGAGAATAGAACTTATATGAACATCACTTGTTTTGGCAAAGTCGTCTCATTTTCTTTTGTTTGTTGTTATTGCTTTCAAAACTCACAGGGTTTAATATTTAGTTCTGTTTCCTTCATCATGGTTTAATTGCTGGCTTTGTTTCCATTTATGGTCTTTGTGGCATTGTAGCTGGAGGATTTGAAGAATGATCAAAGTGTATCAGGTGAAAAGATGAATTTTAGTTGCAGTGGTGGTGATGTGGGGAAGAAAATAGATTACACAGAGGATCCTGTTGATGCTCAGCGAAGAGAAAAAGTGAAAGATGCTATGCGCCATGCCTGGAGTTCATATGAAAAATATGCATGGGGCCACGATGAACTTCAGGTCAGTTGTTGCTTCTAATAAGTTTTCTTTGTACACAAATTACCTTTATTCCATTGTATTTAGTCATTTAACAGTCATATCTTTGGCAGAGGTATCTCTGTAGGGCGTTTACATGGTTGCCTGGTGTTTGATGTTCTTGTATTTTCTTTATCTACTATTTAAAGTTTCGTGTGATGGTGAACACTAGCTATGCTTTACCTTTAAGCTGACCATTTAAACTGCGAGTCTTCATATTTTTCTCGTCCTTCAATATTTCGTCAGAAGATGTTGGATCAACCTTTTTTTTTTATTTGTTCCAATTATAGAACAGTTTAAGTCCAGAAATATAGTTTCATCGTTTTTGGTGTATGCTCTTTTGATCTAGACATTTTTGGTGTATGTTTTTGGTTTTATTTGTCTAGAAGTTGAGGAATAAGCTACACCTACCTAGATATCTATCTTATTTAAGTTAGTTCTTTAATTTATACTAAATAATTTCTTTTAATCAAGATTACTGATAAAAAGTTATTTGTCTTCAAGGGTTTCTAAAATGCGTCCAAAAGGGAGTTACCTCAAAATTTAAATATGTAAAAAGTGAAGTTTCATATATGAACAATATCTTATACTCAAGTCTCAAGATTACTGGTTAAAAAAAGGTTTTGTATTCGAGGGTTTCTAAAATGCGTCCAAAAAGGAGTTACCTCAAATTTAAATATGTAAAAAGTGTAGTCTCAATTAATTAACTCCTACTTTTACAGTTTTTCTCCAAATACTTTCACTTTGACATGAATGGTGTAACTTAGGTCATTCCAAAGTGACTACCTCTTTAGCTAGAAATCTTTTGTCTTTTCTTTACTTCAAGTTTGTCTTTTAGCGATTGATCTAATGGAGAATTCTATGATCTGCTTTTCATTGTGTAATAACTCATTTACCCTTGTGTTCACTCTTTGAGTAAACATGAAGAAATAATCTAATATTGTTTCTTGTCTCAAGAATCCTTTCATGTCGAAGTACGATTAACACTAGGAGTTTTCTTGATGTGGGAATATTATTCATACAGTTAGATGCTCGAGAGGTTCATCAAGAATTTTGAGCATCCTGGTAATGAAGATAACACTATGATCTTATCTTGTAAGCTCTTTTTATGTCAAAGCTTTGAGGGAACATTTGGTGCAATCAAAAGTGAAACTTCAATCTTCTGTGTTTAACTTCTCTGTGAAATATTAAACAATCATTTTCGGAGAAAGTAATTAATCACTGGAATAAGTATTTTGTTGCACAAGATATTTCTTGTTCTTCTTAAAAGGCCACTGTGAGGTAAAATCTTGGGGAAGTTTGTTTATGATTAGAGTATTTAGGGCTCTGCTTCCGAGTAATAATAACCTTATGTTGCACAAATCTTATTCTTGATGGAATTGCTAGCTTCATATTTGATTTTGTTCGACTCTCTACTTCCCTTTTCTTTGTCTTTATTTGACTGATCATTTGATTTATGAAAAAATTCACCCAGTTAGCTTTTCAAAATTTTCCTGAAGTACCCTTATAGGCAGACTTAGGCGGTCAAATTTATGAAGAGACAGAGGATCTATGTAGAATTAATTCTCATTGACCTTTTTTGGTGATATCTTATATTATGACTACAAGAAAGGAAGTGAATTTGGGAGACAGTTCCATTTTTACTTATATTTCATTTTTTTTTGGTTTCCCATCCGGTGTCCGGTATTCGCATTGGAGCCCGACTAATCCGGATTAGTGTCGGGTAGGGCTCCATTCGAGGGTAGCATTCCCTACCAAAGATTTTTCCAAAGCCAAGGCTTGAATCCGAGACGTTTGGTTAAGGGAGGAGCAGCCCCATCCAGTGCACCACATCCTTTGGTGGTATATATTCAATTTTAAATCTAAGAGGCTGATAAATTTCCCTTGATACTTTTTGATCTGCTTCTGCTATGTGCTTGTGGTACTTTATATATCATATCCTCTGTTTGACATGTGCCCGCAACTATTTGATTGTCGTGCTAAACTTTTGCAATGCCAGCCACAAACAAAGAATGGTGTTGACAGTTTTGGTGGTCTTGGTGCAACATTAATCGATTCTCTTGACACACTATATATCATGGGCTTGGATGAGGAGTTTCAGAGAGCTAGAGAGTGAGTTTATTGTTTTCTTGCTTCTAAAAGCCTTGAGTTTATCTTTCTTATCCTAGATTGAAGCCTTGTTTATGTGAATACCAGCTTTGTGTATGTGGACGTCCCATTTTCTACTTTATCTTATTTGGCGGTGATCCTTCTCTGCACACAATAACCATGGTTGTGTTTGACAAATATTATTCATGTTGTTTCTTTTTTTTTTTTAAAGAAAAAAATTGTGGGGTAGGGAAGGGGAAATGGGGGAGGGGGATTACAAGGTGGGAAACTGAAAGCCAACCTACTAAGCTACTAAAATTCCTCTTACTCATGATCTCAATTTTGTTCTCAAGAAGAGAATGAATTGTTAAATCTTATTTAACTATGAAAGCGATCACTAGAATTAAGTAATGATGTATGCGATAAATCTAAAATGCATCTTTGAGTTAATATCCTTTATACTTGTCATCTCTCTGATTAAAATATGAAGTTATCCAACCTCACCCCTCCCGGCCCACACCCGATGTCCTCTCCGAGAGAGACTGCTTAGAGTTCTGTGTTTCCTTGGATTATGGATTTTATGTGTGGCATCTTGTCTTCTCAAAATCATTGGACTGCCAGTTTCATATCCCTTTTACTTTTAGATTTTAGGGTTTATGTATTACTTTCTTTTATCTATGAATCAATAGTGCCAAGTGGAAGACATTTGTGAATTTCCATATTTTTGTGCTTCAAGTAAGAGTTTATTGCTTGTGGCTAACAAGGAGCTCTGATGGCAGGTGGGTTGCAAAATCCCTGGATTTCAACAAGAATTATGATGCCAGTGTTTTTGAGACAACCATAAGGTTGCTTTATAAGGTTTAAGATGCTTTTGTAATGCGTTTACTTAGATTCCTGACACCTTCTATCGGCTTTGATGATTTGTTTCTATGTTCTTTACTGATTAAATTCTCTGTAATTTAACAATAGAGTTGTTGGTGGACTTCTTAGTGCGTATGACCTCTCTGGTGATAAGCTTTTCCTAGAAAAGGCTCAAGACATTGCTGACAGACTGTTGCCTGCATGGAATACACCCACTGGCATCCCTTACAACATTATCAACTTGTCACATGGGAATCCACATAATCATGGGTGGACTGGGGTAAACCCGAACTTTACTAAATTCAAGTTGATTTTCCCTGGAATATAACTCAAGTATCTCATGCTGGGCGTTATTCTAAATTTTATTTGACAAGTCATTTGATGCTTTACCCTGCACCCATTTTCCATGAAGGGCATGGAGGAAATTCCAGCTTTGGAGAAGTGTATTTAAAAGGGGAACTGCATGATCGAAGAATCGTGCATTACCTTGAGAAATGCTCTAATTTTCTTAAAATATACTTAAAGGGTCTTATGATCCACCCCTTGTTTTCTCTCTCTTTGCCACATCCCATCATGCTTTCTCCCAACTGACTCCAGCTTGCAAGTAGAAACATGTCTTGTGCAACTTAGCAATTTGCAATTCTCTAAGAAACTGTCCCATATATTTTCAACTTGTTTATGCAACCTGCCATCTCTTAACGCTGTGAACAACAACATACCCAGTGTAGTCCCACAAGTGGGGTCTGGGGAGGGTAAGATGTACGCAGACCTTACCCCTACCTTTGGGGGGTAGAGTTTCTGATAGACCCTCGGCTCAAAAGAGAAGATATTTGCAGGGTAGGGGGGGCTGTTTTAACGATGTCCTTTTGCTGAAAGTTCTCCTGTGTGAATCCAACTCTTTTCTTCTTAAGTGCTGTTTATTTCTTTTCTTTAGGGAATATTGGGGAGCTGCAGGGTGAGGGTGTTGTGCATCCACTGGGAGAAAACATTTCTTTACTTAATTTTTTTTCCTTTTAAGCACTTGGACAGAATCCTCTTTTTTTGAAAATTGGTAATTCGTAATCCGTAATCCTCAGCATTAAGGGCTATGCAGTGGCCACCTCCAAAAAGTTAACAATGAGCCTAGGAAACTCAAACTAATTACAAGGATCCTAGGAAATCTACCAACTGAATTACATCGTCTATATTTCCTTCTTTACACCAAAAATCAAAGTTTGCAATATAGTTCTCCTTAATCCTCTGCATGGAGTTACATCTGTCCTCAAAGCACCTTCCATTCCTTGCAATACAGAATCCTCTTTGCATACCAATGACTATCGTTTTGAAATCTGCATATTTCAGGCTCATGGCATGTAATATATATATATAATATAATATAATGATTTCTGGAGTTCTAGTGTACATTTGCTGAAACTATTGTTCTCCCTGTTCTCAGGGTCATAGTATCCTGGCAGATTCTGCCTCTGAGCAGCTTGAATTTATTGCTCTTTCACAAAGAACAGGAGACCCGAAGTATCAACAAAAGGTATTCCACCAATAGATTTCAATAAGTAACATCTTGATAGCTACTAAATAAAACTACAATATCAAAAGGGCATGACAGAAATTGATTAAGCTACACAGACTCAAATCAATGTTCTGCTAGTGACCAAATGGCATAACGTTCTATTTCAGGCGGAGAATGTCATCTTAGAAATTAGTAAAACTTTCCCAGATGATGGGTTGCTTCCAATACACATTAATCCAGAGGGAGAGGTGGTTGTATACTCCACTATAACGTTTGGGGCCATGGGGGACAGGTGACTTATCTGATAATGTGAACTGAGAATGGACTGGTGTCACCATATCCCTCTGTTCACTAGCACTTAGTTTTCCTTTGTTTGTTTTGTACATTATAGTAAAAGATGTTGTTTCAGCTTTTATGAATATTTACTCAAGGTCTGGATACAAGGAAACAGAACAGCTGCCGTGGACAGCTACAGGTAAGAAGCTTAAGTTTAAATTTTCTTTATTTCTCCAGTGATATTATTATGTATAAACTAAGGTTAGGTCCGTTAGGATACTTTGTCGGTCTTGAACCAAGTCTTTTGTCATGCATCATGGCCTAACAAATAGAAATGTTATTCAAATGTTCACATATATAGACCAAGATGCCCAATCAAGAAAGACATGAATTAGACAGAACATGAAAAGAAAAAACACTGTTAAGGGGGAACAATGACAACATGCTGTAGAGTTGATGTAATCTTAAGACATTAAAACAAACCTGAATTATTGGAGCTATTTATTATCATACCATTTGATATATGTATATATATCAGAGTAAGAGTGATTAAATTTACTGCTAAGTATCTGTTCTGCTATTTTCATCAAAAAACTTTACTGCTATTTTTAATATTATTCTGATATATACACAATCTCAAACCTGAGCGAGCATTAATGAAGGCATGCTTATGTAGTCCCATCACTTTTTCCTAAAAGTACAAAACTTACAATCTTGATTAACAATAGAGTGCTCTTTTAGTGTTGCATTTTTGTACTCTAGTTACGTCTTCCAAGTATTACTTTAACATATCTCTAAAATTTCAGATATAATCCTAAGTTTCAAACAGTTTTGTTTACTTAACTTCCTTGCTGGTCAAACTAGATTAGTCAAAACTATTAAATTTAGTTGAGGATTTCCTTATGGCTGTTATCTTGATTAGCAGTTGTAAGCTGTTTTGCATTAGCTAATTTAAAGACCAAAGAACTGGGGGTTTATGGCTTCAGTGCATCATATTGGGTAATTGTTGTTTCCTTTGAGAAATGCAAAGTTAGCTCCATATGCTCAGTGGAGGAACCAGAAATTTTAGGAAGGGGTGTCAAAATTTAAAAATGTAACACATGTGAAAAAAGAAGAGGAGTCAACATATAGCATATATACGTTAAACTAAAATTTTAACCTAGCTAAACCATGTAATTTTCTGGCGAAGGGGTGTCATTAGCATAAGGTGGCTCCGCCACTGCATATGCTTTACTGGTCTGAAGTGGAGGAAGATGAAATTGGTTATTGCTTGAAAGATTTGTGTTTTAATTACTTAGTTAGAACAAAAAGGATCAGAAATGTGGACCAAGTCAAAGTATGTCAATGCATATATCTTTCCTGAAATTTTAAATGTGAAGGATGTTCTTTTACATTTTTTTGCAATCTCGAGCATATTAAATGCAATTCTTCTATTTAATTTTCCAAACAGAAAAATGTGGGAGACATCAATGAAAGGTCTTTTAAGCTTGGTGCGGAGGACTTCTCCATCATCTTTTGCTTATATTAGTGAGAAGGTTGGATATTCTTTCGTAGACAAGGTGATGTATAGCATTCAAATGGGAAGCAGTGAGTTCTGGTCATGTGTGTGATTCTTAGATCATATTAATACTTTTGAATTCTGTACAGATGGATGAACTTGCATGCTTTGCTCCAGGAATGTTAGCTTTAGGTTCGTCTGGTTATGGTCCTGATGAGTCTCAGAAGTATTTATCACTGGCAGAAGAGGTATTTTGAACTTGTAGAGCTCCAAACTATGGTCCGACTTAAGTTCCTTGTCAAAAAAACAAAAAAAAGCACAATGGTCTGACTTAAGTTCTTATCTGACCATCTGTATCTCATGATAGTTTTGCATCAACTTTGAGCGTGAGGTTGTTTAGATTACATTGGACATTATTCTGCCAAGTTTGGTTTGCTTTTATTTATTTGGTGGCACTACAATGTGAAGCATAAATTAACCTATGCCATATTCTGTATTCAGATTCTTTCCAGCTGACTTTATGAATCCTAAGTTGGGAGAGGCACATTTTGAATGTTTACCTGGTGTCATTAAACTAAGCATTTTCATATAGCTCCTGTATGTCCAGACTTAATAATTCAACCTTCTAGCTTTCTGTCACAGATAAAGGGTGCCCGGGAAAGAAGGCACAGAGTATCCATAGTGGGCTACTTCCACTATTGCTCGTTAGTAACAGAATGCTTGAGTAATGCTATTTTACTGGATCTATTAACCTCTTCTTGCAGCTTGCTTGGACTTGCTATAACTTCTACCAGTCAACACCTACAAAGTTGGCAGGAGAAAACTATGTCTTTAATAATGGCCAGGTCGATTTTGCCACTTAGTTTATTAGTACATATTTGTCATTACTGTTTACTTATGTTGATAAAGAACTTGTGGTTGTTTTTCAGGATATGACTGTGGGCACATCGTGGAACATACTAAGGCCAGAAACGGTCGAATCTCTGTTTTACCTCTGGCGTTTGACTGGAAACAAGACATACCAAGAGTGGGGTTGGAACATATTCCAGGCATTTGAAAAGAACTCAAGAATAGAATCTGGATACGTTGGACTTAAAGATGTAAGTACTAACTTAGACTCTTTAACTCTAGTTGATGATTTTTTTTCCAGATTGATTCATCTCTTCAAATGATCCCTGTTGACCTCTATAAGTGGGATATATGCCTTCCTTATTATCTGCTTTTCACTGTTTTCAGCATTGTCTTTGTTCTTTTTTGAACGTTTGCAATTCTTAGTGAAGACGGTGTGTTTTAGTGTCATTGTTAGGAAGATGTGTCTTCTGATACCCACATTCTTATTGTTTTAAGTACCATAGTTGGGATATACTCATATACATGCATGTTTGTGTTTTCCCAGATTTGAATTAGAATAACATGGGGCTCCTATTGGTGATTTTCTTTCTGATGCCTTTTCCATTGTCTGGCATTTGTGTTTCAGTGCTTCAGATCTGAAAGGGTTCAGTGATTTTGATATATAATTCATCTATTCTGCTTAGACTTCTGTTTCCTCCTTTTCACCTTAGGCTGATGCTTTCTTACCCTTTACCTCGCTCTATGGTTCTTTGCTTTGCATAATCTTGGCCTTTGGCAGGTGGAATTGTACTTTACTTTATAACATGAGCAATTTTCACGAGTTAAAGTTCATTTGTTGAGACGTAAATTTGTATCTGAATCTGCTTTCTCAAGCAAACATGTCAAAATGCTTGAGCAACATAGAACCCTTTATTCAGGAGAATTCCTATTCCCCCCTCCATCCTTTTATAATCCCTGGGACTCTCTGAGATTGCAAGCTTCTAATGCTGCACGAGTCATGACAAAATTGTGGATGCGTTTCTTGGCCACTTAGCCAGTATCACTTACCTGATACCTTCCTGAAAGCTGTCACAAGCAACCACTGCCTCTACATTTCAGTTTTCACGAAAGAACAATAAGACTGCATAGCATGGTTAGGATCTGAGGTGCTGTACTTGATACCAAGAAAAATGACATTTTTTAGAATTTTGGGAATAGGGCACAAATGGAACTTCATTATATCAACAAAAAAGATAGTGCAAGAAACATTTGTAAATTATCTTTTTTAATAATTAAATTAACGGAAAAGGGTCAAAATTGCCCCTGAACTACGCGAAATAGACCACTTATACCCTCCATTACATTTTGGGATAAAAAATACCCCCACCGTTATCCTAGGAGACCACAAATACCCTCAAGAGTTAACACCCCAAATTTTTAGTGACGTGGCAAGCCACATGGGACTAATCCCTCCACCTAAGCATTGCCAACTAAGGTTCACTACAAAAGAACCTGACCTTTAGTGGCAACAAAGTCGCCACAAATTCCCAAAATATTGCCACTAAAGGTTATGAGTGATTTTTAGTGGCGACTAAGGCTCCAACAACCATTCGCTAGTAAAATCTATTTTTTCAACAAAAAAATATGATAATTAATTTTTGGTTGCAACCTAATTTTCTAAAAAAAATAACTTGCAATATCAATATTAAAAACATACAATATTATTACGAAAAATCATCAAAATTACTTCTCGATTCAAATCTCCTACTATATATATATAATGCATCATTGTACATTTTATACATTTACATATGACATAAAAATAAAACATATAGTGTCTTCAACTCCTACTTAATCGATATCATATTTGGTTTTTTAAAAACAATGAAGAAAAAAACACAAAATTAGAATTTAATGTTAAAAACTTTTAGTGACGATTTTCTGGGCTTTTGTGGCGACTGTTGTTGCCGCTAAAGGTCTAGTTCTTTTGTAGTGAATCTTAGTTGGCAACGCTTAGGTGGAAGGATTAGTCCCACGTGGCTTGCCACGTCAATAAAAATTTGGGGTGTTAACTCTTGAGGGTATTTGTGGTCTCTTAGGATAACAGCAGGGGCATTTTTGATCCCAAAATGTAATGAAGGGTATAAGTGATCTATTTCACATAGTTCAGGGGCAATTTTGACCCTTTTCCGTTAAATTAATTTTACTGATTCTCCCAAATGTCGTGAGATTTATAAAGGTAGTATGTTACATGTATGCTTAACCTTCCCAGAAGTCTATCCATTTCTCTATCCAACAACAAACTTCTTGTTTATAGCAAAAAAAATAAATATCGAAGTTTAAGAAAGAAAGGAAAGCTTTTCAAATTGTGGTCTTAAACATGCATAACAGTTGTGTGGCTACAAGACTTTCGAAACTTGTGGTCTTAAATATGCCATAATATTTAGGTGGCTATAGAAACTTCTCATTCAGGATAAAATGATAAGTTTAAGTGAAACTATCTTCAAATTTAAAAAGGTCATTTCTTTGAAAGGTAAGAACCGAAATATATATCCAAAAAATAAAAATAAAATACAAACCTGCCACATGATATACTTTGCTTATTGATCTAAGACATTGATTCAGATTGAGCAACTCCTCGCCTTCGATTTTGACTTTGATATACATCCTAAGGTATATTGCAGCTAGACCCCACAATTTTTCCTTTCGAAGGGTTCAATTTGGTACCATGCTGAAGAATAGGTTGATCCAAATAGGGGAACCAAATGAAGTATTCAAGCATAAAAACTCCTGACCTATGGTCGAATCAGTTACACACCCCACCTTTGTAGAGGTTCTATTACCTCCCTGCACAATTTCAAAGTGGAGTTAATCACCTTGAAACATCACAACCATAATGTTAAAATAAGATCTGTTATTAACCTTTTGTTTAATCTCGAGATCAAAGAATTGGATTCTCCAATTTGACATCTTGAAAGCTTCCACCACATTTCTATGCCAATAATATGAGAGAAATATTGAGCAAGCTGAGTAAGGGCACCCTATCTCCTCTGACCTTTTGTTGCTTTTTCTCCTATTTGGCTCAACTTGTTGTGGGGCAGCAGAGCTTGATTGTCTGTCTTCTCGGAACACCTTTTCTTTTCAATTATACAGAAAAATGTGGTAGAAAAAGGGAAAAGGTGGGGGTGGGGGTGCATGTGTGTGTTCAAAACATATAAGAGCTTATTTTACCAAGAATGAATCTAAACTGTTGGGTGGAATGTAAAATTGCTGATATGTGTCAATGACTGTTGGTCATTATCAGCTCAAGTTTGTGTTTGTTTGAAAGTGGATTATCGCTTGATCTGTCACTATCTTCCAGTCAATAAGGGAGTTATGCTTGTGACTATTACTCAAATTGTTTTTTTTTTCCTATATTCAGGATTTGATATTCAATGATATTTTGGACACCTGTTTTTGTTGTTTTTTCCCAGGTTAACACTGGTGTGCAAGACAATATGATGCAGAGCTTTTTTCTCGCAGAGACTCTTAAATATCTCTATCTTCTTTACTCACCCCCTTCAGTCATTCCCCTAGATAAATGGGTTTTTAACACAGAGGCTCACCCCATAAAAATTGTGAGCCGGAATGATCGAGCAATGAGTTCTGGAGCTGGAAATTCAGTTGGACAGCAAAAATCATATAAGCGGCCACTGACCAGGAGAGAAGGCCGATTTGGTAACAAGTAGGTTCTCACAGGTCCTCATTAGTTTAGTTGTTGATACAGAATTATGGGAATGAAGTGCTATATTGCCTGGCACTTGTTCAGCCAGATTCGCGGGATTTGTTGGACTGATGTTAGAGTTGGGCAGTAATGATCTCCTATGACCACTTACATTATTAGATAATAGCTATTTTTAGTTTTAGTTCTTACATTCCCTTAAAACAGCCAAATGTATTCTAGTAGAGGGCATTTGGTTGTGGGTAGCTCTACATTTTTGGGGCTTGACGAGTATTTGTATATCATACCTTGTATCCAATGGATTGGTTTAAGATATTTGAGATTCTACAAGCATCTTCACATACTCTTCGTCCAAATTTACGTGAGTGTTTGATTGGATATGCTGTTTAAGAAATGAAAATTTTTGAAATTTGTGATCTAAAACAAGTTAAAGATATTTGTGTATTTAAAAATCTATCTCGTAAGGGTCAAATGAGAAGTTTAAAGTTAAATTGGTTTCAAATAAAAAAGTAGGTAGACTCAAAATTTGACACATAAATTGAGACAATTGGAGTATCATCATTTTAAACACAGTAATTCATGGAGCATAAATTGTGTAGTAATTTTATGGCCTAATTCGCTAGACGTAATCTTAAAGAACTTTTTGTCTTGTTCAACATAAGTTCGATAAGAAGTAAGTTATGTCTTTTGCAACATAACTTGTAAGTTCTAAAATTGACATTTATAGTTATGCTTTTTTAGGACATAACTTGTAAAATTCGAACTAAACTTTTGCCTCTATCGCTATAACTTGTAATGTCTTTTTAAAGTATAATTTATAGTACATTATAATAAAAAATTATCTATTAGAGTATTTCAAATTTCAAAGTCATGGACATTTATGTGAATGACCCAACGATGGTCCATTGACAGGTCGAAGGCCAAGTTCAACAGCCCAAACATAGTTAATTCACGAAAATTGGGAAGGGGACAACGCTTTTAGGAAATATGCTTCTCTTTACCCATGGAGAATCTCTTGAGGGGACTTTCCGATTTCACCATTGATGACTATCCGTCTGCAACTCTATTTCAATGCAATGAGTTTTGGAGTTCACATTCATTGCAAAACCTCAAAACCCTAAAGCCTTAGTGAAGTTCCGAAATTACTTTTGCTCGAGTATATAGTCTTTTGTTTGTCACGCATTGATGCCTACTCCTCGCGTTCTCTCTGCTCTTCGCTGCTATCGCCATCGTTATCAAGGATCGTATTCCCTCTCTGCAGCCCTAGATAAATTTGATTTTGATGCTTTTCACACTTGCTCATCTGAAATCAAGGAAGAAACTAAACCTCATTTGGATGCGTATCATAGATTTCAATGCAATCCGTGTTCAAACTTCAGTGGAGGTCAGGGGCCTTCATTCGCATTGCGCAGTATATTCTCGGTTAATTCTTCGCGAAATGTGGTATCGTGTTCGATTTCCAGAAAGAGTAGTCACCTGTTCCTCAGCCGCGGTGAGTGTCCTTTCACCATAACTCAGATACGAATTCCGGAGCAAAATATAGCTTTACCAATTAGAGTTCCTATGTGTAGTGTTTTAGAAAATTGCTCTTTTCAGGTTTGATTACCAGAGCTAAGAAGATAAAGACAATAGAAGTGGTGGATGATCCTGGGTAACGTGTGTTGTTCTCATCATATATGATGTTCCTTTTGTTTTCTTTTTAGACACAATTGAATAAATAGCCTTACTGTTTCTTAGAAATTTGCAAATTTAACCTTATTATGTTGTTAGCATAACAAGTCCCTCATCATCATTCCATATCCCTTCCCGTAGGACAAGGGGAAAGGTAAGCAACAAATAAAAATAACAATGGACTGTAAGCTCATGCTCCCAACCCTGGTGGGCATGATAATCAGACACCAATGCTTGTGAACTATAACAAGTTGACAAACACATTAGTCTATATCAGCACAAGTAAGTCCAAACATCACCGTTTTGGAAGAAATATTGATTAAAATTACATGAAATGAGCTATCAGTGTCTCATTACATTAACAGAAAATTTAGGTTAAATTGTATATTTGACATGCATAAGAGAATATTTGTGCAGTTGATATTCCTAAAGAAAACTTACTTTGGGATTTGGACACAGCCACTATGGTACTATCTTCTATGTTCCACTGGAACTCAGTTGTCTTATTGCAAGTAATTTAATCATCATTCAAAGGTGTTACTCGGGGAGGTGATAATTCCATATTCAATCAAGTAGCACTCAATAACATTAAATGGATTTCAACATGTTTGCTTAATTTGGACTCCATTTGGTCAGACATAGTAGTGTTTCACACAGTGTTCAGGAAAGCGAGCGCTTTATCGTTTAAAGCGAAGCGATGCGAGCCTTCTACGCTTCATAGACTAGAATGAGCATGTGAGCGCTTCATCGCTTAAAGCGTGAAGCGGGGCCTTATCGCTTTTTTCTGCTTCATGCTTCCCTGAACACTGGTTTCACATAGAGTGGTGGAAATGACTTCACTATCAAAGTGATTAATAGTTTCTCTAGATTAAAATGTTTACATCAAAACCTTATCCTGTACAATCGTGGCAACCTACATTGACTAAAAAAAGAAGATATTTCTTAGCTAAAACTATGAATCTATATATTGTGTCACCATGTAATTTGTTCTTTTTTTTAATTTCCATAGCCAGCGAGCAGTCACAACAGCTTTATGGTGCAATTTTCTTGTCTTTTCCCTGAAGTTTGGGGTCTGGTTTGTCAGTTCCAGCCATGTCATGCTGGCTGAAGTTGTTCATTCAGTTGCGGATTTCGCAAATCAGGTATTGCACATGTTCAAAACTAACTTGGCCTAGAATGAGTCAAGTTCTATCTTTAATATTTCATCAATCAAACAAATCTTGATTGCTCGCTTTGTAGGCGCTTCTTGCTTATGGTTTAAGTAGCTCCAGACGTGCACCAGATGCTATCCACCCGTAAGTCCCAATACCTTGACATTGCAGACATGCTCCCCCCTCCCCCTTTCCTTTTTTTTTCCCCTTTCCTTTTTTTTTTTAAAAAAAAATTCTATTGCATTTGAGTAAAGCACATCTGTAGATATAGCAGTATTCTCTTCCATTGCAAATTGAAAATATTAACCACTGATTTGGTGAATGTGCAGCTGTATCGTACAAGATATTTGTTTTTCAAATATATGTGTCTGGCCAAAGCTTTAACAACAATAAATCGAACACATTATGATTGATTTGGCCTTACACCGATATAGTGGAAAAGATTTTTTATCTGGTGACATGTGTATCCGAGGCTTAGAGGCTGATGAACTTGTTGAACGTATTTTATCATTTCAGATACGGCTACTCCAAGGAAAGATTTGTCTGGTCTTTGATATCTGCTGTTGGTATCTTTTGTCTTGGTTGTGGTGCTACTATAGTTCATGGAGTACAAAACTTGTGGACTACTGAGGTACTTTTATTGAAATACAGTGATCCATCGTCTGTTGTTAAATACTGTGCATTCACATCAACTAGAACTGTATTCTTCCTATGTACTTGTTTCAGCAACCTACAAATATTGGATATGCAGCACTGGTGATTGGTGGCTCATTCATTATAGAGGGTATGAATTCTTCTCTAATAAATACAAGTAGTTAGAATGTTTGTTCCTTTTATGTTTTCTACCACTTATCTCACTCTCTACATATTCTTTCCGAACCCTGGATTTCTTTTAGGTATTTCTCTCGTTGTGGCTATTCAATCTGTCAGAAAAGGAGCTGCAGCTGAAGGAATGACAGTGAGAGATTACATTTGGCGTGGTCATGATCCTACAGCTGTAGCTGTCATGACAGAGGTGACCAACATGCTTTCTTGAGCTCCTACTCATGATGTCTTTGTCAGTGATGTGTAATATGATGTTCAATTTGTAGGATGGTGCTGCAGTTACAGGTCTAGCCATTGCTGCCGCATCACTGGTTGCTGTAAACGCCACTGGAAATCCAATTTACGATCCCATTGGTTCCATTATAGTGGGCAACCTCCTAGGAATGGTATGTGATGCTAAACCTTGAACTTGTCCTGAAATTCAGGCATTGTAATCTATATGTATTTTCAATGTGTCAGCATAATTCAAAAATGATGATACCCCACATGAATGAAATGATGATTTCTTAAAAATGCGAGTTCATGAATGAAATAAAATATTGAGTATAAGAAAATGGATCAAAATGCAGCAGGATAGATATTGATGATTCATATAGCCAATTCTAGTTTAGATAGGGATCAAGTGATTGTTGTTGTTCTTAGCTCTTGTATCTTGGTTCTGAAGTTAATACTGGGGCCGAAGTAACTTGGGTGACTGTGAATTAGCATATAAGAGAGATGTTGACCGAGACAAGTGAAATTTGAAGACTCGTCTCACAAAATGCTTTCCAGTGTTAGTGATGCACTCTATCTGATACAACGACTGATGACATGGATGACTAAACTTTGTTGTCAGTAATAAGTGTCTGATGCCTTTACGTTCTTTGCTTGTCATCTCAAACTTAAGTTTTGGAAAAGGGGAAGATTATTATGTGACAATGCAATTTGAAATGCAGGTTGCTATATTTCTGATTCAGAGAAATCGACATGCTTTGATTGGTAGAGCAATTGATGACAATGACATGGATAGGGTTCTTCAGTTCCTGAAAAATGATCCAGTATGTTGATTCTTGATCGCTCTACTCTGCTAACCTCATTGCCTAACTAAACCATCCAAACTTTACTTGCTACAGGTTGTTGATTCCATTTATGATTGCAAAAGTGAGGTGATTGGGCCTGGGTTCTTTAGGTTTAAAGCTGAGATAGGTGATGGGATCTGGTTCTTCATTTCTTTTCTTCAGTTTCTTTAAGGTACACCTCCTAATATGTTGCTTTATATTGCAGACTTCAATGGTGTAGTGCTGGTTCAAAATTATCTAGAGAGAGCTGGACGTGAAGAGTGGGCTAAACAGGTTATTAGTTTCGCATGCTAACTTCTTTATTCTTCCACCACACCACATTTCATTGGGGTGAGTGAGGGAAAAATGCATCTAGTTTTTGCATTTCAGTAGCTGACAACATCAATGGATTGATAGAGTCCTTCATCTTTCCTAAAATAGAAGACATTTGATACTTCTTTACCATGCCAACCTGGTGGCAGATCTTCGGCCCTACATTGGTGTTTCTCAAGATGACTTGTTTAGGAAGATGTAATAAAACTCAACATAAATTCTTAGAATACAATAATCTATAGGATAAAGCCAAATTGGAAAACAAGTGAGGGTACAGGTGGATCTGATGTGCATTATTATAGATAATGATTCATCATATGAATGATATGAAATACAAACGTGTTCACTTGTTTGTAACACACACACATTAGTTTGTCCTGATTTGTGTAAAATTCTTTGAGTTGGCATGGTTGATTTGACTTGCATAGTTTATTCTTAGTTGCAGAACAATTTGAAGTTTTGGAGAAGTTGTGTAATGAAAAATAAATTCATGATTAAAATTTTAGCTACTCTATTAGATTAGTTTTAAGTTCGTTCATGTAGTTGTAGAGCAATTTGAAGTTCTGGAGAAGCCGGTGTGGTGAAAAACAAAATGATTGAAATTTTAAATATTACATGAGTTTTAAGTTTTGAAACGTTGCAGAATTGTTGGATATTATTATCTAAAGAAATATGTTGTGTATTTTGGGACATCCTTATATAAAAAGATCAAAATTATTTTGGTAAACGATGGATGAAAAGTGCTAATTTGTATGTTTCTGCATCATGTCTGTGTGTTTGTGCTTCATAGTTCAAGTAACGGCCTCCTGTACCCTCAGCTGTTCATCTTTCCTACTTACAGTTGATCATCATCTGCAAGATTCTTTAAAGCCTATTCTCCTAGAGATGAGTTGTATCCTTTTATGTAGTCACGTCATTACCAGATAAAAGAGCTCATTTTTAAATAACTACATGATTTTGGCTCAATTATCTACTTCATTCCGGATTTGTGGTATCTGCTGCAACTCTGCTAACCTGACCCAGCATGGGACTGATATTACGGATGAATTTTATCCCATCCACAACAAACTTTTTGGCTTAAGTTGTTTGTTTCTATCCAAGAAAATCCGAACTATTTGATTAAATCTGTGGAGCATAGAGTTTCACCAAGATATTTAACACACACATGTTTGACAAATAGTGTTCCAACCATATGCTAACAGCTACAGGTTTAGCAATTAATCTTGCCGAGGATTTTACTTTAAGATTGTATCTGTCCTTGACATGGAAACCTGGATAGAACAAAGATATTATGCTTCATTGATGTAGGACTATCTGCAAGTTTCTTGACCCTACATTTTTGCTTCTTTTTTTTTTTTGTAGTGATGTAATATATGCTTGGCACATAGTTCATTTCTTGCTAATACATTCTTGAAGTTCAGTTACTTCATCTCTATTTGATTTTGCGAACATTGATGACATATTTCTTGAATTATCACAACTTAAGCTTGAAATATGAAGACCATAAATATTATTTCACTTTCTTCTTCACCCTTGAGGACATGTTGTCTACAAGCATTATTGATTTGTAACATCCAGTTATTTTCTCTTTTCATATTTAGTTTCGAGAGGCTTCAGAGCAGAAGGATGATGCAGCTTTACTGAAAATGATGTCAATATATGGTATGCCTAACTTTGAACGTATGGTTGTGAATTGCACCTGTTAAATGCTATGAACTTTCTCTTCTTTCTTGGCAGGTGAGGAAGTTGTCACAGCACTAGGGAGTGAAGTTGATCGGCTAGAAAAAGAAATCCAGGAAATAGTTCCAGGCATTAGGCATGTGGACATTGAAGCCCATAATCCAATTGTGCCATCCCCATGAGTATACATCTTAATAAAAATATTGAGCTATGCGTTAACTTCTTGTTCAAATTATAACAAAATGGGATACATGATTGATGAATTCTGGGAATATCATTATGCTTGGATGCTCCCAAAGAAGCTTTCTCTACACCGACAGCTGCATAGAACTCGTTTGAAGGATTTGACATTTCAGTGTAGGGGATAATGATCCTCTGCTTGTATTTTTCTTGTGAGAATAGAATAGAAGCTTTTAATCATTTCCGGCTACAGTTGTACTAGTGCAAAGAAACTCAGTGACATGAAAGGCGCCTTGGAGAGATTAGATATCCATTATTAGCAGTGTAAAGAACGGTTCCTGGTTATTATTCTCTACTATCAATTGTTATTATGTAATATATGAACATTAGAGACATCAGACAAGTGATAATTCAACAGTGCCGATTTTTTTTACTTTCCATAAACTTATATGCTAAAGGCAAAGCTTAATATTTAGAATTAGTATTAGTCCTAAAAGTGATAAATATTACGAATCCACGGGCATGACAAACTTAAATATTGATATGATATTCTTTCAGAATAAGAACTGTAAATGGTAGTGTTGGAGAAGACGATAGATTTTGAGATAGTCATTGAAGCTTGTCTATATAGTACATGATGGCAGCGCATAAATAGAAGGTCATAGGCTATTTAATTGCACTACTTATAAGGGAACGCTCCAATCTCCATTGATTGGAATGGAGTTGACAACAATCATAACAAAAAAAATTTCAACACGCCAAGAGTTTTTGTTTGAAATAGCTTTACTGACATGTAAAAAAAAATCTGCTCTACAAATGTTAAATTCAACATTCGACTATTTGTGGCCTGATCTTTTCCATCAAGACCTCTAATAAATGGTAGGCTTAATTCTATGAACCAAACAAACCTGTGTTTCTTACAAACATAAGTGCAAGGAATACGTAGAAGAAATCTGCCATCTCAATCACCTGCATTTTTCAGCCTTTCTTCACAGGGAGCTAGCAGAAACATGAATAGGCGAAATGGTTCTTCTTTGAGACATAATGGGACATGTAATCTGTTAAAGCAGCAGAAGAGCCAGGAATATCAGCTGGAACAAGTATCTGTGTCTTTCCGGAAGCAATTCTCTTACCAGCCACATTGGCATAAAAGAGGCCTGAAATTGCTGGTACGAAAACATCACTCTCAGAACACATGTAGAAGTCGATTACTTTCTCCAGTTCAGAAGACTCTGAGTCGAGAAATTTTGCCTTCTTGTCAATGGGCATTATGCTTTCCTGCAGTTGTGTTTTCGGAGGAGTAAGCAACACAAATAGTAAAAGCACACATGGAGATACATGGAAGCATATAGATTCTTTTACTTCCAAAACATACAATCGAAACTAACTTATCATAATCTAAAATCTATGACAGTAGAGCAAAATATTGTGAAACAGTAAATACAAATAGTAAAGAAACCGGACCTTTGTATATGTTTTAGGAAAGAGATCCTTCAATGCATCAAGGCTGCTATCCCACCTTGATTGAGTCAGATATAGAGTTGTATCCTTATTGAAACCAATTTTTCTCAAGAACATACCAATCTCCTCTGGACCATAGCAGCTCTTTGATTTAAGAGAACTGTCACCTTGGCAACTCTTTTTCTCCAATATATCAACCCTCAGATCCACTGCAATAAACTGTCCTTTTGACTTTGCGCTCAAAGTTCTTAAGCGCTCCACCATGGACTCAACTACTTCATTAACTTCTGGTTTAAGCTCTAGAGTTCCAAACATCGACATACATGCAATTGAGTCGACATTACTCTTCTCTTTCGTTTTTTTCATGTTCACTGAAGGAAAGTATGTTGCCAGCCTTATGTTTCCCTTAGATGTGAAAACTGGTTCAATGTTTTCAGCAATATAATCTTCAGAAACCCTATTTGGAACCTTCACAACAGCAAGATTTCTTGCTGAGACTTCAGCAGGCTGAGTTGTTGCTACTTTGACCACACCATCTAGGCTTCTCACGAAGTGTTCAACATCATAGATGTCTTCAAAATTCCTGAAAGTCACAAATGACCTTCATGAATCTTCAAACTCTGGGTGACTAAAAGTGTGGACCTAGATGATATGAGAACTAACGATAAAAATTCACAGATGATCAGCAGTACTGAAAAGCCGTTAGATTTTGAAAGAGCTCTTCAAATATTCAACAAGCTCAATATAATTCCAGCTTCCAAAGGTTATAGTTCTACAGAAAGAAACTTCAACTAGGAATGGCTCATGAAAATCATATCCAATGTCTGCCTCAGGATTCAATCTCCAAATTACAGTTATTGGAGACAAAAGAATGTAGAAAAGTGTCTAGAGTCTGCTAGGGCTTTAAACACAATTAAATCGCTTTTCTAAAACAAAGGCAACACAGACACATAAATAAGAAAAAATATTAAGTACAAATAATAATCATATGAGCCAAGAAAGAGAAAAGGAGCAGTAGGAGACGAGAAAAAAATTGGTAGAGCTTTGTGCCATGTGCACGATCTCTTTTAATTGGACATTGACAAGCTCTTCCAAGCTGGGAACAACAACATCCCTAATGCACTGTCTTGGGAGGGTAGAGTGTATGCTGACCTTACCCCTACCTCATAGGTAGAGAGGTTGTTTCAGATAGACCCTCGGCTCAAGGCTCTCCAAACTGGGAATGGAGTGAATGAAAATAAGGAAGATGTAAGAAAATAAATAAAGGAGATCTTGCCCAAAGAAATGCATGCAGTCTCTTGACTAATGAGTGAGAGCTTAGTTTCCATCTGGGCATATCAGGCACAAGAAATATGCTGTTCCAAGGGTGTATAGAGAAAGAATAACTCAAGTAACCTTTATGAATGTCAAATACAGATTAAAATTCTTTAAATAGTTCTCATTTGAAACAACATTAAAACTCTGCAAGGATAACAATACATAGGGAACACACATAGAGAACACTGACCTCTTATCCCCAGGTTTGCTCCCTCTGATGTCTGGGATTACAAGAGTTGCACGCAGATACCTCGCTACTATAACTGCATCAGTAATCTAACATGCCAGTTCCACACATAATAAGACAATAGAAGAGAAGACAAACATAGACGCAACTCTGTATAAGTCTAACTCATCCTATAACATTTACAAGAATCCGCACTTTGCTGGCAGCATAAACAGAAAGGCAAAGTGATGATGTAATATAAGAAAGTGCCAGATATTACTCCAAGCTAATGAGAAATAACCATGATATAAGGAATACAGCAATATCAAGTAGTGGTTTAAAGTTCAGTTTCTATCCCATCCAACCCCTACCCACTGCATGTTGGCATAAAGAAATGTGATTGGAGACAGAAACTGTAGTCACAGTGAATAACCACATCTCAACCAAGAAGAATGAACATCAAATATGGATTAAAGAAAGACCCATCAAAGTAACTATGCGCTTAGCACCCCTACACAGAAGAAATAGATACAATTCATATGACCACTTGAAATATTTGAATGGCCTGGAATCTAGAGCACCATACACAATCATTTCAGATCAGAAGCAAACAGACCAACTAAAAATGTAAGGTGGACAAGTAATCTTAGACGATTACCAATACCCGCAGAGTGAAAAGAAACAAATTCTCAAGTGTAAACGTAACCAAAAAAGCAATAAAATGGATGTCCAATGTAATTTTTCCACTTTAATAGCTAGTTATGCCTCATCTACTGTAGTTTTATAAGGTTTTCCCAAAAACATGAAATGCGACAGTGTTGTGCTCCTTTTACGGTTTTCAACACTTGAGTAGGAGATAGAATGGTGCTGAGTCCTGCTGTTGAATGTCTCCGTGAATCATCCTAAACATTAGTAAATTATGTACAACACAAATAACATCAAGAGCAAACTTGTAGATACCATTTGCAGCAAACAAATGCTTGACTATAAGATAGAACCTAGAGTTTGCAATTAGTTTGTCAAGTAAATTGCAGGTAATTATCCACCTACATACTGCTATTTGATAAACTCAAGATCTAACACTAGTAAGATACCTGAGAGACATGATATTCAGGACCATTAGTAAGTGAGAAGGTAACAAATCCTTCTGATTGGTCAGCTTCTTCTGTTAAGAAAATCATAGAATAACAGATGTACAAATTGCTTGAAAGAAATTAAGATAGTAAAAGATAACCTTAAGAAATCGAGATTATTAAACCACTCACGGGGAACTGGTTTAGTCCAACAAGGCTTTAGGGATTCACCACCCTTCATCCAAGGGCCATTTCCCAGGCTCTGCTTACTGGTACTATGGATAGATATATCAGAATCCACCTTCATCGAGAGGAAAAGGATCAAAAGAAATCAGAAATGTCCAAACAATTAAACAAAGAATATCACATAATCAAATGTTGACACTAGACACTGTTTTATCTGTTTTTGGCATAATCTTATAGAATCTCTAAATGCAGAAATTAATTAGACAGATCATTTTTAGCCAAGGCTAAGCCAGAAAACACGGGATCTTTCAGGAAACTATGAAATCTACTAGGTAACAGTAGTGAAAGTTTGCTGCAACTGCCCGCTGAAAGCTGGTGAGAATATTTGTTGATTGAAAATACTAGAAGCTTTTCAAAACAAGTTAAATACTGCATAGTTCGATTCATTTCGAACAATATAATGAAAACATAATGGATCAGAGCCAGAACAAAATCTAAAGCAGCAGTAGAACAAATAACTCAACAAAGCCAAAAACAAAACATCAATCGGCCAAAAATGGAGAGCAACAAGTGTAATTACGCAGTTGGAATAGCCACTAATGGAGATGTACAAATCCACGGTACAAAAAGGAACATAACATCAAATGAACTCAAAATCAAATAGTTAGAGCATGATTATGATAGGAATTACTGGATAAAAGTGATCCCTCGTGATCATGTTGCCGAGCATTACAAACATAGTAACAGTAAGAACACCAGCAACAATTTGTCTCGGATCCACTGCCATATCTCACGGATCCACAAAAGCTCTGTTCACAAGGAATCAAATATGGAAGAAGTTGAAGGTACACTGTGCACAGAGTAACATAGAACAGCAACTTCACAGTGAAAATGTGTATTAGGATGCTGAGTTTTATATATAAATGATTAAATTACAAGCAAGAAAAACTAAAAATCCGGCGGGACAAATCACCACTTTTGGTAATTAAGTAGAATTAGCAGCAAGTGTAGCAGTGCTATTTGTTGTAAATTTACCAAGTTGGATTAATTAGGGCCAATCAGGATAAGGACAGACTGACTGACAGAGTGGCGCTCCCACTATTTATTTGTTTATTTTTTTCGACGTTCATTTTTCTGCCACCGACACTTCTTTTGAAAACGATTCAGCGCCTAAACACAACGCCGTTATCTTTCCGGCCCAAAATTTCGTAGTACCGATTGATCGGGTATGAAGTTTAAAAATACGAAAAAGACTTTGTTAATTTACTGAATTATCTTTAATTTTAGTTGATTTTTTTTCACGATAAAATGTTAACTGAGACTCAATAAGAAGTATATAGAGATGACCAAAAAAGATGGAGTATGAAAGAAAATACTCATTTTGAGCATATATTATGGAAAATGAAAGAAAAAAAAAAGGTGAAGTTATGACTTATCATGTGCTTCATCAGATAATAAAAGGTAATCCTACTTTTGTTTTCTTTGATTTTTTTAATTTTTTTAAAAATATCTTGTGTTTTATAGTAAATCTTTTTTATTTAGTTTAAATGTGTAAATATTGTTCAAAAATAAAATCAAAGAACCTAGATCTGCTTATACACTGGCACTCTAACCTTTCATTCCTCTTTAGACAAATTATTAAAATCGATCCCAATTTAATGTAAACACTTGCCTTTTTAATATGTTCAGAAAGAGAGTGTAATTTTTTAATATTTAGAAATAACTTAATTTTATATGCTTATTTTATCCTTAATAATGGGGCATTGCAATACTATTATTGTCTAATAGCTTTTATAATAATAATTAAGTTTACTATTACCCTGTCGGTAATTTTCAGCTAAATAGGTCAAATTTATTTTAGATCACAATTTTTAAAAAATATTTTTAAAACTTTTTCTTATACCTAATCAAATAGTGTTTTTATATAAATAGAGCGGAAAAGAAAGTGAGTTAATCTATCATACTCTCTATTTCAAAAAGAAATCATAAACGGTTGGTGTACAATGATCAATTTTTTTTTTGTCTCAATCTGGATATCGACTTATTAGTCTTTTTAAATACATTTTACATAAATTAGAATCTACAAGTTGTCAAATTAAATAATAAAAAAGTACATTGTGCAACAACATTATGATAAAATGTAGTAATTTAAATTCTAATAATGTCATGTAACGTGGAAAAAACAGAACAATATCTACCCACTAGAGGTGCACGTCATCTCCGGCGTTGGATAAATGAAAATTTCAAAAATCCTACAATTGTTGTCTAGTAATTAAAACAAATAAATAAATAAATAGGTTGAAAGAGATGGTGAAAGAAAAAATACACTTCATTTATTTCTCTTTTACACGTTTTTTAAAAAAATATTAATTTCAACAATTTTATCCTTATGATTTTCTTTATTGAATATTTATTCTATTGAGGTGTTTGAAGTATTTAAAAACAATTAATAGTATTAAAAACAAAATGATTAAATTTTTTTTATCTAAAACTTTTAAGATAACAAATAATTTGAGATAATTATTTTTAAAAAATAAAAACAAATAGTATATCTTCTCCTTCCGCCCACTTTTATTTGTCATGTTGCACTTTTCAAAAGTTAATTTGACTAATTTTTTAATTTAAAATAGATTACATTAATTCGATATTTTTTTTAAAAAAAATTAGATATTGAAAAACTATACGATACGTACAATAAATTGTAATTTTTTGCATATCAATATGATGAAAAAATACATCGTAAAATATTGATCAAAGTTTTTATAGTTTGACTCTAAAAAAGAAAATCATGACAATTAAAAATGAACAAGGGAGTATCTATTTTTCTTATATTGGGCAAAGAGAAGAGAATATAAAAGAGGACGAAAAGAATGGAAAGGTTGTTGAGTGAGGTTGATTGGCCGCCTCACACAAGATTGGCGCCTCATGAAAAAGGTTAGGTGTGCGGATTTTTTTATTCTTCAACACCCTATTTCATCAGTATATTTAGGTAAATCTAATATCGAGTGAAATGAATCTTGCTCTGATTTCATGTAAAGTAGATTTCATACCTTAAAAAAGTAACTTATGAAGAAAAAATTGTCCAAATTCATAATTTTCTCATCCCATTGATGTGAGGACTTAACAGACATATAACTTTTGTTTCACTCCCCATCAATTATTCCTTTGATTGTATAACAACAAATGTTTCTTGTACTCATACTATTTCCTTTCATTTAACTCTATGTTTGAAAAAGGAAAAAAATCTTCTAGTTACATCACATACTTTCTATGTCATTCCAAGCTCCAAATATGGGGAAATATCCTTTCTTTCTAGAAATCAATCAAATCCACCACATTTTCAACATACAGTAGATTACAACTAAAATTCTTGTTATATGTTTTTTTTCATTCCAACTTCAATGTTTCATCCATTTGTTTGAAAAGTAGAAATAAAACTAGTTTTGATTTTTAACCAAACCAAACCGTGAACAGTGCACAAGCATCCATGTAGAAGTGGCAATAGAAAGAAATGAGACTACAAATGACAATATGTACACTAGTGAAACTTACATACCAAAAGATGGTCAAAGTTAACAAAAGAGTTGACACAACAGAACAACTAACTAGCTGATTGTGGCTGAGAAGATAAATACTCTTTCACCATCAAGATTTCACTACACAGCTTTTTAGGGACTTGTTGTAATGCTTTTCCTTCTTGCCATGCTTGCCCTACCATCACTCCTGGCCCGGCATGACGTATATATATGACTATCTCATCGTTAAATGGCCATGGATGCTCCGCTGAGTTGTTAAAACACCTCAATTAGGTAAGTAATTAGACTGCACTAAACAAAACAACAAAGAAAGCTAGGCAATGCCATATCAATGCAAAGGAAGAGGTTTCATGAAATTGTATCTCTTTAGTAGCAACTTCTATAATAACAATCTAATCGAGAAAGAAACCTACCAGCATCTCAACCCCACCCCTTTTAATTTTCTATGGGATTTTTAGAGAAACAGAAGCACTAGTAGATTTGGTAGCTGATAGTCAGATAGGACAGTGAAAGCAAGAGAAGCATTTAAAGGTGTCCTAGGTTGACATACACAGAAACTTCATGCATACGATTATTATTGATAATATTCGTCTCATAGAGAACATAGTGGGATCATAGGGTCCATAAAAAATTTTCTGCCAGGAACTGACTAGATAAGGTTTTGAACTAGTTAACTTGACAATACAAAGGAAAATGAAATCCAAACAACTACGTACAGGACTCACTACCAAGCCTGGTATTTCAGGACATCTAAATCAGTAGGGAAACAATTGTTTAGGAATGGCTAGGGTAGATAGGCCACTGAAGTTGAAGAAAACAAGGGCTATTGGGTAATATGTGGTTTGCATGAGAAGCTGTCTAATCCTCTTCAACAAGAAGCCTGATGCAATAATTCTCACCTGGCATGGGGAAACCATGAGGAAAATCAGGGAGATCCAAGATTCCATCTTTGAATTCATATGCTAAATCACAAGGCTCTTCTGTAGACATCACTTCTTTGAGTTCATTAACCGTAAAGTACAAAGGAGAAAATGAATTTGAGAGCCCAGAGAAAACTGATTCACCTGCATAATGTGGATGATTGGTTAGGAAAATATACTAGGCAAATTAATTGTGCAGTAATCATATCATGATTTAATCAGTGGTTAGTGTGGAACCTAATAAGCTTATTGCATGTTGCCTGATTCTAATATATTGTTCCTGACCATTATCAGACATATATTCCCTCCATTTTCATTTTGTCTTTGTTTGACAATTTGACTAAGGCACGGAGTTTAAGAAGGCAAGTAAGATTTTTGAATCTTCTCGTCCTAAACAAAGGGTGTGTTCAGTCAAATGTTTTCGATTTTTTCCATGTTTGGTTGGTTAAAATTTTTGGAAAATATTTTCTCTAAGAAAATAAGTTCCTTAAAATGAGGAAAATGACTTCCCGAGTGGAAAATAGAGAAAACAAGTTCCACAAGCGGCATTCTATATTGATTGTGGCCGTCCCACCGTCCAACCCACCTCATCTTCACCCCGTAGCCCACATCCCAACCACCTCACACCCTACCCCACTCCACTTCCAATAATATTTGTCTAGTGTATATACAAATGCTTTTAAGAATAATTTTTTTTTGCTTACGCACTGAACACAAGCAAATAAGTAAGAAACCTACTTATTTTTCTAGAAAACATTTTTCTTCATGCTGAACACACATTCTAAATATGTGGGCAATGTATCAAAATACCGATTGAATCTTGTGGTTTTAGACATGTCACATGGGATGTTGGAAGAAAGAGTTACTAACTATAGTTAGTGACATCCTTTTTTAAATGGACAAAAATGCAAAGTAAAATACGTAAATTAAAACAGAGGGAGTATCGTTTATCTGAGATTGCAGTCTTTGTAATAATAAAGCAACATTTCCAAGCAAGCATGACACTCAACTTATGAACAGACAAGTAACAAACTGCGAAAGAGTTCTCATGATTACAACTGAGTAACAAAATGCAAAAGAAATCTCAAGAATATACAGAGTAACAAGATGCAAAAAGCTTGAAATAAACAACTATCTTCTCTGGAGAAGAATTATTAAAAAAGAAAAGAAGAAGTTGTTTGCACGTAGCTGAAGATAGCTCCTAATTAACTTACTAATGAGTCGCCCATATGTCTTCCCATCACCAGCGTAAAATACAACCTGGCATAAAAATTAGTTCATGAACTCAAGTATTAGCACCAAATTACCAGAGTTGAATTCCTTCAAAAATCAGTTCAAAAGACACCAGTTAAGGGGGCAACCTTTTTGAAGAAATTTAACCAAGCAATCTGCAGTGGCCCTGTTCACATTTCGAAGTATCTTAAAATCATTCACCAAACATTGAATTGAAAATGACATACACTGGTATGTTACTAACAGCTAGTAGAATACAGGTCCCTTTAGAGAAGTAGGACAGATTTCTAAGGATCTAAAGCTCATATAGCACAAGCTGCACAACCATCAGACTCCCTCTATGATTACCTCAACCCAAATCAAATATGTGAATTATCAGTCAAACTCCCTCTGAGTACATGTGATTTCAAAATCTGGTATCATCTAATTGCTTGAAACTTCATATGCTAAGGGCAAATAGGAGAAAGATCAGACAACCAATCTTGGCTAAACTTGGACAACATTTTATCATGGTCCAGAATTATTAGAAACATAAATCAGAACATAGAACTATATGGGTCATGAAATGACAAAAATCAAGATAAGTAACCTCCGCTTGTTCGGCACTTCCAAAATTCAGCAACTGTATCACTATTTCCAGTTGCTAGCAAACTGGATGCACTTTTCTCTACCAGTTTTGAATTATTGTACCGTGTGCCAGCTATCTCCCAAGCTTGTGAAATCAACCTGCTTGAAGTTAAACTGAGGATATGAGGAGATATTGTAATACCATCAATTGTCTGCTATGTTACATTACATAAGCTGACTGTCCCTAGGATGGGTTATATTTAAAAGAGACATAAAAGATAAATCTCTTGAAGTGATAGTTTGAGGTGTAAAGATATGTAATGAGCACAGCAAGCTTCTCAGTCGGGGGAGGAGGAGATAATCATGCTTTTGCATATAGTTAAAGATCCTCCCCACTTTAAGCAATTGTCAACATAATCACAGTAGGTATTCTATGATTCTACAAGCTAATAAAATCCATAAAAGCAAGTCTTTATCATAAATGTATAATAGCCATAGATCACAAAGCAAAGGGATGTCCAGAGGGGCTTAAATAGCAGGGGATGTATGGCGCATAATATCTCAAGATGTCTAATTACTACGAATGCAGTAAAGAAAAGACACATATTCCCTCCAATTTATACAACTAATGTTTACTTTCCTCTAATCAAATGTTTCATAGAATAAACTCTCACATCTTTCAAGAATTCAGATTCATTTTTGTTCAAATCGTTCAAATTTAACCAAAATGTTTTGCTTATGACACTGGTCTCACCTAGGCCAGTAACGTAATACTATCATCTATTCTTATCAATATAGTATACAAGTCATTCTATCCTATTAAATTTCATACTCAGTCGAATCATACAAAAGGGACAGAGGGAAATATTCTCTGCTTCATGAAGCACAAGTCATAAAAGCAAGAGAAAAAAGGAAACCAAGTAACATACAGACCTTGGGTTAAGCAAGGCCAACAGCCTGTGCCGCCTTTCCTCCGGAATATCCTCTATTTTCTTCCTAATCACAACAACAAATAACATGAGAAATGTCGAGACTGAATAATTCCTTAAAGGCTAAAATGAATCAAATTTACTAATCGTCTATCGGGGAAAGTCAGTAATAGTGGTTCACCAGAGATAAAAGGCGGGATTATAAGAAGATGGGTCCAAAGGAATAAGCTCCATGGGGGGGTCAAGGAAGGTGACTGCATCCTGTTCGTCCAAGTACACTATCTTGCCATTCGGTAAAACTTGGTAGGGTTTTTCATCCCACGGTGAGGCAGAGCTGGAGAATGAAGACGAACTTGCCCGTACGGCGGTGCTGTGGTTCGCCCGACGCGAAATTGACAGAGACGCGCCGGACGGAAGAGCTGAGCCAAACTTCGTGGAACAGAAATGGGAAGCTGGCTGCCGATTTTTGCAAGTGATTATTTTGGGGGAGAAGACCACGAGGCTACGGGCGCACGCCCTCTCTGGTGCAGCTGTTGCTTGAGGATACTGCATTGTGAAAAGCCCAGGTTTAGCCAAGTGAAAGGTAAACCATTGTTACTCGAGAAAATTGAAGGAAAGGAATTTAAGTTTTGAATTAACTATTAGTGACTATATTGACCAACAAAAGGTCAAACATACTTAAATATTAAATTAAGTTAATTGTGGATTCAATTGACATTTTCAAAACTTTTCACCCCCTCTCCCCTCAAACGTGAGACCCTCAAACATTCTCCTCTCTCTCGCGGCAGAAAACTTTTCATACTTTCCAAAAATTAAAAATTGTTTCGATCGGGACAATCAATTTCTCCAGCAACTTTCAACTTCCGATGGCCGTACTTTGAACTTTCGATTCTTCTATTCTAACCATCCAAAAGGAACAACAATTTGCAAGTAAAGCTTTATTTTTTTGAAAAAAATTAGGGCCTTCTAGTTTTTTTTTTTTTTTTAATAGCTTTACAATTTGTATATACTCTTCCCTTAAGAGTTGCCTAGGTTTTGTGCGATTCATGTTGAGACAATGAAGTTTTTGCTTGTTTATGCATTAGGAAGTGGACCAACTGATTGTTCTAGGAAGAGCAAATCGACTAACCCCACCCTATGCTTTAGGACAATTTTTGGCAAGATTTGATTTTTATTTGTTTTTTTTGTTTTTTGGGTTACTTGGAGATTGATTTGGATTAGTGGGGTTAGTTGATAATTTAGGTGAGATGGGGAAGAAAAGGGGTTTACCCAATTGGGTTCCTGATGGGTGGAAGGTGGAGGTTAGAACACTCAAGAAAGGAAAGAAAGAAAAATTGTCCCTGCTTTCTTGTTCATTCCTTTTTTCTTAATCTTACATTTGTTTTTGTTTTTGTTTTTGTTGTATTTCGCTTTAGGGATGATAAAGATTGATTCATTTTGTTCTATTCATTTCTGATCTTCCATTGCAATTGTTATTCTTGGCTTAATCTGTACTAATATGATATAAAATCATAATTTTGCTTCCCATAACTATTTACCTAGTTGTGTAACTAAGGGCTATTACTTTGTGTCTTCTCCTTGTTGGATAAATTAGCAAGCTTGATGCCATGCTTCATCTATATAGATAAACTAGGCAAAGTAATTGAACTTAGTAATGGATACTTTGTTGAGATGCATGCAAGCTGATCCAAACATCACTATTAGAAAAAAAGAAAAAGAAAGGGCAAGTTTTGGGAGTTAGTCTTCTTGATCTAAACAAGGTTTTAACTGAAGATGTGCTAGTTTGCTTTTATGGCTGAAGTAGGTAAAAAATTCAACATGTACTTTTTTTTTTAACCTTGTAATGTCTAGACAATATAAGTATATGAAATGTCTTAGTTCTGATAAAAAGTTGATCTTATATTTATCTTTTGAAATTAACTACATTAGGGCCTCCCCTGTTGCAATAGATGACCTATTTGTTACAACATATGGGTTATTTGTTGCAACAAGTGGATTGTCTGTAGATTATTGTATTATGTTGAATTTATTAAATTTATTGCTATCTTTTTTTTATTGATGCACAAATTGATTGTAAGTTTTTTCATTTTTTCTATTTGTAGATAAAATGACTTCCAAAAGAAAAACAAGTGAATCGATCTCTGATAAATCAAGTAAAGTAGCTAAAGTACAAACACCATTAAAATAACTTGTTGTATGAAACAAAATGAAATATGAAAATTGTAGAGGGGGAAGATAAAAATAAAAAATGAAGAAGAAAAGGAAATAAATGATGAAGATGGAGATGATGAAGAATCTGAAATGATAAAGAAAATGAGGAGGAAGTTGAAAAAGAAAGTGAGGAAAGAGATGAAGAAGAAGGAGATGAAAATGAAAGTGATGAAGGAGATGATATTGAAAGTGAGGAAGGAGATAAAGATGTTGTCAAAACTTTTAATATTGACAAGTTTCAGGTAGAGATGCCTATAGATGATCCTACAAATTTGACAGGTGATTTTGTTGTAAAATCAGCCATGTGCGCCAAAGTTGATGCTTTTAGAACGATATTGATGAATGAAATGTTGGATGATTTCTTTAAGTCTAGCTGTTTTGGATACTTTCTTGATCTGCCGGAGGCTAACAATGCACGATTTCAAATGAGCATGGTGTATGATCTTCTCAAGCGCAGGATCAAGCATAAGGGAGATGATGATGATGCTTTGGAGGATAAGAACAAGAAAATGAATGAGATTTAGATAAATTACTGTGGCATGCCTGTTTGTTTTGGCATGAAAGAATTTACCATAGTGACTGGACTGAGATGTCATCCTCCTTCTGACCCTCTTCCTAAAGTTGAACGCTTAAGAAAACCAAGAGAAAAAAAGATATCTAAATCAGTCAAGGTTGGCAAGAAAGGTAAAAAGCCAGTCAACACCAAAACCAACAAAGGCAAAGAAAAACTAAATAATGAAAATGAGTTGTTAGCTATTATTGGACCTAGTTATAAAGCCAAAGATTTGATAGAAGATCTTCAGAGCAAAAAGGTTTTGAAGAAGCACAAAGAGCAACTGTGCTTAGTTTGGTTTGTGCATGTTATTTTATGGGCTGAAGACATCAACAATGTCATGGTCATTTGCTACTGTTTTGCTTTCTTCCAATAGATAGTCTATTTGTTACAACATATAGGCCATCTGTTGTTGCAACAGATGGGCCATCTGTTAGAAATAAAATATATAGGTAGATATTATAATAAATATTTCATCTATTATAATTTATAGATTAGTTTTAATATAAACTACTTTTATTTATAGATTGTACATTAATGGCTTGTCCCCACAAAGCAAAAGATGCAAATGCCATTCTTTTTAACTCTAGAAATTATTGACACAAAATCAGACCCTACAGTGGATCTGATAAAAAAGAATTGGTTGGAGCAACAACGATCAAAAGGGAAGCACATATTGTTTCTGGTGATGCTACTGATGTTGCAATAGATGTTGGTGTTGATGTTGATGTTAATGTTGGTGTTGATATTGGTGATGCTGGTGCTAAAAGTGGTGGTGAGCATGTTGATGATGTTGGTGGTATATATAGTGGATTCAACCCTTTCAGTGGACATACCACATCTTTTGCTCCTTCTTCTAGCTCATGTTCTGCATGTAAATTTGAAGAATGCAAGAACAAAGAGGCTCAGTTAATATCTACTGGTGAAGATGTTAAGAAGTCTCTGATGCTCTTACTAGTGCTGTTAAGAAATTGATATCTAAGAGAGGTATTATTTCATCAAGAAAAAATTTGGAGCCATTCACACCATTGAAGATTAAGAGGAGAAGAAAATCAATTTTCAAGATATTATCAAATATGAAAAAGAGACAACAAATTGCAACTATTTCTCTTCCTTGCAATGTTGAGTCATCTTCAGGACCCATAGAAGAGCAGCAAAAGTTGTAGAAGGTATGGGTTGCTGGAGTCATATTTTGTAAGGTGAAGAACATGATGTTTTGTAATGGCTAATGACAATATTTTATATTTAATAGATGTCCAGTTATTTTACCATGAATTCTATTTTGTAAGCTGAAGACTTTTATATGAATTGTAATTCATGAACACTTGTCATATTTAATTAATCATATTTTGTAATTGTCGATGACAATATTTTATATTATATAGATATTCAGTTGTTTTATCATGAATTCTATTTTATTCTTAGATTTGTAAAATGTTAAATTATACTATTGAAACAGATGTTGCAGAAGGTTATAATCTATTGCAACTCATCTATTGCAACTGATGAATCATCCATTGCAACGGATAATACATATTAGACATTTGTTGTAACAAATGATCATATTTATTTGATTATTTTCAACAAATGGGTTATCTATTGCAACAGATGAATTATCTATTGTAATTGAACTTATAATTGAACTTCATTTATCATTAATTATGGGTTAAAGAAACATTTCATATTAAAATAATCAATTGATCAGTTTATTTAAGACGAATACAGTTAGTTGATCATGTACGTACTCTATAATACATCGAAAATGTAATTGAACTTATTAATTGAAAGATAATTATAAGTAAATAACTTTATTTATCACTAATTATGGGCTAATGAAGCATTTCATATCAAAATAATCAATTGATCATTTTATTTAAGACGAATACAGTTACTTGATCATGTAATTATTCTACAATACATTGAAAATGTAATTGAACTTATTAATTAAAATGTAATTATAATTAAATAACTTTATTTATCATTAATTATGAGCTAATGAAGCATTTCATATCAAAATAATCAATTGATCACTTTATTTAAGACGAATACAGTTACTTGATCATGTAATTACTTTACAATACATTGAAAATGCAATTGAACTTATTAATTAAAATGTAATTATAATTAAATAACTTTATTTATCACTAATTATGTGTTAATGAAACATTTCATATCAAATATATATAGAATCAGTTGAAAATGATCAAACATATATGCTCATATGTTATAACTAATGTTCATATGTTACAACAGATGAAGCATTCACTGTAACATATGAATATATATGCTTAATTATTTTCAATGGATGAGTCGTCTATTGCAATAAATAATACATATTTGACATTTGTTGTAACAGATTCCTATAATTATTGCAACAGATGATCATATTTATTTTATTATTTTCAACAAATGTGTTATCTATTGCAACAAATAATGCAATAAATAATGCATCTAATGCAAAATATGCAAAATTTGTTGCAATGGATGAACATAACTAATATATTTTATATAATAAATATGAACATACACAATTAACCAAAATGAGTTAAAATTATTAGATTTATAACTAAGTACAAAATAGTTATTTCACTATTACAATAATTATGGAGCATTTCGAACCGGACATGTTGTTCTCTTGTGTCCAATGTTTTTATATATTGAACACTTATTTTTTCTTGTTGGAAATGATTCCCCGAAATTGATTGTTTATCTTAAAAGGTAGGACTCTTTGATTTTCAAAAGACTTGTGCATGTAACTGATGACAAGATCATTTGGTTGACAATTTAGTCCACAATAGCTAATGATTGAATTCACAAAATTATTATACAAAATATTCCTTTGGACGGTCATCAATACTGACTCTGACATGTCACCATTCTTCCAACGCCAAATAAATTGATTGTTCTTCTCAATCCATTCACTATAACAATCAACATCTATTGTTATTGATTCTTCCATTAATGATACCTAAAGGAATTTATTAAAAATATTTAATAATGATTGCATAGTAAAGTTGAGTGACTATATATAGTTAAAAATCATATGCACAATCATTGTCCCAACAAGTCAATCATCTATTGCGACAAGTAGGTCATCTATTGCAGCATATGATTCACTTGATGGATACATGTCCAGAACTAGAAACTTATCCAATATGTAAGTCAATTGTTGCAACAGGTAATTTATCTGTTGCAATATATGACTTGCTTGTTTGGACAAATTTTTGGTGTAGTTTGGCATGGTACTGTAACACGTATCCAACGGGTAAGCCATCTGTTGCAACATATGAGTCGTCTGGTGTAGCAGATGACCCATATATTGCAATAAATGACTTATCTGTTGTGACAAACTTCTGGTTCTTATTCAGCTTGGCCTGATATTGTAATATGTGTCTAATAGGTAAGCCCTCTGTTGCAATAGATGAGTCATCTGGTGCAACAAATGACTCATCAATTGCGATAAATGACTTATTTGTTGGGACAAGCTTCTGGTTCAGTCCTAGCTTGACATGGTACTGTAATATGTATCCAACAGATAATCTATCTGTTGCAACAGATGACTTACATGTTGGGTACACAACTGTAATTTTTTGAAGAAACACTCAAACTATCAAAATGAAAAATTAGAGCAAAAATCATTAGTTTACTTACCAAAATCACATATGATGTAATGTCCAATGATATATGAATGAAAATTGGTCTGAAAGCAGCAGTACAATGTGAATATCAACTGAAAAAAAAATGATGAATAACCAGAAGATGGTGATGAACAAGAAGAAGAAGAAGAATGATGATGGAGAAGGAGAAGAAGAATGATGATGGAGAAGGAGAAGAAGAATGAAGAAGAAGATTAACAACAATGGTCCCCAACAATGGGAGAATAAGCAAGAGAGAAAAAGGAAAAAAGTGAGTCGTTGGAACCCTTTTTTCCCTCAATTTCTTATTATATAGGGTTTTATATAAGATGGACTAAAGTGTAAAACAAAAAAACTTAGGGATGAAAAATTCAACCCCTTAATTCTTAATTTAAAAATTGTCACCTCTACTCAATAATTAAAACTTGAGTCACCAATCCCTAATTTTGAATCTTTTCTATAACCCTTAATTCATTGTCCTTTGTTAGTCCCAAAAGACGTTCAATAATTGTTACATTTCTTAAGCAAAAACTTTTTTTAGTAATTATTACATTTGTGACATATGTATTACCTTATCTTATTAATGCAGATAATTAGCGGCTTTATGACTTCACTCCCATCACTAAGAATTTGAAAAAAAATAGGTTTTCTTTTTAATTTGTGTTTAGCCATAAATATAAATTTGAGTTATTTTTGACTTGTTGCAAGTAATTTGGAGTGAGTAAACAGAATTTCATATTCAATCTCATAGATATAAGATACATATAAAATTCTACAAAAAATTGTATTAGATGAAAGTGGTATGTACAATTATCAACCACTCAGCCGTTTCTTCGAAAGATTATTTTTATTTTATTCCTCTAAATAGAACATGGCTATAGGGGTGGATACCCCCACCATCTGTAGAAAGATTTCAGGTGCGAATCCACCGATATTTATCTTTTTGTTGTTTTTTTAAATTTTGAAATTCAACTTTAACTTGAATTTTGAAATTTTATGATCAAACCTATTTTTTTTGGAGATTAACTTTGGACCGTAAAGTAATTTCATGGCCAAATATTTTATGTTTGACCATATTTCTATTATATAGAAGGGAGAGTTTTCAAACTTTCAACATGGCTGTTTTTTGCCATATTTAGAAAAGTTCAAGTGCAATTTGGTCATTGCCTCTTGCAATTAATGTTTAGAATTACGGTATTTGCTATCTTTTGCTCCTTAAAACTCTTATATGACAGTGCTTTATAATTGTACATTTTCTTCTTTAGACAAAAAAAACCAGCCAACATCTCCATAATGACACATATATCCATCTTTATTTAATTTAAGTTCCCCCGCCCCCCCACCCACAATGTTTAGAATTATGGTATTTGCTATCTTTTGCTCCTTAAAACTCTTATATGACAGTGCTTTATAATTGTACCTTTTCTTCTTTAGACAAAAAAACCAGCCAACATCTCCGTAATGACACATGTATCCATCTTTATTAATATAAGTCCCCCCGCCCCCCAACTTTATTATCTCGGCTGACCAATACTATTGTGTATTTCTTTATTTTAATTATCACGTCTCACCTTTTTTAGTTGATTACATATTTAAAAAAGATATTAAAATAATTAACAATTTAGTATACTTAAAAATAATTATATATATATATATATATATATATAACTACATAAAAAGTACTATATATCACAATAATTAACAATTATTTGACACTTTAAATTCTATCAATACCATATAAATTAGGATAAAAAGAGTAACATATAATATTTAAATATATTTTAAAATAATATAAGTAATACTATAATTACTATAATTAACAGCTTAATTATTTAAAAGTTATATAAAAAGTTTGATTGACTCTCTAAATTCTATCGGTACCACATAAAATGGATTAGATGATAAACATATATTGTTTGAAATTGACGAATACAGTAATTAACAAAAAAAATCGCTCGACTCCAAAAAATCTATCAATTAATGCCACATAAATTGGGACATGGGAAGTAACATATATTATTTAAAAATTAAGTTAAAAATGTACTGTAAAATACAATAATTAACAACTTAATATATTGAAGAGACATATAAAAAATGGTTAATTTTTGAAATCCTACATGTGCCACATAAATATCGGAACAAAGAGAATAATAAATATTATTTTCAAAATTATGTAAATTACTATAAATCACAATAACTAACAATTTAAAATATTTTAAAAATCATATAAAAATTTCAATAGCTTCTCCAATTTCATAATATCACATAAATTAAAAAAATAAAAAAATATAAAAAAATAAACATAAAAATAAAATATATATATATATATTGTATCCCGTGCTGGCACGGGGTCCTGTATCTAGTATATATATATATAGATTAGAATTTTTTTTTATTTTTTTTGAGTAATTTGAATTGTAAAGAGTGAAATATTTATATAATTTTTTTAAACTTACAAATTCCAAAATTAAGTTAAATTTAGGACTAAACATGTTTTTCAAAGTTAACTAAGAAAAAAGGGAAATATTTTTAGAGAAATCATAATTTTCTACGGTATAGAAGTAAAATTTGCCTATTTCCTTGTATTGATAGGGTATCGTGCGCAGGTACTCATCTCATCCGTGGCAACAAAACGCAGCCGAGAGAAAGCAAAAAGCAGCAGAAAAATGGCATCTAACGCAGCTGCACCGTTTTGGAGGTCGGCAGGCATGACTTACATAACATACTCAAACCTATGCGCGAACCTGGTCAGAAACTGCCTTAAAGAGCCTTACAAGTCCGAAGCTTTGAGCCGTGAGAAGGTCCATTACACCATCTCCAAATGGGCTGATGGCAAGCCTCAGAAACCGAGTAAGCGATCTCTCTGTTTCCTTTATCCCCCTTTCGATCAGGAAACTCAAAGTTCAGATCTTTGGTTTCCCCTTATTTTGTGTATCAATTCATGTTAATGTTTCAGTAATTGCTTTTATTACTATTCTTCGGATGCTGTTATTAGTGATGGGAATTTCGTTGCAGGGAGTCGTAAATGAATTGAACTTGCAAATATGTTGTGCTCGGTTTTTCTTTTGAGTGGTTAATAGGTGGCATTAATAAATCTAGGGTTTTATGTTCATATGAGATTCTTCTTCATATAATTAACTTTGTTTGGTTTCTGCGGGAGTTGTTCTCTAAATAGTTCTATTAATCAATAAAAGATTTTTCTCAATCTCCTAGACATGAAAATGTTCTAAATGAACTCTACTCCTGACTAAATAGATAACCAATGAGTTGAAATGAAAGCGATCTTATTAGTTTATCTACCTCTTTTAGGTGGACTGTGGAAGCTTAATTCTTTCTGTCTTGCAGGTCGATATCCACTAAAGCATGGCATGATTGATAATTAACTTGGGGAGATTTTGTGGTGCTGAGAATCATTTAGAATTTTCAGATGATCTCTGTGCTGTTTGCCCGACTAAATTGCTCATTTGAACTCATTCACTGCCAACAAATATTCCGTGATGTTCTTGCTAGTGTTGATCATTTGTTTAATACTGTCTACTGGCTTGTGTACTATTCCTGTGCTCTTTCTTGCTTATTCTCCTCTTCTAAAAAGATAATATATACCCTTTGGGGTGGCCCGGTGGTTTGGGCTTGAGACTTTCATGCTGGAGGCCTCAAGTTCGAAACCCCTTACCAGCTAAAGCACGGGCTTTCCTAGTGCGGGTTACCTCTCCTGTGTGGTTTGCAAGGTATTGCATAGGAGCGGGGGTTTTACCTTGTGCGCATCCAAAGGGTGGGTTTCCCTTGTCATTAAAAAAAGAAGAAGATAATATGTACTCACTTCTAATCGCTGCCTGATATCAGTTCATACATTTCATCATATCTATACATTTGTATTCTTATCATTTTATGTTGAAATGTTTCATAACATAATTTGTTTCTTCTCATTTTCCTATTTTTCATAATACAAGGTCTAACGGGAATTTGAATGGAAGTTGGACTCATTAAGAGAAATAGAAAGAAGTGGAGGATCATTATGATGACACCCTGGGCCACTGCTGATTGATATTAATGTACATGATTGATGTACATAGATGCTTATGTTTGTGTTTATACATGCTCTTTAATTGGAATAGCTCTCACAAATGTTAAAAGTCATAAACAAATGAATAGTGGTAAATAGGAATTTAGCTTTTTTGTGTCTCCTTTGTATCTTTAAGAAATGTCATGTTTGCCTTATCATGTGATGTATGCACTTTTGAAAACATTAGTTCCATATATCTACATACCTTTTTTTATGTTTTAGATGAGCGGATGGGGGCATGGAGGATGTTTTTTTCTCTGTTGTCTTATCACCATTGCAGGCTGTGCTTTTTGTTTACTGATAAACATTTCTGCTGGTTTTTGAACAGCTACCTGCTCAGATTCTCCCGAAGAATGAGAACAAGGTTGGATCTCAGGCTTTATTTCTTCTCTCAACTGAATTTTGTACTGTGCTGGAATTTTGTATGGTGCACGTCTGGTGGAACTTGCATAAAACATTGATATGCTAATAATATAACCGATAGACCTTGATTTATACTTGTTGGATGGAGTTGTGATAATTTTTATTTTTAGAACCTGCTTCTGTTGTCAAGTGACTTATTTTCAGTTTTTAAAGGAAACTCAGCTATCATAATGTATCAATCCCATTGTTCACCTGGTTAATTTTATCATTGAGTCTTTGAAGACCGTCTTGGAACATAACACACAAAATAACCACCTTGGTCATCTAAGCTAACTTGTGAGTTGCTTCCTATGTTCCAAGTTAATATAAAAGGGGTAAGAAGGAACCAGAGGGTTGAGTAGAATTGTTTTATGCTTTATCTTGTTTGAGTTTGAACTAAAAACCTAAAACAATGAACAAATTACCAATACAACTTGCATCCCAGAATGTTTTTTCGAAACCAAATCTTCTAACTTTAATGCTAGCGCCACCTTAAAATTCATGGCTTGAAGTTTGAACTCTTTTCTTTGTTCACTACTCCAATACAATGCTTTGGAAATAAGTTTGAGGTTTGATGGAAAATGTTAATGCACGGACCTGAGGGCTTTGACGTCTAGTTGAAAGTAGTGTTATCAAAATAAAAATACACAAAAAAGTTCTAAGGTCCATTGGGGTTTTAAGCCAAATCACATATAAAACATGGGCTTGAATGAAAGGAGCAAATAGAGAAACAATACAAATATATATGTTTAGTTCAAGACTAATAATTATAAGCATGAATAACACTTATATGGAAAAAAATTGAAATGAATTACGATAAAGTGAAATATCAATCGTTTGGTGTCGTCTCTTCCGGAGATGCTCATTGGTGAGGAAAAATATGTCTTAGAACCTTGATGACGACACTAAAGAGCACATGGCTCGTTTGGTACGAGGGATAAAGGATAACTAGTCTCGTGATTAATTCTAGGCTGAATTTATCCCATCTTTGTTTGGGATAAAATTGCAAGATAACTTATCTTGGGATTGTAGTGTTATTTTTATCCTACATTGAGGGTGAGATTACAATCTTGGGATAACTTATTAACCAACCAAACGAGCCCAAAGTGAGGCAAAACACTTGACATGTTTTGTGGTTCGTTTCAGGGCTTAAACACGCCTTTGACAACACTAGTGGAAAGGTAATTTGTAATATATATTACATTTTATTTAATAAGAGGTAATTTTTTAATGATGTATGGTAAAATTGTCAATCAACTATTGAAGAGTAATTTCGTAAATCAACTTTCAACTATGGGGCTTTCCACTTTTAGAATAAGTAAGATGATGTAGTAGATGATTTATAGCCACCAAATGGTCAATGAATGTTTTAGATCAAAATGTTGCCACATAAATTGGTACACAGGGAATGCAGTAATACAATAGGTGACAACCATCCAAGGTTAAATCCATCAGATCTAGTTCTGAAGCTGCCTCTTGACGCAAAAATCAAGGCCAAGAGTTACAAAATTAAAATGTCTCTGTAATGGTTTCATTAGCTGAAGTTGCAGGTTCTGTTATAGAGAACCCTTCATCTGCAGGGGATGCTCCTAGGCCATCGGAGATTCTGATTTCTAGGCTTTGCAAAGGGAGATCGGGCAATATTTCAGGGGAAGCTTCACTTGCTGTGAACAGTATTGTAGACGTTTGGCTTTCTTCATTGGCTTCTGGCTTTTCTGACTTAGAATTAGAGTTGTCTTTTTCTTCATCAAAGACTTTTGCTATTGCGGCAAGCCTTTTCTGTATTGAATCATCAGTGGCTAAGATTTCTCTATTCTGATAAAGGAAAATGAAGAAGAATATGAGAAGCGCGGAACCTGCTGATACACCAGCTATGAGAAAAAGGCCCTTAAAACTATCTAGTGTGAGACTATCAGGTGTCCCATTGTTCTGTGGACAAGCTGTGTCATTTCTAGTGTATTTCTGTATACCCTTTTTCGTAAACTCTCCTCCCTCATTCACCTTCAAGACTGCGCTAGAGACGTCAGGTACTAAATGCGAGTCTTTCAGAAATGCCTACAAGAAATTGTGGAGAAAAAGTGCATTAGATTGGGTGAAGTAATATAACTTCAGTTATGAAACCTTTCCAGTTAAAAGATTCAGAGAGAATCTTACTAGTCGAAAGTCATTAGTCGTGTAATTTTGACCAACCATAATATACTTCCTGCAGTATTTGTTGAGGAAGAGTGTGAGATAAGGTAGTTCATCAATAATTGCAGCAACACCTCCATTTTTACTTCCTCTTGAGAGCGCATCATTGTACTCTTCCAATGTGCCATAACTTCTTAACTTGGAGCTGTCAAATTGCATGCGCAGCAAGAAGTTAACAACAAAGGAACCTTCTTGATACCCAACATATTCTCCATTCTTGATGAGATCATTAAGGTTTGTTATAGTAGGTGGAAGCTGTTGCACTGTTAACATAGATGTTAAGCTGGCTGTATAACTTGATGTCAGCACCATAACCACAAAAACCCATACAATCAACACAAATCTTGTTAAGTTACTTGTTACCCTCTCTCCTGCAACAACCAGCCATACATATGATATGTTGAGAAACAATGAGAAATCTTAAAGCTTCCTTTGAGTTAGACTGTTAGAGACTTACTATGAGCAAAAACGAGAGTTGAGAAAGAAAACCAGAATATCATCCCAACTTGCTTGTGTTTGGGTCCTCGAAACTCTTTGTTTACACGATGTTCGAGTACCCAAACCACAAAACCAATGAAGACGAAGAAAGCTCCAGTTGTTATCCAGAGCTCGCTCTTTAGAGGTTTCAAGAAAATCCAAATATTCTTTCTATCAGCATCCTTAACTGGCACAACTGTGGCAATACCCGACTCTGAAAAAGGTAATGCAAAGTCCACATAATCAGATTGTCTCGCTAAAATGGCCAAATCACCTACGACTGCATCATATTCCTGGTTCAAGGCAAACAATGATTATTGCACTACTAATGGTTGGTCTTCCTCAGTCAGAGCAAAAGTAGAAAGTAGAGAAGAAAGTCCCCAGAAAGGAGCATGTAAGGTATTTGACCAAAGAGGTCATTTTACACAAGGATTTGGTATTACCGTGTAATAAAGATGATCATAGTCTGGGGAAGTGGGGCTATCTGGTATCAGAATTGGAATAAACTCGTAAGGGACAGAATATGGTAAATATTGGATGACTTCGTTGAAGAAATCTACACATAAACCAGCTGCAACTTGTGCTTGTATTTTTGAATCTCTTTTTATTATAAAGAATTCGTTCGTCTGTCCACTGACAGTAACTCCAACCCTTAGCTTCTTCCCACTTGTAACTACTTTCCATCCTCTCGGAACTGTAATAGATTCACCGGGCCAAATGATGACCCCTAGTTGCTTATTATTAGTTTTAGCTGTTTCACCATTCATCTTCAGTTTGTACGAAATGCCATCCTTCTCTGTCCAAAATCCAACGGTTCTCTGTCCTGTCCCAATAAAATTCACAATCTGATATGGGGAAGGATGCAATTCTCCATTAGCGAAGCAGAAATCACCACTTAGACCTGTTTTTAGTGTTGTGTTTTGCATAGAGTGAATGAGCAGAGACCCCAATTCTGAAGTTCCAAGTGTGTCCAAGTCCGTTAAGTTCTTTCTAGTGTCCGCTTTCTTGAATTTTGGAATGGCAGTGCCACCAACCTTTTCTACTGCTTTTGTTAATGCTGTGATTCCATCATATGCCCATAGCCCAAAAACATTGAGTTCAACTGGGTCCATGTCTGGATACTCTTGACAGAATCTCTTTCTCCATCTCTTGGTGAACATGTCAAGGTCATTTGATCTTGGAACATAAGGTTTTATACCTAGAACACCTTGCATTGATGACTCAATGACTGAATGATCTACTGAGTCCAGAAAACTCGTTAGCACATCTGTGATGATCCATGCATATCCACTGCTCATCATCCCAGCTTCTTTGGCCTTGAGGAAAAGGCGTGAGGCAAGATATGGTTGTAAGTGCACAATGAACACTGTGGTTTGCTTTGTATTCAAATTGTGTAACTCCTTGAGGATTTGATCATCACTGGCTGAAGGAGAAATAGCACTTTTATAGGGGACTAAAGCGTTGATTTCCAGTAAGGCATCAGTCAGATGTGGAACTATCCCAGTTCCAATGGAGCTATCCTCGTGGATGATTACAACCTTTGTCCAATTATAGTTTTTAACAATTGCTGCAATGGCTTTAGTCTGGCTGGAAGAAGGAAGTGCTCCTCTGATGAAGAAGGGATTTTCCTTGACAGAAAGTGAAGGACTTGTTGCTGGAGATATGATAGGAACTTTTGCTCTGTTCCCCAAGTCAATCACAAAATCAGTTTGTGTAGACATTTGTGGCCCAAAGATAGCTTGTACTTGGACATCTTTTATCAAGTATATGGCTGCGTATACACAATCAGACTATAAGAAATCGTTCCAAAGTGAAAAACAGACGAAAAGAGAGAATGATATGCTAGTTTAACAGAAGTAAATCATGGATCAGAATATACCAGCGGATGCTGCTTCAACATCATCTTTCTCGGAATCCCTTAAGTGGGGTACTATCCTAGTGGCAGTACGACTAGCGGCAGCATGGTAATCTTCAATTGCTAGTAAAATACATGTGTGCATTACTTTTGCCACATCTGTTTCCATATCAAGAATTATACCCACATCCACCTTTACAGCACTAGAGTTATTATCTTCACCTCTCATTGGCATTATGTAGTGACAAAAGCTAATGATAGACACAAGTTGAATGAATAGAACTAGGAAATGGCATCTTGGATTTCTCATTTGAAAAACTCTGGTAGAAAGTAGTCTGAGAGTTAGGCAAGGAGTTGTGCTTGTGCAAGTAACGATATTCTGTACAGAACCAGTGAATTTGCTATACTTCAATCAGTAAAGACCTTGACTTGTATGGGTCCAAACCATTATTAATGTGGACAGAATGAGCAAAGTTGAAGTTTTCAACTAAGAGAATAGTTGAAGTCTATGCTTCTTTTCTGCGGCTGCTAAACTTTTGAACGTGTCTTTATTATATACACCATGATTAGTGCTGGCAAAATGAGCCCATATTTTGGTAATTCACCCAATCCGCCTATATTTTAATGGGTTGGGTGAGTGACTTTTTACATGGGTAAAATATGGGTTGATACCCATATTCAACCCATAACAATATGGGTAAAATATGGATTAGCCAAATGAGTTAAGCTTCTAATTTTTATTCACTCAAAATTCATGATATCACTAAAAATATTGTAACTTCTCTTCCTTTTTATGTTCTATAGAACTAATTATTTTTCTTGTAATTGAAAAGGTAAAGTCTTTGGCCCTCCAAAAATATATATTTTAAATGTACATTTCTTTTGTTAATTATAATTATATTTTTTTATTTGTTTAATTTTATATTGGATAATAAATAATAGTGTAAAATAAGCAAATCATGTATTGGTGTTCACATTGCTTGAAGTGCATTAAACATGTTTTAGTCCTAAAATACAAATATTCATTTACTTTGAAATTAAAAATAATTTTTCCCTTGTTATTACATAAATTTATTTTATATTGAAAAGTTATAGGATTTTTTTTTTTTGACTTTTATGTTACAGTAAAACTAAATGAAGTATTTTCAACATTTTTCATATAAAAAAAGACTAAAGTATTTTCTCCAAGTTGAATTCTTAAGTAGAGTACTATTTACTCATGAAAATATGGGTAAACTAGTATTTTACCTAGCTCATTTGTTACCCAATCCATTTTTACCTATATCAATTATGAACGGGTTGAATTATTACTCATTTTAGGTTTATCCATTTTCAACCTGCCCAAATTTGACCCAACCCGTTCATTTGCCACCACTAACCATGATTGATTAAAAACTTGTGGCTAAATATTAACCAAGTAGTACAAGCTATTGTCTCTCAGCTTATCTTCTAATTGAGATTTTAAGGCCATTACGTTCAAAGACCGATCCTCGATCCTGAATTTAAGTTCTATGGTTTCAATATTTGAGACATATCATTGAACCCATTACGTATTTAAAATTATGGGTTCATAATTACTATTTATTTCAATTTTAGAGATTTCTTACACATAAATTTGTGCACCGCATAAAAAATACTGGATTCAGATGAACTCAATACAAAAGAGCTATATCCGTCTCAGACTATGTAGCACATATAACGTGGCTTTTATCTTACACGTTCTCAGTAAATTGTTTGCACATCAAGCAGAGAGGTAAATACTTACTTCCATCGGATTATACACCAAATAATTCAAGTTATCTTTGATTAAGTGAATTAACGAAGTAATAATGTATACACTGCATGGATATTAGATAAAATGTTGAAATGAACATATACATTAACTGGTTTGAAGGGAACGACTAAGCGGTGAGTTTCCAACAGCAGAAAAGAGGAGGATGGCGTGTAAGCAGCCTTAATCCTACCTTGTTTCATAGATCTTTGGCTCAAGTAAAACATATTAGAAATTATGAAAAGCAAATACAGTAATTTCAACACAAGGAACAAGTAGTAAATTAGAAGAATTTCAACGAATATTAAATTCTTAACTCATAATTACAGAAATGCAATGAATTCAATCTTAAGAACTTAAACTTTGAACCCGTCATATCTAAATTCTGGCAAAGAGGGACAAAGTTATAATGTCATCTGGTCTAACTAACCCTATTAGCTCATCTCTTGTATGGCCCTATGCAATCTCTCTTCAATTGTCGCGGTAACGATTTCATGAACTGGAGTTCCAGGTTCTGTTATAGAGAACCCTTCAGCAGTAGGGGATGCTCCTAGCCTGTCGGAAATTCTGATATCTAGGCTTTGCAAAGGTAGGTCAGGCAATACTTCGGGGAAAGCTTCACTTTCTGCAAACAGTGTAGTTGTTTGGCTTTCATTCCCTTCAGATGGATTTACCGGCATAGAATTAGAGTTGTCTTTCTCTTCATC